>NW_008795863.1:5694177-5701091 GCF_000699145.1 Aptenodytes forsteri | reverse complement strand
GGGGGGGGAAAAAAAAGGGGGGGGAGGAAGGAACACTTTAAACATCAGTGGACCTTACTCTATGAACTGATGATTTGTTTACATTTCCTCTTGCTATGTTGTAACATATGTCTTGCTACAACATAGGCTAGGTAGGAAAACTCATTTCAACATAGAATTACGGAAACTGCTTGTAAGCAAACAAATGGACAAACTAGAAAATTACTTATTTTTGCATCGTGTATTAATCGTTTTCAAGCATATGAATCTAAAGGCATCATTTGTTAATTAATATAATGAAGAACTATTCCTACTGAATTCAATTTATTATTTAGTATACACAGCTGTAGTCTTATCATGGAAACTTCCAAACCAGCTCAGAAGTTACTTAATTCTAGTACACAGCATGAAGTTAAAGCAAAAAAAAAAAAATATACAGAATGGCTTCAATAGGCAAAATGCAGCTTATTTGGCAGAAATAACTTCTCACACATAATATTTTCAAAAATTGCTTGTACAGCTGCTTTTGACTCCCATATTCAGCTCAGAAAAAGGCTGAGGAGATGCTGAAGGCTGATAATTAGCTAGCAGGAATCCTTTCCAGTGGTCCTCCCAGATGGTTGTTATTAAGAGAGACGAGCTTGCTCTGCTGGGCAAGAGGCCACAGACATCACCCAGGATCCTATGGATCTCTAGGGACAGGATCCTGGGAAAATGAACGGCAAACTGGGATTATTTTCTTAAATGTCTTGTGCTGCTATAGTGTCCTCCCATTGACTGCTGCTGCTTTGACCACCGGGCTCTGCTGAACTCTTACCTTCTGAGAGACCCACAAAAAGAGACAGGATGTCCCTCAGCTCAGTACCGAGTAAAACCTACCCCAAAGGGAGAAGAATGTCATTCTCACAAATCTATAGCTAATAATAATATAAAAAAAAACTTTCCAGTGGTCCTCCCAGATGGTTGTTATTAAGAGAGACGAGCTTGCTCTGCTGGGCAAGAGGCCACAGACATCACCCAGGATCCTATGGATCTCTAGGGACAGGATCCTGGGAAAATGAACGGCAAACTGGGATTATTTTCTTAAATGTCTTGTGCTGCTATAGTGTCCTCCCATTGACTGCTGCTGCTTTGACCACCGGGCTCTGCTGAACTCTTACCTTCTGAGAGACCCACAAAAAGAGACAGGATGTCCCTCAGCTCAGTACCGAGTAAAACCTACCCCAAAGGGAGAAGAATGTCATTCTCACAAATCTATAGCTAATAATAATAATAAAAAAAAAAAAAAAAATCACTGGACTCAAAGCACACCATCCCAGATAGGGAAAGCTGCAAAGACCGTGCAGAAGAGATCTCTCTGCCCTGGGTCCAAGAGCCCAACCTCCTGCTCTTGGAAGTAAGGATGTTTGGATTTTATTAGTAACTGCAAAATGCTGTTCTCTCCTATGCAAGAGCCTGTTAACATCTTATTACTTTCGTTATCAGGAGGAGGTATGTCACTGCATGAAGGAGAAGCAGTTGCATCCCTCCCAAATGCTGCTTCAAGGCAGGGCTCGCAACGAGGCGTATGACTGGAGACAGAGGTGGTTCCCGGGACACAGCAGGGCAGGCAAGAAAAGCCCACGGATGCTCAGCAAGCCTGTAACCAGCTGCCACTGCTTTTCTCTGGCTGTCACCACAAAAGAGAGCTTTAAGGAAAATAAAAAGCTCACAAGAGCCTTTCCCCGAATTTGAGGTGACAGCTATTAAAAGTCCTTTCCTGGCTCTATTTTGTACAGGAGCCAGGGGAAAGGAGAACCTAGAGAAAGGCAGCAGGCAAGAATTTTCTTTTTTTATTTAACAGAGAAAAAGAAGAACAAAACGTAGCAGGGAAGAGGGCTACCCAGTATTTTATCAGCTGTCACTCTGGAACAAGTCTCCAAGTGAAAGTGGAGGCAGATCAATGAGAGGGAGGGAACAAGCTAGACCGTGAACCTGAGACAGCGGTGGCAGGAAGAAGAGTCAAGGGAAGGATGTGCTTACACTGGACCAGCAGAGCTGTAAACTAAGAACGTGATACCATAGGAGAAGGAGAGAATTAATTTACCCTGAAAAGTCAAAATGGTTGTGCACTTTCTGCCAGACACATTCTGCAGCGTGTTAGTGTCATTCCTCTCCGTGACTGAAATAAAACCCAGGCTATTGCCAGGCTGCCATTTAACTGTGCTTAGAAAGAACATTTCCAGAAGCGAATTGGCATAGGAGAAAGCAGCAGCACTTCATGGGGAGGAGGTTTTCATCAGTAGTCGTGACGTATTTATTCAATACATGAGTAGATCTTTACATTGCTGGCCAAAGTACAATTCTTACTGCAAAGCATAGTATCCCCATCATGGATGAAAAATGCATTTATCTAACATGTTACATATGCAAAAAAAAAGTTAAGCTGCTGTACTTCAGTGTATTCCTATTCAGCAGTTCAGAGAATTTTGATATAATGAAAAAAATATTTACAGAATAAATATGCTGGACCAGAAACCTAAGGACTCTTTTGTGTCCTGACATAAGAACAAATCTAACTGCATTGAAATGAAATAATTCAAATCTCTTCCAGTAAACATGAACATTTGGAAAGTACGAACTAGTAGCTAAAATGTTAACCTTATTGCAATGATTTCCTTCTCCCCATGAAATGTCATCTACATATCCAATGTTGGCATCAGACATTCATTAAGGGCAGGGAACATTTTGTAGAGGTTGAACAGCAAAAACTGTGTTTGGTGACCACTCTAGATAGTAATAACAAGCCCGATGGTTCCACTTCTGGGATACTTTAAAGCCAGTTCTCAGCCTATGACCATAAGAAGTTGCAAGGCTTTCAAAGAGAAGTTTCTCATGCTATTTTTTAAACTTGAAATCAGTTCAAAAGAGCCATTCTAGTAAGGTATCCAAACAAACAAGCTTTTTAGCGCTGCTCCTGGGGTCCTGTGCCTTGTGGTTTCCTTTTGATCTCAGTCAGAAAGTTTCAATGGGTCTGCAGTCCTCTGCTTCAGCTTCAGGAGAACCACAAAAATCAGAGCAGGAGGAAAATGAAAAGAGCTGGTAAATGCGAACGTAGCATTTAAACTAGAAAAAGAGGGATTCAAGGGAAGAATGGGAAACATGGGAAACCATCCAGCCGCTTGCGTGTCTGTGCGGAGGGAGCCACTAGCCTTGCCAGTCCTGCACCCCACGCAGCCACCCGGGGCAAGCGGGTGACACGAAGGGGCGAAGCCGTCAGCGAGACGGGAGCCGAGCGGCACGGGGATGAGGCAACAGGCAGAGCCCTGCTAGAGCAAGGAGAGCACTGTGAGAGGCACCCTGGCTCCCTGCGGCACGACGGGAGGGCACAGAGGGACAGCAAGTGCTGGATGCGGCAGTGAGGTGCCGAGCACGACGGCAAGCGGGGGTCAAGAGCCAGTTAATCATTTGGAGAAGGAAGCAGGGGAGATCCAAAGGAGACATCCGTATGCGGCAGGGCGACAAAAGGGCATCCGAGTGTTGCAACAAGTAACATGGCAAGGCGGGGGCGAGGGGGGAACACGATGGGACTTCGAGGGGGGAATACCCCACTGGGGAGTCATGGGTGTGCTTCAGGGCAAAGACTGCATTTGTCAATAAAGGGGTTCCCAATTTCTGTCTCTGTATTTCCTTTTTCTGGCGGTACGATAGGTGGTTCAAAGATTTTTCTTTCCTCTTTTTTTGCACCAAGCAGTAGGAATTTAATCAGAAGCAAAATTTTTGCAAGACAGGCTTGGGACATAATCCAACAAACAATTATAAACCCACTTAACTTCAAGCATGTAAGGGGGCCTTTTGACATTAATGAGACTACTCACGTACCCTGACTTAAGCAAATGTGGAGCGTGTGCATGAACAGTGCCTAATGTAACCTTTAGTTGTGTGATGGCCTCTGCATCTTCTGCTTTACCTCCGGACTGTGACCCCTCTTTATGCACACACCCTTCTCCCATCCACCTTCTTGCCAGCAGGCTTCAGGCAAAAGGGCTTTTTCCTTTTTTATTTTAAACTGGAAATGTTGCAGCAAGCCATTTTAATAATATACAGCATACTACCACAGTAACATCTGCAACACTAAATTTTAAATGTAAAGCCATCAAATTCCTACTGCAATGTATGTAAAGTTATTGATCAGGCTGATCTGAGATGTAGTGCAGAGATTTTACAAAGAACGTTTCCTTTGTAAAATAAGAAGATTATTTCCTCTCAAAAATAAAATGGCAGATATTAGGACTTAATACAAGGCAGGAAGAAATGAAGCGATTTCCCCACACAAGAAGTCTTTTTTTTAGAACATCATCAGATATTTTAGTTTTCCTATACTTTTTTTCCCCCTTCTTCTAGAAAATGAAATGCCAGTATATTTCAGAACTTATGTCAAAGTTCTCATTTCCAAAAATCCCAGAAGTGGTGATTTATTTCCTATTCAAAAATAAACACCACATTCAAATACAGCAGGTGAAATAAGCCAGACCAGGAGGCAAGATACCACCACTCCTGCACAGTGCTAGTATTGAACAGCTTCTGGCAGCTCTATAAATACACTTTGGTGACAATAACATCTCAAATATCTCACTCAGAGGCATCATCATTTATCAACACCACATTTTTCCTGCTCTGGTTGAGCTAGTTTGATGTAATGACAAAATTGATTGTTAAATATTCGAAACTCTGATTATTGCACTTTTCTGAGAAGCATACTTTTTTTTTATTTTTTACGTTTTCCTAGTACTGGTAACATTTACATTTTCCTTTGGAAGAAAAAGACTTGTCTTCATTGCTTCTGTTTATAATTTGCTTTATTTTATCTCTTTCAACGTTGAGCACAGCAAGGAAGAAATATTTGCATGCTAATGCAAATCAAAGCGTGAAAGCAATCAAATCAAACAAAAAGTAAAATCATCTCCGGAATTATTGAAATTCTTCCTCCTCTCTTACATCTTTAATTTAGCACTTTCTTTTCCCCACTATTGACCAGCTGCCAATTCTTCCCTCAACCAGAATTATCAAGAAAAACAAATCTTCAAGAATTCAACACTGTATTGTGCATTCTAAAAAAAAAAGTTATACTTTTTTTTTTAATATGTAAGAACATGTACACTTTAATTGACAAATTAAGATCATATCCCAGTTTTTCTAGAATCAAAAACTTTCAGGTAGGTGTTGTCCTTTTATAACTTCAGAGCAAAGCAGAAATTTAAGAGAGGAAGGAAAAATCATTATAAATGCTATTCTTGCATAGTCCAGTCTGATCTAGTTTTATATTGCTATTTACACAGCAATCACATCACAAGTAACTCCGACTAACCTCATACCTACTGTTGTAAGGAGAACAGCTGCAAACATGCTCGGGCTTCAAGCACGAGGGACACTTACTGCAAGGGCAGGCAGCCTGGCAAAGCAAGCTAATAAAACCCGGATTACGTGTAACCTGCAAAGTGCACCCTAGGCAGAGCAGTATTTTTTTGGCCATTGCATTACAAAATATTATGTCAGAAGGCATTCTTCCTGGGTTTTGTAATAAAATGAACCTCGAGTGATTTTAATAGTGGGTATTTGGTTTTAATAATGCTATTTAAGATCACATATTAAGTTGTATAACTTGTGTCTTCAGACTGGGCAATTTCATTACTTTCTCCTTTAAAAACTGGCTTCAATAACTAAGTTTTTAAATTGTTTTCCCCATAATAAATAAATGAAGCTAAAAGGCACTTGTCAGCACTGAAGAGCTGGATCCAGTCCCACAGTGGACATTAAGGACACAGATTAGATCAAGCCAACAAAACACTTAAAGCAAAGGTTTTCCTTATTAGCTGTGGCAATTTTTAAATTGAGATTCAGTAATATGATTTTAATGCCAGGTGAATGAGGTCAGACAAAGAAGAAATTACATCAGCGACAACAGGCAAATTCTTACCAATTCAATGTCTACAAATTAGAGCAAGCTTTCCTTCAGAAACCATTCCTGTCCCTATAAGCACAGAAGAAACCAAAAGCAAATCACTTCACAACGTCGAACTTGCGAGAAGAGCTACAATACAGTGATTGTCATTATTTCTCATGGGCACATTATGAAGGAAGGACGTTAGCAGATCCATCTCTTTCCCAAGTAAAGAGATAATTTAACGATAAAAGCAACGGTTCAGGCCATGAAACCAATCCTCTCAGTCTCAGGACAGCAAAGTTGCCTTCCTGATTTCCCTTCCTCTAGTTTAAATGGATGTCCTTTTAGCAGCAAGTTTCTGCCTCATAAGTTTCTGATGTCACACGACACACCGTGGCACAGACCCAACAGGTCGTGCGGCCACGCTCAAAGATGCCTAACTACCAAAGACGTCAGTCCCCGGCAGAGGGAGAAAGGAGTTCAAGTCAGGTAACCAAAACCAACGCAAAACTAAGTGCCAGCTAGGTCTAGCTCCCAAACCAGCCGGCTCAAGTTTGTGTGAGGAAAAGAAAAGAAAGCGTGAGAAAGAGAGAGAGGGGGAGGAGAACATACATCTGCTGTGACATGAACGCTGTGTCTACCACGCTGAGGAACGTTAACAGCCAGGAGCAGACCATACCATGGTCTGCCCTCCTGAGGCAAGACATACCGATCTAAATTAAGGATCTCATCACCTTAACACCTTTAATCTAGTTAGTTGATGCATTAGTGTATTCTCTTTCTCTCAAAATACACTGCCTAGCCCTTCAATTAGCTGATGCCAACTGCCTACCCTTAATATTTACTTCCATAGTGCACTGTGTATCTGCTACCTCTACCATAAAAGAAAACACATAGATGGCTAATAAATGATTTTATACCTTAGTTTTACTTGGAGATACTGAGTCCAAAATAGTCAAGTCTTCTTAATATTCCACCCTTCCCTCCCCCCCCCCCCCCCCCTTTTTTTTCT
>NW_008795863.1:5691807-5693977 GCF_000699145.1 Aptenodytes forsteri | reverse complement strand
TCCTCCTCCTCCCCCCCCCCCCCCCTGCCTTTATTTATAGCTTTCTTTTTCTTTCAGGTTAAATAGGCCAGGACTATACATCTTCTTCATGACCTGCACTACTTGAAACCATTAATCATTTCTGCTTTTTTCCACTCCTTGTCTCTATTTTAGCATTTTCCTCCCCTAACAGGGCAACAGAAGTGATCAGAAAGGTCCAGACCTGATTTTCATGTGCCAGGACTACCTTTCCAACCTCATGTTCTCAAGACTTTGCTTTCCTTTTTAATTGCTGCTATAAAGTCTGCAACAGCTCTCCCAAGTATCGCAAAGCATCTCTTCTCTAGATTATCCTCAACTTTGCCATTTTGAGGTGCAGAGGGACTACCTGGCATTTGCTTCATTACTTTAGGTTCTTCTACGCACAGCACAGGGACTTGGTGGATGCAGCAGCACCCGCTGTTTAAGAACTTCCCCCGGTGCCGCCACCCCCTCACCTGCAGTTCAGCATCACGACCAAGTCCAGCCTTTCTGAGGTTTCTCCCTCCTCCATCGAGCTTCACCACAAGCGACCTCGGACCCGACCGGGAGGCGCTGGTGCAGCTCTGCTGTGGGGCCATGCTGGGGGCTGGGGACGACTCTTTAGGGCTCCTCCCTCCCCTGCCAGTGCCAGACCAAACCATCTCCCTTGGCCGTGAGACACCACCACCATGATCACCAGCAGTGTTGGACATGACAAGTGTGCGTTCAAAGCCCACCTCTCGCAGATTCAAAGCAAGAAGGTGAGCGAGGTGTCCCATCCCATTATCTGGTGGTTGACAACAGAAACCACCTGTAAGTCCTTCGTGGTCAATTTTAGCCTCAGCTACAAGTATGGCGTGGGTTACCATGCAAACTGGTTTGTGCACGGTACAGTGCTTGAATTGACAACACTATTATTAGGCACTCTGAAAAGAAAAATACTGCCTTGTCTTTTCAATCTACAGTTTTACAAATAGGTTTTAAAAGCATAGCAACAGTTTAGATTTGGACCAAATTTAATTTTGTTTGAAGAGAGAAAAAGGTTTTTTACAGAATGCAAGGGCAACAGAGATATTTCCAAGTTTTGTTTAGAAATTGCAGTGTAACCACTGCTTCTAAATCGGTAATAAAATAAAAAAAAACCCACAACACAAGATATCTAATGATCTACTGGATCAGAGGCCTCAAGTGACACAAATTTAAATTTGCCTTCATTGTCCACTCTAGGAGAAATGTAGAAAGTAAATAACACGGAAAAATAAACAGGAATTAATAATGTGTTAAATTAAATTATTTCAAAAAAATTCAACAGATAAAGAAATAGGTTTTGCCTACAGAAGGCAGTATTTAGTGTCCAGCAGGTCCAAGCGGTCCAGCAGGTCCACCCGAACACTACTATCTCCGTGGGTTTGAGAGACCAAGTTTACACCTATATGGGACCAGAAGATCAGAGGTTGCCAGCTACATCAGTGTCTCAAAAGAAAAAAAGAAAAAAAAATTATGAGGGGTGTCAAGAAAGCGTGTGTACGTATACATACTGAAACACCCCCCCACAACTGCTGTCTGCCTTCCTTGCCAAGTGAAACAAGCACAGCCCAACACTGGGAGGCTCCCGGGCCATGCCCGGGGCTCGGCAGGGCTGTCCCGTGCCCAGCGGGGTTTCACCACTCACATCCCACTTCTACGGGTGCCCTCTTCAGCCACCGCTCCCGACCCTTTCCCCCCACGCTGTAGACAGGCAGGCACCCCGGCACCCTGCCGCAATGGCTCCCGGTTTTCATGCGGATGAGGTAACCATCTCGCTGCTCCCTCCCGGCACCAGATGGTTCCCATTAACTTTGTCCGCGCTCAGCTCCCAAGTGTCAACTGGAAAGCCCAGACCCCGAATATTTTACAGATGAAACAATAACGGGCTCTTTGCCAATGACACAGGACTGGATCCCAGCCCCTGCTCCGCAGCGCTCCGGCGACGGGCGGAAAACAAGCCAAGAGCTGTCTTGGGCGTGGGTCAGGGGTCTCCTCCACCCTTGCAAGGGGCAGGCGGCTCTGCTGCTCTCCGACCCCCAGCCCTCAAGGTAAGTGACTGCGGGGGCAAGTCACACAACCCCACCGTGCCTTTGACTTGCAGCAAAGGTCTGCAACATCCCCGTGCAGGCAGGGGGGCCAGGCG
>NW_008795863.1:5678149-5691758 GCF_000699145.1 Aptenodytes forsteri | reverse complement strand
GCACGGTGGCAGGCAGGGAGGCAGGCAGGGGTTGGTGGCTCAGGCATGCAGCCACGCTCAGCCCAGGCACGGTGCCCGCCTGCCTCTTTCCTCATCGGTCTCAAAGCGTGGCTGCAAGGTGCCAGAGAGATCAAGCTAAAAGCTGGTTAAAGTGGCCTCAAACCTCCCTTTAACCAGAGGAAAACATGCAACCGGACAAAACCGCACTGTACCGATAATTAAATATAGGCCTCAGCCCAGGTTTTCCTCACTGCAGATTTGCTGCTGTGCCCTCCTGACTAAACGTTTCCGAGTCCCCGCTTCTTCAATTTGGAGTGTAAAAGGTCAGTGGAGAAGGCAAATCTGTGTTCAGTCTTAAGTATTTCAACTTTCTCAGTCTGATCCAGTTTCAACAAAAAAATAGAGAAGTTGCTTGGATGAATTAACACCACCTTGAACATATGAAAAAATTTTCTCTTCATGCTTTTGTATTTTAGCTTAAATTAGGCCAAAATGTGATATCCCTTTTAATAAATAAATAAGCAGTCTTTACCAGAGGATTAAATATTACAAAAACTGAAATATTAAGAAAACAGTAAAAATAAAGGACAGAATGCTTCTATCAGAAAAGCATTACATATTGGAAAACTATTCTGTTGACTGGATATTAATATCCAGTACACATTTCAAAATTCATTACTTCTTAAAAGAGCTTCGCAATCAGCTTTCTAATTCTGATTTTATAGACTAACATGCTGGTTTCTAACATGCCACATCAAATAGTGTGAAAGTATATATAGGAACCAACCACAAAATATTCCAGAATCACATTATTGCCATGCTGGTTTAATTTCTTTTTAGCCGCGTGCTATTTCATAAAAGGATTATTTTAGCTTCAAGTGCACGTGCAAGACAGACGCAGTGCTTCAGGTTGCCATTCACATACTGACTGTATTGAGAAACACCTCATTCTAGATAATCATCAATGCAAGCGATGCCTATCACAATTCCTCCTTTATGTCCTTTATCCACACTGCAAGGGCATTCAAGAAAAGGAACTGGAATCTAATCTTCAATTTAAACACTAGATGGAGCCCACTTCCCAAGACTGAAAAATGAAAGCTCTCCTTGCAGCAAATTCTTACCAGCCTATTGCAATATCTGGTCATGCATAAACATGACAGAACTCAAACAGCTGCAGTGACTGTCGCTACTGCAAAAACATATACTGGCCAGTAATTATATCTCTGCATAAAGAGACAGGCCTTAATATTGGGCAACTGCAAAAGAATTTATATTCCTCTACAGATATATTAGCCTGGTTTAAAAGACCCGCAATACTTGGATAAACTAAGCATATATGGATTTTTAAAGTACCGTATGACAAACATAATGGTGGTTTGAGAGAACTATGACTGAGTCTGATATCTCTTTATTTTGACAATAAGCTCTACTGATTCTGAGTGTACAGGAATTTTGCACACATAAATTTATATTAAATAGGAAGAATTCTTTTTCTGCTGGTTAGAATTAATTCTAACAAGAAAGCTCTTTTGTGGTGTTTGATAAAACACCATCTTTCTCAAATGAAACATACCACACATTTAACTAGAGATAAGTGAGCTTTGGTGTTAAAAATAGGATGCAACAACACCAAACCTCCGTACAACTATTCTGATGAGAAAGCAAAAGAGAAAAAAAAAAAAAAACAACAAACCCACAAGAGAGCCAAGTTGCCAAGATCCAACTTGAGCTGCCTCACAGTTACTGGATAAATCCATTTATCTCAGGCTCCACCACAAACAACTGCCACTTCTGCAATATTTTGGCCACCCTCTGGACTGGCTTCACAATGCAAAGGGCAGGCAGAAATCGCAGGCAGACGACCCTTGGCCTTTCCTTAGCTTGCTGAAGGACATGCTCGCAGGAACAGCCAAAAGCCAAGCAGACAATAAAGTTGTGCAAAGCCTCAGATGCGATTCCCAGCAATGCAATTCTGCTGACAGCCGAGCTATCGCTGATTGCTTTAACCTTTGCTCAGTCCGGGCCACTGCCTTCACCTAACTCTTCTCCTAACAAACCTATGGTAATAGCTTCATCAAGGTTAAGATAAGCATGGAGGCAGTTAGCTTTACCACAGAAGACTACCTTTTGCTCACAAACAGCGATCCATCCTGCTCAAACAAAATTAACCACAGTAACCCAGCTTGCCTTAGGACATTTTCTGAATCACCTGGGAGGAGAGACGAAGGAAGTTATTACTAACCACCAACTTGGATCCTAATGGCGATTTCCAGAAGGAAAAATACAGTGCCTATGAAGAAAGGTGCAAGTTTTCCCTAAAGGACCCTACTTACTCCTTATTTCCATGAAAGATCTACATAGCACATTTTCTTGGTCCCACATCCCTGTGGACAAAAGCTGGTCTTCAGGGTCTCACGGATTACTGCTGTGATGCTTTGAAACCAAGCAAAAGTCTTCAAACACAAGATCTGCTGCTAGGAGATTGTGGCTTTTACTCACCGCCACGCTGATGGGTGACCGCTCAACTCCACCGAAGAGCACGCACAGGACGATGCTCACATCTGCCCAGGCTGTTTGTCAGACCCAGGGCTTGCGCGCAAACAGGCTGGTGTCATAAAAGCAATGGGCCTTCCGGTTTTAGCAAGCCTACAGTCAGCTCAAACATTAATACTTTTGCTTATGAAAATCCTCTTTTAGCCCTATTACCTTATATACATTTTCTAATATACCTGAATGGAACATGTATCTGCTCTCAGATGAGCAGATTGGTTTGCATCTTGGTTTTGTTTATTTTTTTTATTTTTTTAAACAGTGGGTATAGCAAGCACCTAACATTTCCTTTAAAAGCAAATCTGAAAATAATTAGCATTTGTTTGGCACTTGACCTAAAACCATCTGGGAGAACACGCCCATTTACTTCCACAGGCTTTTGGTTCAATAAAACAGGGACTTTATTAGCAGGAAGAGTATCTCACCGACCGCATAAATTAAGTGTCAGCAAAAGGAGGAGACAATCGAAGTACCAGCCACAGTTGCAGGTTTGACTAAATAGTAATGTTTAACTACTTCCTTATCACAATCTTCCTGTACAACTATAATTTAGGAACCTTTGCCACTGTAATTTTCTCTGCTTCATTTTCTTTAGAGCTATGCTTTTGTGTGTCAAACTAAATACTTGTTCATCAGCACTATTATCCATGCAACAACTGAAAATGAACAGCTATGGGAAAAAAAAAAAACAGAAAAGAAGAAATACAAAGGCTTTGCATATGTATAAAAGAAATTAAAATAAAAGGCAAATTACCCAGTGTAGTATTTGAGGCTGGAGTAAAAGTGGACATAAAGTCACCATAGTTAGATGAACGTTACTTTGAAGATAGTCACTGTGCATGCACACGGAGCAGTGCGGTTACAGTCAAGGTAAAGTTAAGGTTAAAATCTAAAGCTTTTAGTTTCTCACAGCAATAATCCTGATGGCTTTCAGCCTCTCAATATGGAAGGGACAAGACACTGTGGCCTCGCTGGGACCTCACCCCCTGACCACATCCCATCACAGCTGGGGCATGACAGGCAAGAATGACAGTTCACTTGCTATGTGGGTGGAAGCAGATGGGATTGTGGTAAAGAAAAAAAGTGCAAAAATAAGTGAAAGCCTTTGAAATCCCACTTGAAGTTACTAAGTATTGCTTTTCATATTCACCTGTATTGCCTCCAAACACAAAGAAGGAAAGTCAATCTGTAAATTAAACTAAATCCCTTCCCGGAGGAATGAAAATCAAGCCAACAAAACCAGAAATACAGAAGAAAAGCTGAGATCAGGTTAAACACTTAAATTCATTCACTGGTGCGTTCATAAGCCATACCCTACTAATAGCACATTTTGTACATTTTATGTTTGTTTTCAAGTGTCTGCCGGACTAACTCCAACGTTGCAGGCCATCTTCCTGAAGACGCAAAGGATTACTCGGGGGATTGTCTAAACCATTAGCAGTCCTTCGCTCCTCTAAAGCCACTGTGGTCATCTCTGACCCATCCACACTCCTCTTTACAGGCTCACCTATTTCGTCCTGCAAGGCTGCCTTGGTATCTTGACCACTTCTCTCTTCCCACCCCCCTCACAGGAGCTCTATTTGGCTTCACGTCACCACCCATCAGCTCCTACCTCATGTTGCGCAGCTGACTCCCATTCAGTCCAATCAACCATAGGTTTTAATCTGCCTCCTATTCACACTCCCACATCATTCTTGAAGGACTGGGAATAGTTATAGCCCAATCTTTAAAAAAAAACCCACCAACTAAACAAAACATCCCCCAAAGACTGGAAGCCTTCTACATGAAGAATCTAGTTCTCCTGAAGTCTGCTCCCATGAGGTGAGGTTTGTTAACTGATACAAATAAAAGTCAGCTGATTATTTCCAAAATTTTGGAAACTAGTGATACAGCTACTGTTGGTGTAAAACAAATAAATAGCATACAGTTTCTTTGGAATCAGCAAGTGGCGCGTTTAATTGCTTTGCGCAATTAAAAACCAAAAGCAACAAATGTTCAGAGATGGCCCCAGACAGCGGCACTCCAGAACGAGCCTGGCCAGGTGCTGCATTCCTCTTCCTCCTGTTACAAAAGCCACCCTCCCACAGAAGTCACCACCAGCCTTACCGTTATCACAACGCCCTCCATGACCCTGCCGCTTTATTCTTCTTCCAAGCATAAAGGCCCCTCTGTGTTCAAGTGGTTTTTAACGGATCACAGGATAATTCAGGGCAGGAGGGACCTCAGGAGGCCTCTGGTCCACACTCCTGCTCCAAGCAGGGCCAGCTGCGAGATCCAACCAGGTTGCTCAGGGCTTTGTCCAGTTGAGTCTCAAAAACCCCACAAGGATGGAGACTGCACAGCCTCCCTGGGCAACCTGTGCCCCTGCCTGGCCGGCCGGCCTCAAAGTCAAAAAGCTTCTCCCTGTAACCAGTGTGAACCTCCTTCGTTTCAACTGGTGCCCGCCGTCTCTTGGCCTTCCACCATGCACCGCTGGGAAAAGCCTGGAGTGAGATCAGTTCTACACTTTTAGTGAAAGGAAAGGAAATCATTCCTTATACTTTTAGCTCTGATATTTATCTGTTTATGCAAAGTACACTTTGCTCTTTGATTTAGATTACTGTTTCAGATTTTAACTTTGCTAACTACATTTGCCAAAAATTCAAATATAACCAAATCAGACCTAAAGTGAAAAATAAATCTAAAGATAAAACTTGGGTGGAAACGCTCATCCGTGTGATCACATCAAACTTCCCCTGATGTGTGGTGGTGATGGCAGCACTTCAGCGCCCGTATTACTGTGCTTCCAGATACCGAAGCGGCATGTCTTCATATAGGTGCAACACAAGAGCCAATTATAAATGTAATGTACATTACAAAATAGGCTAAAAAAAAAGCAAGATGCATGTTGAAGCAAAGCCGTGAGGAATGCACTCTGCTAGTTTTCAGACTCAAAGAGTTTTGGGTAGTGCGTACATCACAGTAAATATGCATTACTTTTGTTCCTGGGCACAGGAACTATTGCTCTCGCAGGCTGATCAAGGCTTCTTAGCACATCAAAGCACAGCAATCTGAAGCAGCAGTCCACTTACAGACCTTACTGCTACTCAGTTATGAAATTACCATGTACCAGTCATGCAGAAGGCTTCTTAACTGCACTCACTCCTAAGACACGCTGCTAAGGAATAAAAGATATATAACCGGAACTAAGAGAGGAGAAAAATGCAGCAGTGCAACATATGTTCATCCTGCCTGAAAGGTCATATGAAATGTGATTAGTGCCATTATCCTCCAGGACTCAGAATATCGCCTTGAGACAAGGGCTTTCCGGCATAAGCTATGGATCAATAAAAAGGATTAAGCAGCAATACTTCAGAAATGCTCAGAAGTAAAATATCAGGTTTTATCTCAGATTTCTCCAAAGCTGTGCCTGAGAAGAAACTCTTAAACTTAAGACCCATCTCCCAGTCTCAGGCTCTTTGCATCAGACGCAGGTGCCGCAGACCATGCAACTGCAAAGGAAGAAGGAGAGGGAGAGAGGCCATGCCAACCCCCCCGAAGGGGCGTGCACCAGCTAAACCCGGCTGCTATCTGTCAGAGAGCAGCCAGCGCCCAGCCCCACGCTCACTCCCATGCCTTACCCGGGACGGTGCCACCACCACACCGGGGACACTCGCATCTCCCTGGGACGGGACAGGCAGCCAGCGCCGTACCCAAATCATATTTGCCTTCTCCCTCAAAACTTAAGGCTGTGCATAAGTAAGGCGGTTGCTGCACAGGTGAGAGGTGAGGCAAGTTGTTTTCCTCAATTGAGCCTATTAGTAGTAACAAGTCACTCCTGCTGGGTCTAAATAGCTCAGAGATAAATCCCAAGGCTGCTAAGCTGCCAACCACCTCCAGTCAGTGCTCAGAGGCAGCTTTACTCCTACAGACAGTGCTGGGTGAGTACTGCCACCTCCAACCATGCCTCTGGAGCAAATCTTCGGGCTGATACGTTTGCAGCATCTTCTCTGCAGCTGTCTAGTCACCTTTAACTGAAGGTCCAAAGTGCCAGAGCCTCATCCTCAGGCAGCGACAATGGGCACCCCCGGATTGGTATTCTGCAGGTCAGATGTCTGCACACGAGCAAAGAGTATGACCCCGAGAAAGATTTGTGCTTTTTTTTTTTTTTAATTAAAAGAGATCTTGCCAGAGACTACTTGAGACGGAAATCCTTTTCACGGAAAATTCTGGTACAATATTTAATGCAAAAATACCATCAACACATCATCTTTTAAAGTTCACACCACAGGCAACACTGGTATTAGGCACAGTAAGGAGAACCGCAGAGTACTTTTCTGAAAAGCCATCCAATGAATTAATCATTTTCTGTCTGAACTATTTGCAGAAACAACTGAATAAGCCAGAAAAGAAAAATTAAAATGTTCTAAGCAATTGCTTCACAGTGTCTTACAGAAAAGTAATTTAAAAATTATTACAAAAGCAATAACACTCAATCTCATAAAATGACACTATTTCAAATTAATCCACTACATGTTAATTCCTTCACCTTTGCCAACAATAAAGCATAATAAGAAAAAAATGCTCCGTAAAAAAAAAAGTTGAAATTCAGTAAGCTTTGCCTGTTGCGTCTACAAAACCAACACCCCAAAAGCAGACTTAGCTTTCATCAAGCCCAACTTCCAATAAATAACACTCCTCCTCTTTCTCCCAAGCAAGCATAAGTAAGTGAAACTCATTTTGCAAACTCACCAAAGTCGTCCATATTCCAGGAGGCAGCCGTTTGTCCAGTTTGTGAAGTCCATGGTTGCAGCATGGTCATAGCGATCAACAGGAAAATGAAGGGAAAAAGAAGGGGGAGGGGGGGGGAAAAAGAGAACTCTTGAGATTCAATGAACAACACAACACTACTGTTTTCTGTAAAGTCTTCATTACAGAATAGTTTCAGATAACTCATTAAATGGACTGAACATACACCCACATCCCTAACTTACTCTAAAAAGGAAGACAATAAACACAACAGCAATGTCATATCGATAAAAGAATAATAATTACCGTTTCATAATGATCTGTCAAGGGTGGCCTCATAAGGAAGATTTTGTAAGGGGGGGGGGGGAATCAAATTTTTTACTGTGCTCCTCTCCCTCCCCCCCCAGGCAGTAACAGGTGGGCAACATCACATACAGAAAAGGTGTATTATTTTCTCATACTGCAGACATTTCTAAACTGTTGATGATGAGATGTAACATTTGGCAAGGAAGAAAGTAATAAAACACCACAGGCCACAGCGACTGATCATTTTCAGAATCCTCAGTCAAGGACAGGGGATTGATAATTTATTCTTTGCAATTAAGGGGGCTTGCAGCCTATCCCACAGCTAAGTATCTACGCATGGTTACACATCTGCAAACTGTCAAGAACACCCAAGCTGAAACAAATTTTCTGGATTTGGACCTCGAGCGGTGTCCAGGTGACCAAACCCAGTAAGTGTCACTTCTCTCCTACTAATAAAAAGCCAAAGAACGAATTTTACAGCTTTCCCAGGCTCAGCGTTGATTTCTTTTGGCAACTGCTCGAAAACATTAGATAGATTTAGCGTTTGTTTTTTTTCCTTTTTTGTTTGGTTGAGGGGTTTTATTATTATTATTCCTTTGGAAAGGGAATGCTTCGAAGACATCTGTACAAAACGCCAATTCCTGTGGGTTAACTCTAAACAAATTGCACGTGCATATGTAACGTCAGTGAAAGGCGTGTTCTTCTTTTGGCTGGAGAAACCAACTGCATTTGCAAGTTAAGGAAGAGCACAAGATCCCGATTGCAGAGACACCAGATGACGAGAGCGCTGAAGCCTGCAGTGGAGAGGAGGTGGCGGCGGTGAAGGAAGCGCTGCCATCTTCTCCCAGCAGCTGTATCATCATCAGATTGCCCATCGTGCAAACAGCGCCAAGGCTGACGAGATACCATGAAGCCAAAGGTCATTGCAAAGTCTCTTGCAACAGGTTGGGAAATCTTTCCATTTCACACGTTTGGACCACCCCAATTCTTCAATTTGTTGTTGATTCTCAGGAACACATGTATCCTCACAACTCAAGGATCTTCTGCCAGGTCCCAGTGAAGGGGCCTGGGGCCAGGGCAGCATTTTGGCCTCCAGAAATCCCAAGGCAGTGAGCTGCCCATGCAGACCCTGGTATGGTTTCTTTTTGATCCCTGTAGAAACCATGCCATATGAAGGCAAATTTATCTGTTGGTGTCAAAAAGGAAAACATAACTGGCATAGTCAACTGATTTGTAGCCCCCCTATGGATAATGGTTGATGAGTTACCTCCTCCTCTGCCTCCACGGCCCATTAATAAGACAGCATGAAAGACTGCAGAAGGATGACGATTGCTCATGTCTTTACCACTTCGCTAGCGAGCAACTTTTTTTGTTGCTGTTTTTGTAGGAGTGCTTTTACAGAAGGAGCCTTTCCAACCCCTTCATGTGAAGGATATTGGAGAGGAAAGGGAAAAGAGAGTGCAAAGGATTTGCCTTCATTTCTGATTTCTCTTGTCAGTCTTGTGAACTGCAGCCCTTCCCCAGAGATGTGACCATGCACCATTACTGTCAAGTGTGACTGCAGCTACAGATTGCCCTCAAGATATTACCTGCCTTTTCCCTCTGCAAGGGAAGTCGAGATTACTGGGAGGACATTTTTATTGGAGCAGACATGATTCCAAGCTGCTCCCAAGGAATGTAATGGCCACCGAGTGACCTGACTAAATGTAGGACTTCAAATTAAGAAAAGCGAGATTTTGATGGTGGCATGGAGCAAGATGAACATTAATGAACTTACCAGGAGACGACAGGTCAAGAGGTCACAGGAAAGCAGATGTTGAGTAGGTGGGAATGCCAGGAAATGTGGTGTGCAGAAAAGGAACAAAAGAGTATGGATGACTCTAAAGCGGCAGAATTCGAGCAGGAGAGCTGCCGAACTCGTTTATTTAGGATGAGGAGGGGGTGGGGGAGAGAGGGATAGTAGTGCAGCATCCCCATTGACAATACTGCATATGCACTTCTGAGAACAAAAGGTAGTTGTTGAAGTTTGATATGTTATAGTGGGAAGCTTTCCATGAGCAGCTCAAAAGGTTTGTGGGGAAAGAAAAAAAAAAAAAAAAAAAGAGGTCACGATATGCTATGATGGGATGGATGAATGGATGGATGGATGGATAGGATGTAAATTGCCTTGAGCACTGCAGCAGCACCTACTGCCTACACTACATGCCAGTTGCTTGGGTCAGGGTGAGGAGAGATACATTAGCGCAAGACCACAGAGACATTTTGCATTCCCCCTGCTCCTCTTCACATGCTATTTTTGTATGACACTGGTTATGGAACTGAAAACGTTGGTTCAGCTTCAGGCAGCAATTTTAGGGTCAATTGCTTCTTCAACAGACACTGAAATCACAATTTTTCAAGCATCAAATTAACTCTGAATGTTTTAGGGGACAGTGAACTTTAGTTATGCATTATTACTGGGGGTCCCCCTCCTCAAAAGCCTATCTCGTAACCCCTCTTGATATGCCAGGTGCTCTTTTTTCTAGGATCACACTTTAAGATGAACTCTGCACTTGCGCTACTTGCTTTTTGCTCCATCAACTCATTCCCGACTGTTACACACTCTCCAGCGTACAGATCTCAAGTGAAGGAACACACTTTCAAACCCATGTGAAGCATTTTATCCATTTATCACAAAAGTACATCAATATAGGTTTTCCAGCTGAAAGCTTTTGAAAGTTTCCTCAAAACTTTTACGGTTCAGCTTGGATCCATTCCTAATCCACAGGCAGGCTAAAAGACTCATCTGGCACCAGCGCACCATGAAATAAACAAACAATAAAGCCTTAATGAGGTTAGTTGTCCAACAAAAACCCCCAAAAACAGGGCTATGCATCTTTCCCTAATACTGTCATTACAATACAGAACAACTACAAGCCTTGATGCTGCAACTGATTTCACTCTGGATCCAGCTGAATCGAACCGGTACTTAACCAGCATCCCAGCCAATGCTCCAGCAGGCTAGGAGAGATGGAAACTAATAGAAACTGGAAAGCCATTGCTGGGGATGGTGTCAGATTCTGATTTATGATTTCACCTGCCAGTGGAACTTCTAGGACAGAATCAAACTTTTGTATTTTACTCTTCTATGCAAACGACATTAAAGTGTGCATATGAAAAAATGTTCTTTAAAATGGAAAAGACCATCCAGCAATATCCTGCAAATTTCTATACAGCTTCAGTTAATCTAAATAAGAACTGCTATTTTGTATCAAAATGGGATGTTCATAAAACTTTATGGAAATAAGATAGTTGACATGAGAAATGATGAAATCAGCAGTGCTATGGAGATTTAACAGTTAAGAAATACGTAACGTAGAGTTGAGTTTGGTTTGTTGGGTCTCCATTTCAGGTCTACATCCCTACCTCCACAGCTTGATATCTGACCATGAAGACAACTGTGAAAGCTTATCACATCACGAGCAATGAGCTATAATACTGAAAATTCCCAGTTGCTTTCAGTAAAGCAAAGGCAGCATTAAACTTCAGCAGTATCAAAATCTCTCCTCTAGTCCTGCAATATAAACCCCAAGTGCTATTTGAGTTTCACAAAACACAAGCTGTGGTAAGTCCTCAGAAGGTGAGAAACTTCAGGTCTTAGCAAGGTTTCGTAGGTTCACCCAAGAACATCTCTATGAAAAAGCCATACACCCATATGTAAATAAACACGTACATAAACATAGTATATGTATGTATACACATGCAAATACATGTATACGTATAAATTATATACAATTTCTATAAAGTGTGCTCATCACCCAGCAGGTGGCACTCGTACCACAAGCTCCTGAGGCCGGAGCACTGTGGGAGCTGTGAGCAGGCACTGCTCTACAGGAGGCACCATCTTCCTGAAAGGTAAAACCACCATGGGCACAAAAGCATCCACCACCCTTTTGCAAGGCCTGAAATGTCCAGTCCAGCATCTGGGCCAAAACCCCGTGAAGCCTACTGGCCGGGCACCACCTCCATTAATTCCCTCGACAGCTGCAAGACTTCCCTTCACTGTTACTAATTCTCAAGTGCTCTTGCAGCCTTTCCAGAGGAGCAGCATTTTGGGGACTGAAAGGGTTCTGTAATATTTTCGAGGTAGTAGCATCACACTATGATGTCAAGAACAATACCATTAAATGCAAAGCTTCCTTCAGACTTCATCACTCCTCCATTTAACGCACACAACTGGCTTTCAATTAGCCCCACTAATAATTTGGGCTTTTGAAGATCTCATGAATGAGCAAATCAGAACTGGCAGAGGAAATGCTGTTTTCCTTTGATCAAAATTGAAGACTTGTTTTCACCCATGACTTAAGTGTCACTATCGTATGTACATTCTTAATATACCTCTTCTTCAGCTGAGTGGTGCTTCAACTTCAGCTGAGTGGGTTTGTTTTTAAAAAAATATTTTCCTTTCAAATTCAATATTCCACCCATCTCCCTCCCCTCTTTAAAAAAAAAAACAACCAAAAAAACCCCCACCAAACAGTTTAGAAGCATCAATCTGAAAACATCAGCTCTGCGTGGAGCACTGCTGTTCCCCGTAAGAGCATGCCTCATGTCAGATTGAAAGATGCCTTTCCAAGGTCATTTCATGTTCCAATGGGTTTGTTATGAAGTTGTGGAACGGCAGATAAGGTTGCATGAGATAGTAAAGTGCCTTCCTAAGCTAGTTCCGGGCAGTAACGTGCAACCAATATTTGAGCAAGGGACTTCTGTAACATTTACCTCTGAAAGAAACTTCATACATCGAGATATATGCTGCTGCAGGAAGGACAGTAGTACTGAGATGCTGATAATTTGTTTTCCTGCTATCTCCCAATTAAAAAAAAAAAAGCCAAAGAAAAGGCCATTTTCTTGACAAATCTACATTAACTGCACGTTTATGGCACTTGGCAAAGGGGGAGGAGGGTTCTAGGAACACTAGGGGGTACCTCTTCAGTAAGTTTTGTTAAAATACCCAACCCTTAGTACTAATGCGAATCTGATGTTAAGAACTGTTCAATTCAAAGTCAATAGTGATACTTGCAAGTTACAAAAACTAGGTACCAGGACCAACAATTTCCAAGGTTAAAAAGAAATAAAAAGAAAAAAATCCCAAAGCATATCTAAGAATGTTTCTTTGAAAGTCTTGAAGTGACAGTTTGAGGAATGATGATCCAGTATTTTTAGACTACTTCTAATATAGCCCAAAAATGGAGGAAACCATGTAACAGTATCCCCTCAGTAAGCTTTTAATATTGCCTGAGCCTATCCCAAACTCTGAAAGAAGGTAAGCATCTGGCAGTACACCGATTTCAACCATTACGCCAGGGACTAAATCCTTCCCTGGAAAGAACAGGGGAACAAGCATACGAACTCCAGAGAGACAAGAGAGAGAGAGGGGAAAGAAAATAAATCCTTCTCACAAATGGTTAGCTCCATCTTAATGAGGTTTAAAGCTTGACGAAGGATCACCAATTTGGGATCCAAAAATGCAAGCACTTGGCATTAAAACAGCCCTAGCCAAGGGGTGGTGGGGATGTTTTTTCACGTCCCAAATGACCATTTTGGGGGTCCAACAGCCTGTCAGGAAAAATTAGAAAAATGGCCACCCAGCGCTGAACTATGCACAAAATGCAGAGTTTCGGTGCTTCCAGTTCTGCATTGCACCCTGCACTCCCAGCCCCAGCCCCTGGCATTCCCACACGCTCCCAAACAGCCCCGGCACCCCTCCGCGCCGCTTCCCGCTGGCAGAGAGCGTGGGGCTATGGATCCCTAAGCGCTATCTGCAGTCACTCCCAGGGCTCTATTACTACTACTCTTCATTTTCCTGCTAGCACCACTTTTCTAATGAACTGCTGTTACTACAGAAATGTAAATGTCGACGGCTGAGTACTTTGGGATTTTTTTAAACATCCGAAAAGGTAGAGAAAAGGGGAGGGGGGGACACCACCTCATAAACATCCACTATTAAACATTTTTAACGCTAAAGACGCACTGACCCCGCCGA
>NW_008795863.1:5653929-5676970 GCF_000699145.1 Aptenodytes forsteri | reverse complement strand
TGCCACCGCCCCACGGTCCCTTTTTTTTCCCCCAGAAAACAATAAAAGCGGCTCCGTGACGTTATTTTGTGCCATCATTTCGTGCCATTAGGCATATGAGGAGCCCGTTGCCACAGCCGGCGCTGAGAGGCTCCGCTGCAGGCGCTGCCGCCCGGTCCGAACTAGTTGAACATGGTCTTTAATGCCCTGAGGAGGCAGCGGTAGCCCAGGCGGGGTGAGTGCTCCGTGACGGACCCAGGGAAACCACAAACTTCTTTGCAATAGCTAAAGGACAGGACCGGCTGAGCAGCCCCAGGACTTCCCGAGCCCCAGTACTGCCCGCCAGAAAACACAAGCTCCCCATCCTTTCGGTCTCCTTCCCTCAACGGCCCGTAGCAATTTCCTGGGTTTTTTGTTTAAATTACAGGTAGCCCGTGTGCAAGTGCGCTTCAGACAGAGAGAGGGCCAGAGTATAGGCGGTGTGGGACAGAAACGAGAATACAGCTGCACCGGTGGGAGTGTGAAAAGACAGTTTGTCATCTCCAGAGATAGTGGGAATCCCCCCTTGGATTTGGAAGCGACCATCCTGAACCTCCAGAGAAGTGAGGTCACAGCTCTGGGAACACAAACATCCCAGGATGGGAAACCCTCAGACAGATTTGGAGGTAATGGGGATACCCACGTAGAAGTGAGAAATTTCCTGGAGAAGAGCACACCGAGGAAGAACCAGAACTGCTCAGGGCTGACTTGTCTTGGGCAAAGCGGTTGTGAGACATCCTACCAGACGACAGGAAAAGTGTTCCCAGGCCAGCCACTTTGAGTGTCATGCCTAAGTCATTAAGGCCAAGATTATACCTGACCCTGCCAAGGTCTGTAAGTCACGACAAGGCTGACTTATCCCCTGTGGGAGGCAGCCAGAATCGCCTCATTTAGAGAGCCTGCCGGCTACGCTTAACGCCCAGCAAATCCCTCTGCCCGACGGCGGGGAAGGCCTTCTCCCTTCCCGCAGCCGAGCGGCAGGGGCAGGCGGGCTCCCTCCCAAATGCCGCGGCGCAAGGCTGCGGTAGGAAGGGCTGCGGCGTCCCTTGGCGCTCGGCCAGCAGCGCCTGCTGGTACCTCTGCCTGAAGTTTGCCCGCGGTGCAAATTATTGCTGAAATCCACCACACATGGTCTTAAGAGTTCAAAGGATACCCGTGGGGGAGATCTCCTTGTGAGGGGGGCGCGGGGCGCCAGCCACCAGTGGCAAAGGTTGAAGTTCCAATGAGGAAATTTTTGTTCAGCATGCGAGATAATCTTCCGCGATAAGTTATGCTTAGGTCGGCTCAGCGAGAACATCCTGCTATCGAAGGGAGTTGTGTGGCAAGCAAATTTCCTGGTCCTGCATTTTTTTTTTTTTTTTTTTTTAACTGGGGAGCTATCTACAGTTACTGACTTTTACAGCTTTGCAAATTGATATGCAAGATGTGATGGGCTCAAAGAGCCAGAGGCAAAATTTAGTTAAATAACCTGACTTGATTTTTCTGCTATTTGGCAAAACACTCATAGAAACTGAAGTCCCAGGTCTATGGCAGGATGCACAGGACGAGGTGAGGGAGCTGGGACCCGGCCCTGGCCGATGCGTCGGCAGGCGTCCACCGGCGAAGAGCCAGCGTTGTCACAGCGGGGACACGGCTCCGGCTGGGGATGGAGGGGCAGGGCTTCGGAGCTGGAGCAGGGCTGCGAGGCAGGGAGTGAAGCTGTGAGCAGGAAAGTGGCTTCGGTCATGCCGCGCAGATTTCCACTGGCTATCACGGAAAGGACTGGTGGTGTATCCCATGGTATAAGGGGTTTCTTACCTCTGCTAAGGTCGAGGGGGGCTCTGGGAAGAAACCAAGTGTGTAGAAAAAGTGCTATAAAATGAGTGCTAGGGGTGGGAAGGCTCCCAGGGGAAGCTGGTGCTCTGCCATGGACGGCAGCAGGTACCTGGGGCTTTAGGGGAACCGGCTTCAGGCAATTCGGAAGCAATCGCCCAGCCCTACTTTATGGACAAAATGGCTGAAGCATATTTTGTTCCGCTGATGTGGGAAAAGGCCGCGCCTGTCCCTGTCGGGGAGGCATTAATTAAAGGAACTAATGGCGAGTTCCTAAAATATCCATCAGAGTGATCAGGATGTCTGCTGAGAGAAATCTGACTTGCCGGGCTTCAAGTTGTGCCAAGTCATTGTGTTCATCAGGAAATGAGAGTGTTCTGGGGCAGGTAAAACAGAAATAAATCACGCTGACCCTCCTCCGGTACTTTCTGCTCATATTTCCAAAGCCGCATTTCGGGAGGTGGCTTACATATGTTCATTACGTATTTACTTAATAGGTTGTAACAGCTCTGAGGCTTTTTTTTTTGCTTATATTGTGGTTAATGCTTTTAGCACATTGTAGAGGAGTCTCTCCTTACTAAAATTATCATCCTCAGCACCCCTTTCTGACATTCCCCTGCTTAAGGATCCCTCACAGAGGCTGCATTAGAAGAATGTTAATCTGATTTACGGTAACCCGGCATGACAACTTGTGGTAATAGGTGGTATAAAGTTGAAACCTTGCGACAGAGAGGACATTCATCTCTGACCGTGGTGTGAACGTGGAAGCCCCAGGGGGCTGGCTCGGGAGAGCGCAGAGCTAGTGAGCACGGGGTGATGAACGAGGGGAAGTATTTACAGCATCACTCTAAAGAGCCATTTACACCAGAGAGCGTCATTATTTCCACACTTATCAGTACTTCCTAGTGTGGGCTGGCCTCATATATCCAAACTTTTATGGGCCCTCCATATTATTTGTGTGGCAGTGGTAGGTTTTTTACTTTAAATTAACCTAATTAATAATGCTTCATCTGCCACTGCTTATTAACACACTGCCGGGAGACCGAGTGGTGGGAGAGGAGTGCCTGGCGGTCACTGCTCTTCAAACTCCGAAGGAGAAGTCCAGCCCTTCTCGAGCTCCATGCTCTGAGGATGAGGCCAGAGGCACAGATCTACAATTAAATTTGGGTTCACATAAAAGGAGTAATAAATACTATAGCAATACACTATGCAGACAGCCTTTTCTCTGTGGAAAGGCCTTTCTGAATGGTCTCTGCGGCCCTGCCCATCGCTGGCACACTGGCTGGCAGTGCCGGCTCCTGGCATCCTCTGCCCCCCAGGTGCATCCCGCAGACCTTTCACCGCCGCACGGATCCTCGCTCCCATGCTGTGCAAATCGGTTCCTCAAAAGTTTTCTAGTCTGACAACTTACCTGCATACAGCAAAATCCAAGAGCACTCGTTTAAATGCTCCGTTTCCAGTAAATGAAACTATACACCACAGCAGCAGCTTTGCCCATACCTGGTCATTTTAAATCGATGGGGTTTCTTAGAGGGACCAGGACAGTGTTTGTTATAATTTGCCAGTCCCTGAGGATTGCTTTCGAATCGGGGGCCGTTATTATCTGGGATTAGAGCTATCCACAGCTTTATTTTTATACTATCATCAGCACACGTGATGTTTAAAAGACAAAAAGACAGAAAGAGGCAGCGTCTTTGCTCCAGCACATATACAGTTTTGGGACTGAAACAGGTTTATTGAAATCAATGTGCACTTTATCATTGATTTCTTTGTGCAGTGAGGCCTCCTTTAAAGCTTGATAGTTTTTTCTTGTAAAGCTGAAATGAGACTAACCTGAAGTATCAACACTGAGTAGTTTGATATGATACTTCTCTCTCTCTCTCCAGACTTCTGAGACACTGCAGAATTACTTTTATTTAAAAATATGTTTATCACATTTACTGAAAGTGCCCAGGCTGCCTAAAACAATACAAAATGCATGCAAAATTCAATTTAGCATTGACAGGGGACTTGACCAGATGATCTAACTGGTCATTTATAGCTAGCTATGACTGTAATTACACGTCCACATCATGCCGTCTAATATTTTAAATTCATCCTACACCATATTTTCATTCAGTGAAAGGAATTTACTTTAGTATCATTCTTTCCCCGTGTCACAAGAGCAATGTTTCACTGTTGATAAGAAAATGTAATTTTTTGTTAAAAAATGGCAAATGAGAGCGCCATTGCTATGTCACCTGAGCTTTCCTTATTTATTGATTGTCTCCTCATTTAGTGAATAATTTCAATGAATTTCAGAATAATAACAATCATCTGTAGTGCACATCTATCAAATTGTACAGAAAAGACTTTAAATAAATTACTGTGAGTTAGGATCTTGTCATACGAAATGCTGCTTTTGCAGCCTCCATAGCTTGGCCACCTAAAAAAAATAGCAAGAAATATATTATTTGACATTTTAAGTGGACTGACAGCCTTCTACAAGGCTGTGACTAGCTTGGTGGATGAGGGGAGAGTCGTGGATGCTGTTTACCTTGACTTTAGTAAGGCATTTGACATTGTTTCCTGTAAGACCCTCACAGGTAAGCTGATGATGTATGGGTTAGATAAGTGGACAGTGAGGTGGACTGAAAACTGTCTGAATGACCAGGTCCACAGGGTTGTGATCAATGGCACAAAGTCCATTTGGGGGCAAGTCACTAGAGGTGTACCCAAGGGCTCAATATTGGGGCCAATACTGTGTAACATCTTCATTAATGATGGGGCAGAGTGCACCCTCAGCAAGTTTGAAGGTGACACAGAACTGGGAGGAGTGGCTGATACACCAGAGGCTTGTGCTGCCATCCAGAGGGATCTCGACAGGATGGAGAAATGGGCAGATTAGAATCTCATGAAGTTCAATAAGGAGAAATGCAAAGTCCTCCACCTGGGGAAGAACAACCCCAGGCACCAGTACAGGCTGGGGGTTGCCTGGCTGGAAAGCAGCTCTGCAGAAGAGGACCTGGAGGTCCTAGTGGACATCAAGCTGATGGTCAGCCAGTGCCCTCATAGCAAAGAAGGCCAATGGTATCCTGGAATGCATCAGGAGGAGTGTTGCCAGCAGGTCGAGGGAGGTGATCCTTCCCCTCTACTCAGCACTGGTGAGGCCACAGCTGGAGCCCTGGGTCACGTTCCTGGCTCCCCAGTACCAGAGAGACACGGACTCACTGGAGAGAGTCCAACGAAGGGCCCTGAAGATCATTAAGGGACGCCGGCTTCTGAGGTATGAGGGGATGCTGAGAACTGGGACTGTTCAGCCTGGAGAAGAGCAGGATCAGGGGGATCTTACCCGTGTGTATAAATACCTGAATGAAGAATGGGGAACCAGGCTCTTTTCAGTGGTGCCCAGTGACAGGACCAGATGCAATGGACACAAACTGAAACACATGAAATTGCATCTGAACACAAAACCCCCCCACTTTTTACAGTGATGGTGATCAAACACTGGCACAGGTTTCCCAGAGAGGTTTTGGAGTCTCCCTCCTTGGAGATATTCAAAAGCCATCTGGACATGATCCTGGGCAAGTGTTTCTGGGTGGCCCTGCTTGAGCAGGAGGGTTGGGCCAGGTGACCTCCAGAAGTCCCTTCCAACCTCAGCCACCCTGTGATTCTGTGACTAATTCAGATGCCCCACAGAGCAGCACTCTTCCTCCTTCTCAATGAGAAAACAGCAAAATACTCCACCGAAATTCCATTTTCTGACTTTGATGGAAGAAAATATGTTATACATCATCAACAACCTACCAGCATATTAGAACCATATTATGCTTGTAAAATAAAGAACATTTTTTCATCCATTGCCATCAAATTTATGTCTGCGTTAATCTGAAAACTTAAATAAATCCACATGGATCTCCCAATTAGTGATGCAAAGTAGGTATATTCTTTAGGTTGAAATAGAAGTATTTCTGTTCAAAGTTTGGGATGGAACATGTACACTCCCGTGCTTCAAATTAAAACAAATTAGACAATTTCCAATCAGAAAGCTGTGTCAAGATGAAGGAGATGGCAGTATTGCAGATTGGCCATTCTGGCCTATAATGGCTCATCAGTCCAGGCCAAAAGTGCCGTTGGACCAGAGAAACATCTGTCCTTGGTCTGGTTGACCTGAATATGCAAGAGGCATATTGTGCTGTCAGACAGGACTGGTGGCTGCCTGCTAGTGTGAAGTCTGGACAATCACAGACCACACTGAAGTGGAAGGGCATGCTGATCGTCTTTCTTTCAAATGAAATGAAGGAGAAATTAAAGCCTCATTTGTTTAGTGGTAATTGAAACAAGACGAGCCACCGCCCAAGGTGCAACACAATATAGGAAGGCTGGATTGGGAGCTCGGCCATGTGGCTGGAGGGGTTTCACTGGAAATTGGTTGCAAAAACAGGAAACGGGGCATTGATTTGGTTGAAGCTCTGCATTAGCTTGTGGGTGGAAAGAAGCACAAAGCGAGCAGGCAGCTGGACAGGCAGAGTGCGTGTGTGGCCCCAGAAAGGTAGCCAAGAATAAATTACTTTTTTTCTTTCCAACCCTGAAAAGCCTGGAAAAAGATCTCGCAAACAAGAAGACAGCTTCTAACTGTATGGTCCTCCTGTGTTTTAGCGGAAAAAATATTTATATTTTAACAAACAGATTTTACCCGACTCGTAAAAACAATTACTGCTTGAAGAGACCCTAGAACTCTGAGAACTTTGGCTTCCTGCAAGGAGCAGCCTTATCTAACTGCAACATCGTATAACAGTGCTACAAATGCTACAGTGCTCCAATCAGTCTCCCATAAAGCCGGCTAGAGACCCACCCCGCTATCAATTAGAACTCCTCTCACAAAACAGTCTGAAAAAGATGTGTATTACAGCCTCGGAGCCATACAGCTTCTCCCACAACGTTATGAAACTTTTCTTCCTTTAGGGATAAACAGTAAAGCAACATCTAATTTGTATGAATAACTTTCAGCTGCTTAAATACTTCCAGCCTGATTAATTTTTTAAGCTGTTCTGATTTCTCGGAATGTATTAATCTTTCACACCTTCAGATGGTTCTCCAGGTAAGGTTTTATGTCTGGGATGTTCTGTGGCATGAAAAAAACCAGACACGTGATGCCAAAAAACCCTCTTACCTGGCTCTAGCTGTTCAGTCTATTCATGGTTCTTGTCGAACTGAGAATTTGCAGAAATGAGTAATCGTGCACGGACTACTGCTTTTTTCTTGCCAACACCTCATCTTTAAATGCGATGCCATTTGTGTACAGAGCTATCCAGATGTGTGTCGCAGCTTGATTTCCTGGGGCTGTCTGTGGAAATGCTTCAAGAGAAGCAGTGCTCTCTACCCAGTGACATGATAAATCCCTTCAGGATGCTATATAGTACCAGAGCAGCAAAGCTTTATTACATTTGCCTTAAATGTGTCCCTTTTCAGTTTGTTGAAAAGCCATCCTCCCTTATGAACATGTTCATGAAGCCCACAGAAAATGCATTTTGTCATGTCTGACTGAACCTTTTTTAATTTGACAGTGGAAATTGTGATTCTGTAGTCTGAGCTGTTTGTTTGTAATCTGGGCTTTTTCACTGATAAAACAAAACTAGCTCCAATTTGAAGGTGAAAATTCTAGCCCGCATTTCTGTGCCAACACTGACAGAAGAAGTCTAGCAACGCAGGGGGACAGAAATGTATGCCTTAATCCTCTGAACCAACAGATGCCTCATAGTTAGACAGATGAATATTTATTTGGAATATTTATTTGGCGCACCCCCTATCAGTCCCTGCCTCTCACTACCCCGTTGCAATGCTAAGGACCCAAAGCGTGGCATGGCAGCTCCCCCATTTTTGTCTTTTCGTGCACCCGATTTGTGGAAGCGGAGGGAAGCTTCTGGCAAGAGCCGAGGTGGAAAGTGTGCGTAGCCCTCGGAGGTGGAAGGTGAGCCTTGATATGTAGGGAGAGGGGAGGAGAGAAGGATTCAGATCCCCCTGAGTTTGGGATGAGCCTGAAGATTGCAATCTTACAAACATTTGCAAGTTGCAGATTCCCTTGCTTATGACGTCTCTCTTTTTTTTTTTAACAATGTGCAATAGTGGAGGCTTATAATTGCACCTTCCTATAGCAACTGTACCTGTGTTTTAGCCCTGGTGCAGCAGTGGGAGCTTGAACCATGGTGCAGGACCTCCAGCTCTTTTTCCCGGGGTGGATTTCCCATGAAAGAGCTGGGTTGCAGGGGCGGTGCCTGCTTTTAGGCCTGCCTTGTGCAGGGCGAGCTCCATATTGTGAGGGCTTGTGCATGCTGCTGCTGGAAATGCCCACCTCCAAGGCTGTTTTGGGACTTATTCGTCCCAGTTTGGGTAGATGGGCTGGGAATCAGAGCTGGGGCCAAGGCAGGCACTGTGATTTACGGGGCTCGCCCCGCTCTGCCCTGCCTGTGCTCTCCCTCTCGCAGCCCCTGGCCACAACCCCAGCCGGGTGGTCTTGAGAAAACAGCCCTGTCCTGCCTCCGGCCAGGCAGGTGCTGCATCGGCTGAGATAGGTGGGCTAGGATGGACATGGAGAGCCAGGTCCAGCTGTAGGGGAGGCTGGTTTTATTTCCATGTGAGCTGCCGCGAGCCTAAGAAGACATTTAGCAAAGCATGCTCATATAGCTGCCTTTTTACTATTTTCTTTTAAAGCTTAGGCTTTTATAGTGGAGAAAATAAAGATGACAAGTGAGCTGAAAACATTCTGAGGATCAGAAAATTTGTAAAGGTGCTTCCTGACAGCCATTATATTTTGATTATGGCATTCCTCTATGGCATTTACAGTTACCGCTACAGTTACTATTACAACCCTTTAGGTTGTCGTATGTGATTTTACAGCACGGATCATGGATCTGTTACAAAAGGACCATTGCACATACTGAAGATTGATAGTCTGCAGAAAATGCTATATTAAAAAAAATATATGCTTGAAGCAGGAGTATCTAATGGACTTACACATGTTTTCAGACCATACTGTTCTCCTTGATTAGCCCACAGATTTCAAATTCTGGAGAGGAAGGGTTAAACCTCCTGACAGCTGCAAAAGTTTTCACAAAAGCAAGTGGTATGTGTATCGTTAAAAAAATCCAGAAAATTAGTCCAGCCCCTCCACAGTAGTAACTGAAAGGCAGAAGATAATAATTCCTCAGAGAGATAATGTTTGTCTTGGGTGAGTATCAATGTGGAATCTTTTTTTTTTTTTGTTTAATTACCTATTTTAAATAAAGGGATCAAAACTAGTGATTAAAACAGGACCACAAATAAGCTTCTTACTTATTATAGAAAGAAAGAGATTATTAACATTCATGAGGGCCCTACTTAAAAAACAAAAGACTTCAAATGAGCTGAAGGATGAAGTAGATCCTGCAAACAATAGGTAATGCATTAAGAAATATAGAATAGCATCAATTAGGCTCAGTAACTACAAATATGTTGACATATTTGACTACTTTTATACAATTTACTAACTCCACACAGTAAGATCAAATGCATGCAATTGCCAAAGCAGTGAAGTGGATATATGTAAGTTCAGTTCTTCTTCGACACCAGTAGCATCTTTCTTAATCATATGAGTGGAGGAAAAAAGCTTTCCAAAACTGAAGCCATATTTTTTCAAATGTTACTGGAAAGACAGCAAATCTATAAGTGAAGGATACAGGTTGTCCACTTTTGAAACTTGGCCCCACAGAAGACAGCCCTCTGCTTTACTTATGTTTTCTAACCTGAATATTAATGTGGAGACTAGGTATAAAAAAAATCTAACCATACAGCCAAACCCTACCTGTCATTAATGTGCTTTTTATGAGTGAGACTGGATGGTCATCATTTATGGTCATCACTTCAGTGAGGGAATTTAAAACATCAGGTAAAGAGCAGCAGGATTGTATCTTGGGATATTAACAGTGCGGGAAGGGTCATATGTCTTCGGACTTCAGAGTGTTACTTCTATAAAGACTAAAGAATATAAAAAGTCCTTAAAGAATAAGAACGAATACACATTTCCATGTATGTATTAATTTAGTGAAAGCTGTAACTTTTTCTATGGATTATTTACAGCATTTTGTCCCGCTACACTATACCTTACACATGTAATCTAGCAGGCTGTCTTGCTTGCAGTGATGAAGACTCGTTTTGTTAGTCTGTTTTTCACAAACAAATTTATGTGCTAAAAATCTTTCCTAGCTGCTTTCGACCATACCTGCCCATACTGTGCCATACATGCCATATGCCAGAGTCGTGGGCAGTGTAAAGGAGTGTACGGCACTGATTTCGGTAGGGCCCCCATGATCCTCCTTGGCAGAGAGCAGAGCCTGACACCTGTGCAGGAGAACAGATATAAAACCTTAAAAGCATGATCAGCAGTTTGGGAAGAAGGTCAACCATGTGTTTTATGTGTTACCATTTCTCTGATAAGCCTGTGGCTGTGCCAGTTCAGAGGACGTACTGTGCCTTCAAAATTAGTACTACAGTCAGACTTGTCACTTAGCATTTACGCTGTGACCTTTTAGCCTGATAAAAGAAACTTTCATATTTTTATGTTATTTACAAAACTGGTCTTAATATGTTTTACATTCTTTTGATAAGATTGTATGCAGTTTTAGTCCTTGAGCACCTTGCTCAGTAAAGCATCTAAAAGAACAAAATTACTTTTAAACATAACCATTAAGTGCTCCCCTGAATTAGAACATTGTTGACTAAATTTCATGCCTATAATAAAGCTAATAAAGCAGGTTACTGGAGCAGGATTTGAGATTTTAATTCAGATTTTTAATAAGACAGAAGGAAAATGGCTAATGGATATTGACTACCAAAGGTTACTGTGATGAAAGATAAAGGCTGAGAGACAGTTCAATCAGCACGACGGTGATGAGGAACTTTTCCTCACACGGAAGATGAATTTGTGATACTATGGATTGCTCTATCTTAGACAGGATAACTTTTCCCAAGTCTTACGCGGAAACTTTCATTTTATATTGCATTACAACATCCTACATCGATACCAGATGTTTCTAGGAATTGCATAGTTTTTTATTCATTATCCTTTGTAAATTAAGTCACTATACAGAGAATAAATCCTATGGAATAATATGGATGTTGCAGTAGAAGTAACAGTAAAATTTCAACTCACAAACAAATTTGGGGGTTGCAGAAATGCTTTTTCTGAAAAATGAAAATACTTTTGACTGAACTCCAGAATGGGAAAAAAAAAATCAATAGCATTCATTGGCAAAACCATTCCATCTATTAACAGGGGAGGAACGACTCAGAATTAAATATTTGACAGCATAAACTCAATATTCTTAACTTCAGAATTCTATAATTAAAATCCTAGATTTATAACCTCAGTCCTACAAACATATCTCTAGCAAATGCTATCAAATGACAATATGATAAACTAGGATAGTTTATTATCCATTTTTATCTACTCCTCGGTTTAACTGTATTTTGGTCTAGAAAATATTACCATTCCAAAATGAAAAAAGTGCCTTGGGACTGTAGATATAATCTGTTTTATCTTGCTTATAGGCAGGAAACCATCAGCAATTGCTCCTAAAGTACATTTCAAATTTTGTTCCAGTCTGTGACTGGCCGATGCGGCTGATACAGATACTAATGGCCCAGCTCAGACTTGAGAGAGGTGGCTATCGTGCTGCCAGACTCAAATGCAATTTCACTCGCTGTCCCCCAGGCCCAAGCAAGGTCTTAATAAATAATTAATCCTGTGGAGAACTCTAAAACCTCCAGGCTGTGAGACGTGGGTTTGGACATCTCCAGTTTGCTTTGGACAATAACCCTTTAGGACTTAAGAGTTGCGGGAACTGCTTGGCACAACCAAATGCGTCCTGCAGACTTCAGACTTCAGACCATCTCCCACGTAATAGGTGTAATAGGAAGGAACGTTTCCAGGTTCCCATGTCAGCATTTTGGACCTAGACAGATAAGGAATGTTTTCAAACACTCCGCGTGCTTCCAGCAAAATGGGAAACTGTCTTCTCTGGGTAATGAGCAAACAGTACATCTGGGTAACTCTTACCAGGATGGTGACGGCTCCTGTGGTTGGTTCTTATCTTAATATTTTTTTCTGAATAGAAATAGAAATAGGGCCATTCTCACTAGTCTAGATTAATTCCACCTTGTAAAAATGGTAATAAATTAGCATTTGTTATGAAATAAAAATGAATTAATAATATGGAGAAAATACATCTGAATTCTCTTTACTAGCAGTTTAGGCAAATACTGTGAGGTACTTTATAGGTTTCTGTTCCTTAGCTGTCACAAATGCTACTGGTTATTTTTTCAAAATGGCTTTCTAGGAATATTTTGCAATATGTATTTAAGAATGATGTCTCCATAAAAATTTTCACCAGTGAACTTTCGTACTGCTGGTAAACACAAACACGAGGTTTTTGAGAACCAAACTTGCTTCAAAGTCCATCAGATAGCCATTGAAATCCCTCACCTTTCCAGTCATTATTTGCCTCTCCTTTTCCTAAAGTCTACCTCAATCAATCCAGCTCTTGCAAATGGCCCCTTTGCACTGCACTGCAAAGCCCTGTTGGCCTGGGGATAACTCTAGGGCTGCCTACAATTGGCTCTGAGTGGCTTCAGCTACGGGCTGGCACCTAAGAGAGGTAAAAATGACTCAGCTACTTTCTGGCCAGCATTTTCGGCTCCTTGCGAAATAAACGATGCGGTAACCATCCTTATTCCTCTAATTTCTACAATAAGCAATTTTTAAAAACTTCTTTAACCATTTTTGCAAATACAAGTTCTACATTGTATCTGTTTTATATATATGTTTATTCACTTGGAAAGAAAGAAAATTGGGCAAAAAAGAAATCCCTTCTTAAGTTGCTGAACAAAATAAAATTACAATAACGTACATAGGTGGAAGAAAAAATGCATTAATTCTGTGTTTTGATTAATAAACCATTTGCAGGAAGAAATACTGTATTAGAGCAAAAGCTATACGAGGTAACAGATACTTTCTTGGTTAAAAAATTCTCATTTTTCCATGAAAATAGTTTTCAAAGTAGAAATATCATCACATTGCTTATGCAAACTATTTGAGCTAAGCGAAGGACTTTTCAAAGAGTCTCCAAATCCTTTTTTTACTTTAGCAAAGACCTCTGCCATTGATTTGATACTCTTTTTATGGATGAAAACATTATTCAAGAATGAGAAATGTTTCCACTGAAATCACTTATCAAATAATAAGCCATTAGCTTGTTTTCTTTCTGGAGGGGGTGATGCCAAACAAATGACTTTTATTACAGATCAAGTATCACCAGTACTGAGAGGCTTGGACCTAGTTTTTAAATGCTGCGGTGGATCTATAGCAATGCGCTTTCCACTGCTGAGGACTTCTGAGATCCCAGCTCATCAAAATGTATTTATTCAGCCCAGCTTACCCATTCAGCTCAGTTCAGGCCTCTTCTTTACAGGAGGAGAACTTCACTGAAGAGTCAGAGGACACAGGAACAAAGAGAAGGGTTTTGTTTGTTTGTTTATAATTCTCTTTTGTGAGATCCCCCAGGAGTAAAAAAGAGAATAGTTCACAGTCTGGTAAGATCAGAACAACAAAAGTATTTGCAGTATGGCACACAATAAAGCACTGCTTACTTGGGAATACTGTACTCCCAGCCAGCACCATCCTGTGAGACTCACAGATCAGCTCCAGACCCTGCCACAGACTTACTTCGGGAGCTAAGATTCCCCTCACCTGCATAGACTTTTCTTCCCTGGAGAGCCCTAAGAGGCTGATGCAAAACAGATCTGACCCTCTACAGAATATCTGGTTATTTTTCTAATTTTTTTCCTCTATGAATGGGTAGATTTTTAAATATTACTTTAAAATTTGAGGTTCTTTTTCATTTCCAGTGACAATGTTCATATCCCAGTCAATTGGTATTTATTTTACAAGCATATTTTCTTTAATCATGTCATGGAGCAGACCACTAATTCTCTCCTTCTGGATGGCTGTGGTGAGACCACACATGCTCTCTGCTCTGAGCACTAGCAGACTGGAAAGAGATGAGAAGACAGAGCAAGAACAAAATACCATTAGAAACCCAATGCTGTTCCCATCTGAATTGTTCTTATATGGTTCCTTACCGGGCCGGCAAGTTTCAGGATCTTCGGGCTCCATGACCTGGCTATCAATCCTTTTTTTCCACTGGTTTGTCATTCCAAAAGTGATGGCAAAGCTGCATCCAAAGAGCTATCAATTAGCCCTTGGAGGTAGTCCAAAACAACCAGTAGCCCACGCTGTATTTTTTGGTTAAGAGACACTAAGATCAGAAAAGGACGTATTGAGATGATAAGCCTGAGTGAATAAAGGGCCTCTTTGGAGTACCTAATGAGGGAAGTTTTGAAGTGCAGTATGCCAGTTTTATGGATGGATGACACTGATGGGAAATCAAGTCTCTATATTAAAGTGCTCATTGATTAGTTATTTCCAAAAGCACAACTAGGATCTATTTTGAGCACACAGTGGGTACTCATCCAAACTATGCTTTCCCTATTTCAAGCAAATTGGCAAGCTGGAAAAGTTTGGCACAACTACCTGGACTGTACTGGCCTCCATTTTAAAGGAAATTGCAATTTGAATTTCAATCTCCCCTAGAGATAATTCTGAGAAGAAACTTGTGTTTCTGGATTTGAAACTACAAAGCATTCAATTTGATTTTGACAGCGGTGTTTATTGTCTAAAGGAGAAACAGACTGTGGTAAGTACTCCTGCCTTGACATAAAAAGCTCTCTTTTAGCTTCCTGTCTAAGATGACATCATCAGGGAGACAACTTTCAGTAGCATGGGTCTCACCTGAACGTCTGGAAAGAAAGCAGTAGTTCAGTTTGTACCATCTGTGCAGTTCCTGGGGCAGATGTTTATACCTCTGCTGATGGAAGCGACGCTGGAGAATCAGTCTGAAAGTGTCGGCGACTGCCCCCATCTCTGCAGCACGCCTGGTGACATTCACATTACATGTGTTTCGCAGCCAGGGATTCAGGTATAGACTTTCTCTTCAGGACCGTAACTCTAGCTCCTAGTCTTACCTTAAACCCATGGTTTTTAAAGATAAATTCTATAAAATGTTTTGTTATTTTATGGACATTACAAACACTCAGAGAAGTGATGGCTTGCAATGCGTGCTCCCCATAGTGGCCCGCTGGTGGCCCCATGGGGATGGGTGCCCTGTTTGCAGATTCTTCGTGTTGCAGCTCTTAATTTGGGCACCTTCCTCTGCTAGCACCCGAAGTTAGGTGTCTGTGCCCTTCCTCAAATAGCCTGGGCTGCTCCTTCTAGGTCTGCCTCTCCTGTTGACCAATATTATATTTAGCAGCAGAGGTGCCTGGGGCTGAGGTTGGCTAGTGGCACAGCCAGAACCATTCACCCAATGGCCACAGGCATGTTCAGGAGCTGTTTGGGAGCTCAGCCTGCCCCAGCCGCAAGACTTGCTTTGGCACAGGAGCTGCCGTGCATGGGCCACCCTTCGGGCACCGCACCAGACAGAAAGCCCAGCACTGTGCGCTACAGACCACAGGGTTTGCAGGGGAATCCAACTATTCAGCAGCTCAAAGCCATGCTATGGCACTTTTACATAAACCTGTCTCTTATACTTAACCTCTCAATTTTTTCATGTATAGAGTGTGTATTTTGTGATCATTATTTTTGTCCACACATGCAGCACACACACTCTAGGTCATTACCAGCCCCGTGAGCTCTGTTTGAACCATGTATCTTTACCGTATATTCCCACTCTTCCTACCCCCCTACCCACAACACTTCTGGTGACATTTCCAGTCATCTGTTAACTTCTGCTAGTATTCTGATGGACCTCAGGCCTCCCACTTGTTAGTCTATTCTCTAGCTACCCATCTCTCATGCTCTCAAGCTTTCCTTTACTTCAGTTGCGTAATCATAGTAACGCAACTTCTTGTTCTTCAGGCCTTCATAGCTTTGCTTTAACCTATGGACAACAACTGTCATCAAGGAGAAAAAGATGTAGTGAATCTTTGCTTACTACAGTCCTCCACGCCAGATTGCCTTCTGGGAGATTATTCAATGCAACTTTCAATTTGTATATCAGTAACTGAAAGGATGTAGTTTATTGTTGCCACTGACCAAGAGTAAGTCTGTATTTCAGTTTTCATTTGAAACGACCAATTGATTCAAATGTTTCAAGCAAAGCGTCTTAGCTTCAACTGAAAAAAAGCTTTGGGTGGATGGTGAAATAAATCAAGAGTTTATTTGCTAGTTTTTAACAGGCCATTTGCTCAAGGTGGAATATGGCCTCTGGCACAGCATATGCGACAACCAGTGAAAAGTGCTTGTACTGAAGAAGCGGCAGCTACCGTCTACTATTTTTCTGACAAATATTTATCTCTATGTGTTGCATTATTTTTCTAGCCAACATCTTTGTTACCAGCTCTTCAACAAACTGGAATGAAACTGTCTGAAATGCAATGGCAGATCCATATAAATGCAATCATGAACATCTTATTGTATCAAACTGAATATAAAAATGAATATTAAAATCAGTATTATATTGAATTAAATGTGCATTACTGCCTGCAAAGTATTCCTTGTGCTCTTAATTTCAGCGCTGAATTTTATTTATCTTCTCCCAAACTGTTCCTTTTCAAGATGTGTCTCAGGCTGTCGGACTGACAATGCCAAATTACCTTGTAGCCCAGGAATTTTGGGGAGGAATCTGGAGATTTTGGTGACTGGGCAGACGGGTGGTGCATCAGGCACACAGTGAAAAATGTGGGAGGTGGTTTGGGAATGTAATAAGAGCACATTAACTGGATGTTTCTGCTAGAGTATTCAGTAGCAAAATATTTAATGATGCTGACATTTAAATTGTGATAATTAGATTTCCTAGTTAGCACCACATTGAGAAGAATGGGAACAGTTTATATATTGCTCAGAGCTATTATTTCAGACTGTCTGCAAACTCTGATTGGCAAGAATGACCTGGTTCATATTCTATTTATATATGAGCTTTATTTTGGCTTTAATGAAAGCTTAGCTTCTGGATCGCAGTTCTCTACCATTATGTGGCTCTGTGAGGATGGGAATCACAAAAGGCTTGCTTTCAGCCAAGCTCAGAGCTCCTCTAGTGAGATAGCCCCACAACGCATTACCTCTGCAAATACTGGTCTGCAAATATGGCCGTGACACCTACCATAGGTTTTGAGGGAAGGGAGGTTATCTAAATGTCTTAGAAGGTACACTGGACGTTTGAGCAGAAAACATTTTCTTTGCAAAAAGATTGCAGGAGGAGCAAAGTAAACACTTGCCATTATTACTTCTCCAAGACATTTGTCCCCTTGCTGTAAGAGGTTTGCTACACCAGGCAGAATGGAGAGCAGCACCCGCCGTGACACAGACTGACAGTCTCCATCTGATGGCCAGTTTTGCTGCCTTTTACAGTAACTGTGGGGAAGCGATCCATCTGAAAAAACGTCTTCTGCCAGCTGACTTTTTTCCCCCATAGTGTTTTTGCAACAGAACAGCTTTGGTGGATGGGATGAGGACAGAATCTACTGTCCTGCCCATTTTAAGAAATATTACGATCATTCTCTTCTTTTTATCCTTTGGGCAGGGGACTCGCCTCACCATTGACTGTTCCTTTGGCCCACATGATAAATGAATTATTTCGGTTTGGACCTCCTTGTCAGAGCTTTGGGGAAGGCAGCTTGTCGTCTGAAGTGCTGCCTGCGGCCAGCTTACTCCGCAGCCAGGTGTGGCTGTATGCAAGTGCAAGCCCTGGAAGGAGGGAGCCCATCACCCTGGTGTGGGGGCTCCTGCCAGCTGAAGGGGCAGGAACGCCTGCCTGGGATTGAAGGTGGGAAGGAGCCTGAAAGGAGGTGCGTCTGAGGAGGTGGCATTGCTGAGGGAGGACCCGTTTGTGGGAAAAGAGGGCTAGAGTAGGTCTGGAGAGGCAAAATAAGTGCATGTGGGATAAACGGTGGGATGCAGGGATGCGTGGTGGAGATGGATGGAGATAAAAGACCAAATGATATGGGTAAGAGCAAAGGGAAGTGAAGAGAGAGCATGGAGACAGACGGTCTGTAGCCATTGGGGTCTTCTGCCCTCCAAGAAGCCTGGCTGATCCCAGGAGCATCTCCACCCTCCTGCTGCAAGTCAATATCTAAGAAATCCAATAACAATGTGTGAATCTCACCTTCCCTCATTTTGAAGCACCTGGCTTACAGTCTAGCACAACCCCCCACTGCTCCACTAGCAAAAGCGATCAGGAAGCAAAGATTTATGCTGTACTTGTGGGGGATAAACAATACTGCTGCTGAAGTTCAAATGATGCATGCCTGGTTTTTGAAGAAATCATTAAGCCCTCCAGAACAACTCCAAATGAGCCTTTTTATTAAAAAAAAAAAAAAGGCTGCAGAACAAAGCACTCAGAATTTAAGAACAGCATCCAGAATTAACAGGGACTCAGTACACTCCCCACGCGTGTGCTCACTGTGAGACAGTCTTTAATTAAGTAATCATGTAATATTTCATTCACAAGACCTTTGCCTGATTCCACACACAGGGCAATGAGTCTTCACAATTTTTGCCGCTCTTGTAAGGCACATTTCTGTAGCAGGCATTTTATTTTGTTCCACAGTAATTAAATGTATTTATTGAGCTGTGGTAGGTTAACAGGGGAACTATCTGAGGAGGAGCAGAAGGGAGGAATGACTTGACAAGTAACTAATCATTCATAAAATTCTTATAGTGACAGTTCCTACAGAGATTTCTGAATTTGCAAACTCCCTCATCTCTGCTTTATTTTTTTACTGTGCAAATCAGGCATTATTTATTTTATCTGGTCTATATATATAGTAAAGAGTGAACTTACATAGCAGCCTTCCCCTCGGAGGAAGCACTAAGATGGTCTTTTGACCTATATTACTGTTTATTTTCATGAAACTTTCAGGACCTGAATAATGCATAACTTTAGACCTGCTGTTGTGGCCACTACTGGCCAGTGGCAAGTACGTGAGCTGAGAGAGAGACCCCCCCAGCCCACGCTCGCACTCACAGTCGCACTCACAGTCACTCACAGTCACTCTGTCAATCAGTCACCTGAGTGTGAGCACCCAAGCCTTGTTTCCCTGGGCCAAACAGATTCACTCCACGTATGGGAGCTTGCCGAAGGTTTTTTTCCAGTGTCTACAACATTAGACTTGCTCAGAAGGGTTTGACTCCCAGATTTGTGAAGCCTTATCCTGGGTTCCTGGGCAGGGAATGCCTGGCCGAATGGAAAGCACCGGTGCTGCCAAGCCAGGTCTGTAAGGGAGGGAGGCACCAAAATGCAGCCTGAGAATCCCTCCTGGGTGAGCATCATCGGCTGGACAGCCTTTAAAACCAAATGCACTGTTTCATCAGAAAGGATACCTCTGACCATACACATACCCTCAAGCTTGAAGTACCTGCAAACAGTCAATTTGCTCACAGTACGGGAGCTTATCATCAGGCAACTAATTCAGCTTTCCTCCACTGGGAGAATAAATTCTATTTACTTACCTGTTATCAGCAACAATAGTTGTTTAAAAAGAATTAAACAGAACATGAATGATTAGTCCTTTCTCCAGCTCTTTGAGGATCCAAGGTTATTTTTGTCATTCATCATGCCACATTCACACAAGCACGATTTCTTTCAAGGTACCAGTGTGGCTATCATGGTAACGGAGTGGATTATTCAGTGACGTGTTAGGCATTAGTAGCTGTTTTTCTCCCATCTTCACGGTAACATGCATATAAGATTTCTAAGGCTACCGTATGCCTTACAGCTTTTTCTCCCATACTTTATTTAGACAGGAGAACCTGTTGGTTTCTGTGTAAATTTCAGTGTCTAGAAATAAACTGCAGTCCTCTGAACTAAAACTGGAGTTCAGACATATCGCTTTGCTAGCAGAAAAGAATGAAAGTACAACATTTATTTATTTATTTATTTACTTCCTTATTCTTTATCTGTATGGGTAAACAGTGAATTTTCTCTTCCGTTTCACTGAAAAGTCTCTTACCAGGGCTCAGGTCCTTTTTTCTCCCCCGGGCATTCTCTTGATGGAGCTGCAGCCAGTCAAAATAGAGCCAGCAGAGCTGCAGCCATGCCCTTGCTTATTTGCTTGCTATTAAAGTCTGTCATTGGTTCTACAATAGACAATATAATTCCCATTTGCAACAGGTGGCGGAGCAAATGCAATCCAGACAGGGACTCACCCGGCACAGCAGCTGTGGCTCTGCCTCCCCTGGGACACTCCATGAAAAAGTCAATACACTTCCAAGGCATGTTTTTTCCTAAAAACAGTCTGTGTGCTTGGATAGCATACACCTCCCTTGTCCTGACCCCAGCCTTTCTTCTCCTCCACCTGGCATGTTCACACTCTCCCATAAGTCCCTAAGCCAAGGCTCCTTCCTCAGGATCTGGAAGTCTGCATGTCAATGCTGAAGATGAAGGTACACTCTCCTTCAGCAAGGTGGAGAGGCTGGTTTTTTCCCCAACAAATCTTAAGGGAGGGGGGTGGGCTCCGTAGGCCATTATTTTTGTCAGTCCAATGCTGAAGGGGTAACACTGATCCCACTGCAGTCCAAGTCTTCTCTCTTTCTTCCCTTCCTTTACTGCCTCAAAAGCCCCTCACTCATTCAGCTGTCTGTGGACTAGGAAAATGGGGGAGATAAGGGAGGGTTTTACAGGTTATCAGAGAACAGATAGCCTAAATGGTGCACTCATATTCTCTCATTTTAGAAACACCAAATGTATATGCTGTCTCTTTCTGTCTGGCACCTACGAGGATCTCATCTTGCCATTCCTGATCATCAACAGTGCTGATGAAAGAGTGCTGATGCTTAAACTTCCCTTTTCAAAGCATGTCCATGCTGTGTGGGATCTCACATGGAGAAAGAAGACCCATGGGGATAGTGCTTGCATTGAATGAAGAACGATTATTGCTCTTTGTGGAGGAAATATGGGTGCATTACAGGACAGTCCCACTAAAAAAACAAAATTAAGAGAAATGGCTGTGAATGAACTTCACTGAAGCACTCTGAGGCCCCAGTTCAGTTTTCAGCTGAACTAATATTAAGATCACTTTTTAACTGATTTAATTCTAGTTAAGTGAAGGGAGTGACTGGTAGGTCCGAGGGGAAAATGAAAGAAATGCAACTGAGAAGAAAACCTGCTGCTGCACTGGACCCATCACACTTTGCTCTAATCCATCCACGTAACCCCTGCCCTGCTGAGGTGGAGGAGGGAGAGAGGCTTTGTGGTTGGTGGGTGGCCGGCAGCCAGCCAAGGTCGACCCACCACACCCTGCAACTAGAGGATCAGCACTTCTGCATGCCAAGCCCAGTGTTTCCCAAGAGCGTGCATTGTATGTTGGATAATAAGCATGGGAAGCCTCTGGGCTGTCCCTTCGATGCGAGGTGCTGGAGCAGGCAGGCAGCCACGTGCACACAGGCTGGCATCTTCATGCCCTTCAGCCTGCAGCTTGGAGCACCAAGGTGGAGTATGGAGGAAGCCGTGCACTCCCTGGCAGGCAGCAAGGCGCCCCTGCCTGAGCGGCTGGGCTCCCCGGCGCTTTCTTCAGGATTGCCGTGGCACGCGACAGCAAGCCTGCGTTGGGTTTTCAGGACTGAGCGCTTACTCCATCTTGCTTAATGAAATCATCAGCTCCTTGCAGCAAGAATAGTCCCTGAGCCCAGGGAAACCTCCATTTTGAAGGGACTCCAGGGTATTACACTGACATAATGAAATAATTGGCAGTAATAGGAAATGCTGAAGGAGATGATGCCAAAAGGACTGTCAAGAGCACAGAATAAATACTCCAGAAAAAAATGGAAAATACTCCTTTAATGACTTCACATAATCAGAACTGTAGGCATTTCTGTTTAAAGTTATAAACATACATTTTCCAAAAGAAGCTTTGCTTATGTTCCTTCCAAAAATAATCCTTTCCTTTAAATCTATAACAATACAGGAAAGTGTACTAGGTCACAGAAATAAACTAAAAAATCTGTCCTGCTCTTGCTTTGACTTGATACAAAACGCAAGAGGAAATCTTAACTTTTAAATGCCATCCCAACATCACGATTTCTGAGCAGTTTACACTGAAGATGTAATATGTCGGTGCTCTGAGCAACAGAAGACCAGGGATGCTGGTACATGAGTGATCCTTTTCTAAGGAAAAACTAGTCCTTAGCTTTTAGTAACAATCTACATTTTTCCATGTTATTTATAGCAGCGTTTCTAGTTCTGAGTCAGACATGCTGAGAAATATGAATGAAATCATCACTGGGTTTTTTGTTGTTTTATGTAAACAGAAGTGACCTGGGACCTCTCATACAAATGGTGGTGTGCATACTTCTGAATCCGTGGCTTTTATATCATGATGATTAAAAGTAGTTAAAAAACAAGGCTATGTCTACAAAGTAAGGAGCTGTCCCAACTTATTCCCATGGATTTTAAACATTCATTTTGGAAAAGCAGCCCTAGCAGGACCTTCATTGTAATCGAGTGACAGCATAAACCAGAATAAATCTAGAAACAAACAGGGCTTAAATCATAACACTTCTATGTCCGTAAGTAGCAGAGACCCTCCACCTGTACCTACATTTGGCCCCAGTTGCTGAAGTATTTGGGTATATTGGGAGATTTAGCCTTTTGGAAGCTGCAACCATTTTCTGCCAATTTATGCTATACTGCTATATTTTTAATGAGCTCATTTACTGGAGGGTTTTGGACCAAAGTCCAGAGCATTCCCAGATTGGCACAGATTGCCAGTAACAATTGGACATAAAAATAGAGTGGATGACTCTTTCATACAGGGAAAACTGAAATCTGTAAACTCTTTTTTAATTATGAGGTCCTTGATCTGGGAGATATGTGATATAGTCCAAATCTAATTAAAGCTTAGCTTTTTTTTTTCCTGATTTATTCATTCTTGAACAGATTTAGAATCATAGAATCATAGAATCATTAAGGTCGGAAAAGACCTCTAAGATCAACGAGTCCAACCGTCAACCCAACACCACCATGCCCACTAAACCATGTCCCTAAGCGCCTCATCTACACGTCTTTTAAATACCTCCAGGGATGGGGACTCAACCACTTCCCTGGGCAGCCTGGTCCAATGTTTAACCACTCTTTCAGTGAAGACA
>NW_008795863.1:5647967-5653248 GCF_000699145.1 Aptenodytes forsteri | reverse complement strand
TTTCTGATACAGGCCAGGATGCCATTGGCCTTCTTGGCCGCCTGGGCACACTGCCGGCTCATGTTCAGCCGGCTGGCGACCAACAGCCCCAGGTCCTTTTCCGACAGGCAGCTTTCCAGCCACTCTTCCCCAAGCCTGTAGCGCTGCATGGGGTTGTTGTGGCCGAAGTGCAGGACCCGGCACTTGGCCTTGTTGAATCTCATACAGTTGGCCTGGGCCCATCGATCCAGCCTGTCCAGGTCCCTCTGCAGAGCCTTCCTACCCTCGAGCAGATCAACACTCCCGCCCAACTTGGTGTCATCTGCAAACTTACTGAGGGTGCACTCAATCCCCTCATCCAGATCATTGATAAAGATATTGAACATTTCTAATATTCCTCTGTCCTATTAAATATAGTGGGCTTGATTCTCATGAGCAATAGGTTCCTGTCCCCTTCTGACAGCCCAAGGAGCCCTGAAAGTGAGCAAAACTGGCAGGAGAAAGTTACACTCCTTTTTCATTGTCCTTCTATACTTTCGGAGCAAGGCCTGAGTCCATTATAAGTTATAAGAGAATAAAGGTAGCTTTGCTTCTTAAAAGGGAACAGACATATTCCTTGCACAGGAGCACCCAGATGTCTTTAGCACAGCTTTAGCTTTTGCATTGGTTTAGCTACAGCAAGCTGGGCAGATAAACAGTGTCTACAAAGAGAACCACTTGAAGACTAATGTCTATCATTCTAGCTTAGTTAGCATCTGCTGGCAGCCAAGGTGTCCTAAAACATTTCTAAGTCCCCCAAGGGAGGAGCTGTATCCTTGTTCTATTATTTTATTTCTGTGCTAGTAGCAATGCTCTGAAATACGAAGGTCACTGACTCTCCAAAAATTCACACTTCAGTGTGCCTATTCACATTATGCTGGTTCAAGTGTATATCCACAACCTTATAATTGAGGGTCACTCTTGAGACAAAATTAGACCCTCTTGACTATTTCTTATACGACTCTCTAGATTCTCATTTAATTTACATGGAGTAAAGTGAGTTTATGCTCAGGCTTTGAGGTTAATGGTGTATTCCCTGGAGTAAGTTCAGTCCAGTCACTATCAGTGTCATCACTGTTACAATAACAGACTTCAAGGCTTTGTCTTATTGAGCATCTATTCATATATTCCTAGATTTTCTTGAAGGGGAGCTTGAATTCAGCTAGCAGATTTAAATTGGCATCTAATTTGATGCCAAGATGATATGTGTCTCTGCCTATCATCGAGACAGGGAGCTGAGTACCACTAAACTGACTCTTCAGAGACATGCACAAGTTTGGATGTTAATCAGTTAATTCAGTACCTAAAAATTCCTCTCAAATTGATTGAGTTAGCATGTTTCCAAACTTAAATAATTAATTTGTTTTATGCCTTGCTTATTAACCAGCTCTGCTCCATTGTGGCCTGCTATAATCATCAGTAAGGGAATCAAAATTGGAGGATGAAGGAAACTGTGAAGAAACATAATGATGAGAGCTGTATGCTGTTCTCTGTTAGCACAGGGGGTTGATGGACCCATAGCTGTTTAAAGAGACAGTGTCAACAGAAGGATGGCTCTGGTGCCTGTGTATCATTTACTGGTAGAAAGTACATCTTCACTATTGCTTGCGGTGCAATGCCTAAGACAAAGTGCTGTATCATAACGGGGAATTAGAGCCAAGCTATGGAAAGCCTTGCTGCCCACAACTAATCTGCAGGATAACAGTATTTTAAAAAATGGATAAATGCTACCTGAGCAGGGCGGGAAATTGCAATATCAGAGAAGACACAGCATATTTTCCCATCAGCAACAGAGGATATATCTCACATTGGCTGTTTTCCCATCAGCAACAGAGGATATATCTCACTGTATTCAATACATTGGCTGGGGTAATCATATTCAGTACAGCATGTGATTGTTTTATGTGTTTGATTTACTGTTATCTTTAATTAGCGGCAATTCTGTCTTTTTGAACATTAAATGAGTTTGGTTTAAGAATTCTAATTATAAAAGTCTCTTAAATTAACAGAATGAAAAAAAATACATTCATAATGAACTAATTTTTTTAGATTACAATAAGGTATTACAGGGAGCAGAACAAATGTGTGCAGGAAAATGATTAAACTGCACGGAGTTCTTCACGCTGTACCACGTTCCCCTGCCTTCCCCATTTTGGATAGACACACTTCTGGGCTCTTTCAAGCCCAGAGCTTTCCTTTTCTACAGCCACAGTCGGTTTATTTCAATGGAGACACTTCCTAAGCCTCAGCCACCCAGTCAGGGAAAGAATACGAGCACATTGACTCAGACTTTAGATCATCATTTTCAAAGGCTAGAGCGACTGGAAGATTTTCCGCCACTTAATATAGCAATGGGTGTAATCTTCCAGAAGAAATGTCACTCTCCTACAGCCTTATCGTGAATCTTCCGTCAAAGGAAATGGGCTTATATATTGCTAAAATATCTCGAGCAGCTTCTGACACTTCAAAGCATCAGTGTGCTCAGCACAACGTGGACTAGCTAACACTTCCAAAGTGACTGTACACTGAGGATCACACTGCTTTAGAGACAGACAAAATTCTTCCAAAACAGATGTCAAAACTGACACAGCAACCGATCTCTCAGACAGTTCTGCCGTGTACTCTGACTGCCGCCTTTCTTAAACCTGCCATGGGGCAATGATCAGCATACTTGCCATTCAATACATGTATTTGCAGCTCTTTCATGATATATTACAAAACTACCTCTGCGAAGTCAAAAGGACGCATGAATGTAATTTCTTTTTCCGCAAAGCGTTTGCTGTGTTCTTCGAAAGGTTAACCCGCCTTACTAAACTGTACAAACATTATTTCACTTTTATTGACACTCTTTTCAGACCATGAAATGACTTGAGTTTTAATCTATTTTTTTTTATACTGAAAGGAGCAGATTAATTTAATAAGCTCCACACACAGAGGTATTTCAAAAACATGTTTTCCAAAGCTCTTTCTTGAAGTTGCAAGGAGGGAAAGGAAAATGGTGTGTCACAAAGAAGAGGTTATTCTTGAGATAAATACAGTTATATCTACTGGGCTGATACTAGATTTTTTTTATTCCTAGGTATGCCTAGAGACTGTGGCACAGCTTTCATGCAGGAAATGCTCCATGCTACTTGGATTGCGAATAGTAGGGTTATATTGTTTGGTTAGCTTCTCTCAGGAAAAAAAAAAAAATATTCAAGAAAAAAAAAATTCTGGATGATTTCATCTCTGCACAAAATTATTTTCCCAAATGTACTGCATTTGCATGGCCCAGTCCACTTCTCATGGCATGAGAAAGCAGCAGCTGGAGTACCTAATAGTACAGGAGTACATTAGAGGCTGCTCACTGGGGTGGTAGCAAGCATTGTAGCCTCTACTCTGATGCTGCATAAAAGGAAAGTGTAGGCAGCAATTTGGTCACTTAATTTTACCACATAATTTCCAGAACCAATTTTCCATATTGTGCTTAGGGGGGAGTAAAGGCTCCCAACACACCTGAGCATCTCTGTGGGCCTAACTGCAGAAACTGATAAAACACTGTATGTTTGTGAGCATCATCCACAGCCAAACGAGCCAGATGGCGGAGCGGGGCTGGGGGGCTGGGTGCACAGCAGCCTCTTGCTTTCAGTGGCTGCAGGTCCCACGAGATGGTTCTCCAAAGGCTGTGTCCTCTCAGGGGAACAGGACGTCCACCCAATGCAACCTCACCGTGGCCATTCTTGTGCCAAACCAGAGCAGCGGGCTGGGTCCTCCTCCCACGGGTGACTGTGAACCTGTCGGGCACCGCTCTGGACCAGGATGCTCCTATTAAACACTGCAAACTCTGAAACGATAAAAATATCACAGAAGTGTGGGGCATCGTGATCCTGCTGAGCGCAACTTGTCTTTACTGATGATTCCACCCTGTATTTTCCTGGTGAGGGGATAACTCAGGCATGACATGCCACAAATGCTGCTTCCAAATTCAGTAATGTATTTGAACACGTGTTTAAGTAACACTGCTTTGCTCTGTGGAAGTGGATTTGACTATGTCTGCAGGTTCTTGGGTTTCATAGTTCACGAAATTGCTTCACACAGTAAAATATTAAGGAAGTCATACAGATGATATAGGTGTGGTTTAACCCCAACCAGCAACTAAGCCCCACACAGCCGCTCGCTCACTCCCCCTGGTGGGATGGGGAAAGAATCAGAAGGGTAAAAGAGACAAAACTCGTGAGTTGAGATAAAGACAGTTTAATAGGTAAAGCAAAAGCCGCATGTGCAAGCAAAGCAAAACAAGGAATTCATTCACTACTTCCCATCGGCAGGCAGGTGTTCAGCCATCTCCAGGAAAGCAGGGCTCCATCACGCGTAACGGTTACTTGGGAAGACAAACACCATCACTCTGAACGTTCCCCCCTTCCTTCTTCTTCCCCCAACTTTATATGCTGAGCATGACGTCATATGGTGTGGAATATCCCTTTGGTCAGTTGGGATCAGCTGTCCCAGCCGTGTCCCCTCCCAACTTCTTGTGCACCCCCAGCCCACTCACTGGTGGGGTGGTGTGAGAAGCAGAAAAGGCCTTGACTGTGTGTAAGCACTGCTCAGCAGTAACGAAAACACCCCTGTGTTATCAACACTGTTTCCAGCACAAATCCAAAACAGAGCCCCATACTAGCTACTATGAAGAAAATTAACTCTATCCCAGCCAAAACCAGCACAATAGGCTATATAGATTAGGAAAATAATGGCACACAGCATTAGCTAGCTGTTGCCTGGTACTTAAAAGGAACAAAAAGCAGCAGTTCAGACTGCTCTACCGTAAGCCCATAGAGAATCCAACTTGAAAAAATGTGTCGGAAAGTCTCTTGAACATCAGGCTGGTCAGACTGCCCAGAATAATAACTTCAATCTATATTAAAAAAACTTCTAAGTACAACTAAGGAGACAAGGATTTTGTTCTTCACAGAACAGTCCTGTCAATGCTGAATCCTGCAAGCCCCTTTGTTTTTCCCTCCCACCCTTTGGGCTGAGCATTTGGGCATTACTAATCCTAAAATTGACAGCAACAAACGATCTTTATGATAAGAGGAAAGACTGTCCCAGGGTAGCTGCCTACCAAAGGATTCTGCTATGGAGTCTGTGCCAAAGGGATCAGCACTGATGAGGCTACAGCTGGAGTGCTGGGTCCAGTTCCGGGCTCCCCAGTACAAGAGAGACATGGACATATGTCCTGGTTTCGGCAGGGATAGAGTTAATTTTCTTCCTAGTAGCTGGTACAGTG
>NW_008795863.1:5595656-5646304 GCF_000699145.1 Aptenodytes forsteri | reverse complement strand
ATTATTATTATTATTATCATATTATTATTATAATTTTATTTCAATTATTAAACTGTTTTTATCTCAACCCATGAGTTTTTCTCACTTGTGCTCTTCCAATTCTCTCCCCCATCCCACCGGGGTGTGTGTGGGGAGTGAGCGAGCGGCTGCGTGGTGCTCAGTTGCCGACTGAGGTTAAACCACGACAACATACAGAGGAGAGTCCAGCAAAGGGCCAGGAAGATGATGAAGGGACTGGAGCATCTCTCCTGTGAAGAGAGGCTGAGAGATCTGGGGCTGCTCAGCCTGGAGAAGAGACGGCTCAGGGATCTTATCAATGTCTATAAATGCCTGAAGGGAGGGTGCAAAGAGGACGGAGCCAGGCTCTTTTCAGTGGTGCCCAGTGCCAGGACCAGAGGCAATGGACACAAACTGAAACACAGGAGGTTCCCTCTGAACAGCAGGAAACACTTTTTCACTGTGAGGGTGACCGAGCACTGGCACAGGTTGCCCAGGGAGGTTGTGGAGTCTCCAACCTTGGAGATATTCAAAAGCCAGCTGGACATGGTGCTGGGCAGATGGCTCTAGGTGGCCCTGCTTGAGCAGGGAGGTTGGACCAGAAGACCTCCAGAGGTCATACCCAAAGTTTCTAGGCTGCTCTTGTTTTTTGGTCCTATGCAAATATTTACATGCTGCCTAAATTTTATATTAAAATGCAGCCAGTGACTACTGAGGTACCAGTTGTAAGAACCATACCCCAGATCAGCATTCAGCTTGGGTCTACAAACAGGGAAATTTGTGTCTTTCAGTCAGCACAGCTTTAATTGACTCATATTGTAAAAAAAAAGAAAAAAAAAGGAAAAAAAAAGGCAAGAACCCATTTTTTTACATCTCACTACTCTGTTGATTTGTGCTGCTTCATTAACATCCATAGCTTCAAGTGTCATGACAGAAGATCAAGTAAAATATATATTTCATAATGATATATGTTACCTGAAGCAAGCTTCCTTGCTAATGTCTAGTCAAGCCAGTACACACCGTCCGCAAGACCTGTCTTGTCAGACAGTAGGAAACACCACACATCCTAGGACGGAAATAGAGCCCTATGTATAGCGCATGCATTGAAATGGACGCTGTGTTTAATATGAGGAAAATTATTTTCTAACAACTTCTTTGTTGACTTGTTACATTTTTAGGGCCAGCCTCTTTTAAAAAGAATTGCTGTAACTAAAACTATCTTACAAATTTGATATGAGGTATTTTTGGAATTGTAAACAAAGCTAAAACTTTCCCACTCTGTCATAAAAGGCAAGTTTTTAAACTTTTTTTTTTTAACATAATAACTGAAAGTTTCTTCTGCAACCTTTGATGGGCATTTTGTATACTGTTTCTTTCTGCAACTAATCAAGAATTCTGTTTAATATGCTGCGCGTATTTTCTGATATCATATTGGCACCCTGCGTTTTCCCTATTTGAAACCTCTCATACTCCCAAGCACAGACATTACACCAGACATCAGACCACACAGTCATCTTTTCTTCTTTCATTAGTTTAAACCTGTTGTGGGTGGCTCAGGGCTCCATTTTTTTCCCAAGAGTATCTTCTTAGCACTTTATGAAAGCCAGACCCATGTGTGAAATGCCAAAACCCCAACACACGTGGACATCTTGGGCTCTCTCACCAAACTTTAACGCTCCATAGAAGTAGCTTCCTAAGCACTAGACAAAATTATATTTCTTCCCAAGTGGGACAGCACTGCAAATATACGGAAAAAATATACACAAATATGAGAGCATAATGTGCTCAAATGTAGAAGCATAATGACAGTTTTAACTCTTCAGCTGATGAGTGTTGATAACATTTGGTTATGAGCACATAACTCAGGAGACGCATATCAGACAGTTGCGGTAATTCCTGTTATCTTTCCAATTAGGTTAAGAGTATTTGCAGTAAGCCACTGTAGGTGGAAGAATCATGAGATGGAGAAGAGGTGAAGAGCTAGCAGCTCTGAGGCCATAGCAAGCAAAGAGGAACAGGGGTGACGAAGAGGAGGTATCATATAATCTGATTTACAGGAGTCCTTTTAAATTTTAGATAACTGAGTATTTCAAAATATGACTTATATTGGACTCTGTGATACGAATCAAGGTAGACCTGTATGATACTAAAACTGAAAACCTTTTTATATTCTCTTGTTCAGTAGCAAAAGTAGTGGAATTGTACTAAGATACCAAATATATTTAATGTAGAGATTGATTTTTTTAAAGTAATGACAAGGGCATTTTGCTAAACATGAATTTTGAAACTATTCTTTCTAAAAATTAAGGGAGAAATAAACATTTATAATCTCTGTAAAAAATACCTTTTATGGTAGACTGTCTCACTTTTCTACAAAGTCAAAAATCATAGCATTGTACAAGCTCTGCATATCATATTAGTTCTGCTTTTACAGAATCTGCAGGTTTTCTTCTAAGGCTTCTTTCATTGGTTTCTTACACTGAAAGATTAAGCAAAGACTTAAGTAGCAAATAAAACAATTTAGCTACTTAATGGACTGTCACCTGGAAGGAAAATTATCTAAATACAGGCAGCAATTGGGTTTCACTGTAACCATTCTACTTTCAGCTTTTCCCATTACCCTAACCTTTTGCACCGCAGTTAAAATACATTAACAAGAATGTGAACATGGCTAAAGTGATAATTTAACCTGGCAAGATTCGGGGCCACGTAAAGTAATTTTTATTAAAAAGTCCTGTCAGACAGAAGTAATTTGGTCCCATCCTCCCCTGTTGTATTCAACTGGGTCTGAACAGCAGCCAATCAATTTGCATAGGAGCTTTAATTACCAATAAAGAGGAAAAAAAATGGCACAAACTGCAGTCAGGAATTTGACTTCCTTGCCTGTAAAGGGAATGGCACCTGGAAGGAAAATTATCTAAATACAGGCAGCAATTGGGTTTCACTGTAACCATTCTACTTTCAGCTTTTCCCATTACCCTAACCTTTTGCACCGAATTAAAAAAAAATAAAAAGAAAGGGGAAAATGGCTAGTTATTATTAAAAAGTCCTGTCAGACAGAAGTAAGGTCCCATCCTCCTCCCCTGTTGTATTCAACTGGGTCTGAACAGCAGCCAATCAATTTGCATAGGAGCTTTAATTACCAATAGGGAATGGCCATTTGTTTTCTACATAAAATACATGGTAGTAATATGAGAAATATTCCTCTTTTATTGCTGCAAGCAGTGCATGAGAACTGGTGAAGGAAATTTCTGTTTACCTTTTCTCTTCAGAAATCAAATGAGATGTGTGAAATTTAGCAAGAGAATGTTAAAGCTTCATTGTAAATTCAGTATATTTTTAGAGATGTGCTATCTGCTTTAAATACTTTCTAATTTGGATCTGAGCAAACAAAATCTGCTAGCTGAGATAAATACCTATGTAGGATGGAGAAGATTTTGGCTGGGATATATGCAATCATCCATATTAAAAACCTTTAATAAAGCGCTGAAAATCTTTGTGGTGCTTTATCAACGCATAATAAAATACAATCTTTAGGACCCAAATTTTCACTTAGGTTTCACAGATCGGAATAAAAATATTCCTCCCTTGGAAAGCTGTGAATTTGGACACGGATCCTCCCCACTGTGACCGCCTTCCCCCGCAAAATGCAGTGTGGTACAGAAGTCCCCAGCGAGGGCTGAGGCAGGCTGCCCAGCGCAGCTTTCAGACAGAGTCAGCACGGGCATCTCTGCACCTGCAGCAAACACTACCCCCCAAAGCCTAGGAAGTGGTTCAGGTGCCTCGATGTGAACGCCCGGAGCCATCGGAGCCATCGTATTGCCCATAGGGCGTCCTCCTCAGCTGCCTCTCCAGCAGAGTACAGGATCCCTGCAGGTCCCACGTCATGTCTGCCTGCCCTGTGCAGATGTTTTAGGTACCATCGGGCACCTGAAAAGGCACTGCCCCCCTGTGCTTAGGCAGCTGAATCTCACCCCAAGCCCCTGCTGCATTCATAGGAGTGACTATCTAAATGTCTTCAAATATCTAGTGCGTAAAATTTTTTGGTGGCACCAAAATCATTAAGCAACACCATACTGCGAATGGTAAGGGTATTCTGACAGCTATTTTTAAATCCATCGTAAACAAAGTCTCACCAAATTTGCATATTCTTAAGCTGGTTTAGTTAAACTCTAAAGGTCCCTTCTTGGCTTTACTGTAACCATTTTAGCTCATGTTAAAGGCTGTATATTTGGCTACAGAAAAACTTTTTAAAAAGATTCATTAGAGCACGTTAAACACTACGGTCTAATAGTGCTGCCTTTCTCTTGGGCTAGGCAAGTGCTAAGCATTTTTGGTAGTCCTATCACACCGCTGCAGCAGAATGGCTTCTCTCAGGCTTCCAGACTTGCACTACAGGTAGGGGAGAGAAAAATAGCCAGCAATATGTGGTCCCACCCGTTCAGCCAACCTAATCTGTTGTGGGAAGGGGTAAGCGATGACCCTCCTTTTCCCTTCTCCCGAGAGAGCCTGCCCTCCGCAGGCAGCACCCTGCTTTCTAAATCACAGCCCTGGTGGGGTGGAGATCCCCAGGTCCTGGTCTCTGATCTCAGCCCTCCAAAAGCAGAACTTGCCTGCTCTCAGCTGCGTACCATAGCTGAGAAAAGTGGAGTCAGCTTCCTTAAGACCTCCCCTTCTGGTTCAATGAATCTTGCCCTTCTGCGAGTCACCTCATGTGCCTCCCTCAGGCACCCAGCCTCTAAAGAGGTCAGAGTCCAGGCTTCGCTCCTGTACTAATCCTTTCTCTGGGCTGGCTGGAAGCAGCTCTTTGCTCAGTGAATGGCTTTAAATCATCTCCCTCAGTCCTTGGATTTCATTGTGGTCAGCATGTGTCTAGAATGAAGAATTGCAGCATCCCAGTTATAAGCACCCAAGGCTTTTATTAGCTATGGTCCTAAGAGCCTAATTCCATGGTTTAATCATTAGGTAGGTCTTCCTGCTAGAGATCAAACTTCAAAGTCAGTCTTCGGTCAAGTTAACATTGTTTGTTTAATAAACGTTCCCCCATACCAAACCACGCACTGTCAAAAGGTTAGTGATCACCCACCACACCACTTGCCTTTTGCACCTCTGGAGTCAATTGGCTTCAGATAAAATCACAGTCGAGAAATGTTTTTTCCATTAGTTAAGAAAAAACCTCACCTACTGGAAGTTACAAGTCATCAGTAGGATGTAACAAATAACTGAATGAAACTTGTCTCAGTTGTGAATGAAACTCATCTCATTCATCGCAGAAAGCTCTGTGGCAGCAACACGGAGACTATGAGTCTTGTAAAAAGTGCCTTTTCCTTAACTGATTTTACATAATTATAATAGCCTTCTCCTATATTTTTGGGAGGAATACCAGAGCTTGATGGTGGTAACATTTAATGCAAACTCTTTCTTCTATGGGAGTTTGGGGCACGTAGAGGTTCTATGTTTTGGGTACAAAAGCCACATAGAAGCCAAGCGTTCCTCTCATCCTCTGAAATGTCCAAGTTAAGGATAAAGGAATGCTACTGTGGGACAATACAAACAGGAAAGCTTCAGCCACCTGATATACAACGACGAGATTTTCAAGAGATATTTAAGTGACCAGGGAGTGTTGGAAAAACTCTGTCCTTACAGAGTTCAGTCATGGACTCTTGGCAGCCAATATTCCTCACAATAGGAGGGAGATTTGCCAAGGAATTTTGGATCAGGTCTCTACACTTATTCTAGGCTTTGAAATGTGTTTTGTAACCCTTGGAGGAAAAAATAGGGAGAAATTAAAACCATGAGTCAGAACCGTCCCTAGAAGGTGTAAATTAAAGGGTTAGAAGACATCTCACTTTTAAATATTATTCAAATTCAATAGAGAAAAGCAGCCCCTTGATGTTGCACTGACTTTCTGATTTAGAGCTCAGTAATTAAAAGCAGCTATTTTTAAAATTGATGTTTGTTAATCCAAGATGCTGTTACTTTGCATTTCATTCCAGGCAGCACTTTTATAAGTTTGCTCGTAAAAAGCATCCCAAAAGAACCAGTTTTAAACCAAAAATCCTGTGAATATTTATCTACTGGATTTAAGACATGGTGAATTTAAGAAGCTTAGGAAAATGCCAGCAAAAGTCCACCAACTTTCTAGCATGGCAACTGATGCAATATAAATTGGAAATTAATTTCTTTCAGAAGAGAGGGCTTGCATTGGAAATTGTACACTGAGGCTCCAGAGGGAGAGGGAAAAAAGTTGTGATTCTGCCTTGTTGGATCTCTCCATAGCTGGTCATCCCAGGGGAGGGAACTGGGTGCTCTGCATTGACTGAAGGAGGAAAATCCCTGGGCCCTAAATTTTTACCTGATTAGATAAACGTAAATTGGTCATTAAGGTTAAATTTGAAACTCGATGGTGCTTCTTTATCACCCAAAGAAAGCAGTGACAGCTAGGTATTGCAGATCAGCTGTGGGGAAAAGCAGCCTGAATAGCATTAGGATAGCTTAGCTGCTATTAGCTGCCCTCTAGCTGGGCAGAAAAGATCCTGGAGTTAAAAGTTGAAGTTGGGTATGTGAGATTTTGGGTGTTCGATTATGGGATCTGAAAAGAAGACTCGATCCCTGTCTGCTGATAATGTTTTTAACTTATTTGTTTCGTTTTAATTTCATTTTTTTCTGGTTTACTCCACTTATCTGTATTCTGCTTTCCACTTTCTTCTATTCTTCTTCCTGTAGAACTGAAGCCCTAATATTTTTAAACCTTCCTCTACTAAAAAAAAGCTTGAAAATGAGAGTATGTCGTTACCTCTAGTAATATTCAAGTCACCAGGTACCTAGTTAATGGGTTTTGCTCAAATGTTCATGGTTACACCTATCTCTAGATCTGGAGTCTGAAGAAAATTTCCACCTCCTCTGAATACACCAACAAATGGGTGTTGGAGATCTGTTTTCACTGAGTGTGGAGCACAGTCATTTCTAACCAAAGCTCTTAGGACAATAAGAAGTTCCCTTCCATGAAAGGGTGTAGGAGACAGACATGGCCCTAGACTTTTCTTGGTAGCATAGCTGTATTTGCAGTTTTTTATTCCTGAGTTTGTTATAGACTGTTTAGAAGTTCTGGAGTGTGAGACATCAAGGACTGCATTGCCCTCCCTGCATGAACCTAGAGACTGTGCCTACGATGGCATGGGACAGCCCGCAGGAGCAGGTCCCTCACCTCCACTTAATTTGCGAATGCAGAATCCAAACTTGCACGTCTTGTAAATTCAGAGTTTCCCAGGGAGAAACCGCCGTGACCAGAGGATGCCGGGCTGGAACTTAAGTGACATTGCTCTGCAAGTATGTTTGCCAAATGGAACATGAACGCAGGAGCATCATTACACTTGGTCTGAGAACTTCAGTAGGCAAGCAGGACTTAATCCAGATAAATTATTATAGTTTGATTATTTCCATTCCTGTGAGTTTGTATTTTGTCAATCTTTGACAAATATCTTAGCTCATTTGTCAATAAAAACGAGAGAAGTGTAAGTTCAGAAGCATGTCAACGCCTTCTGTTTTTTCATCAACTGTGATAAGGTTAACCTTGAATATTTTTGAATTTGTTTGGTAAAGAAGAAAAATGACATCTGTTTTGTAACCTCACATCTTCCTACACTTTCTGACAGCATGCAGCATTTTCACTGAACTGTAAGATTTGCTCGTGAAAGCTGAGCTAATCAGAGGTGGCTATCCAAAGTTCAGTCAATAAATAGCTTGGCTTTCTAGCTTGCAACAATATAAAGAAAGATCAATAAGAACTATGAAGATTATTTGTCCGTTTCCTTCTGCTTCATGTTAAGCTAGCCATGAAGGACAGGCTGCTTCCTTTCCATCAGTTTTTGTCTTTAGCTATTATGCTGCACCTGTTCAGTGGAAAGAGAGAAGTGTATGCGAATACTAGCCTCTAAATATTTGCATTTAAGTAATACATTCCTAAACAATACCTGTTTATAGCCTTCGCAAATTTACTATCAACTCAGAAAGTTTAATTAAAAAATGATGTAACTTCAGTCCTTAGGATGTCCATGGATTTTTTCTTACTGTTCTTACAGAACTGGATTTGTTATGTAGACTAAATCCCTGTCCTGTTTTTTGTAATGAAAAATTCCTATCAATACAAAGAGCAAGGTTTTGTTCAGAAAACAAGTGCATAGTTTCGAGTGTAACGACATAGAGCACAGCCTCAGTAATGACAGCCCACGTGGAGCTTGTGAAACGTGCATTATGTCAGATTACTTTCTGGAGAAGGGTTTAGTAAATGGCTACACCAAAATAGTGAGGAAGTGTCCAGTTTGAATTGAACATCAATGTGAAGATTAAGCATTGACCAATGTGAAGTGAAGGATATTTCTGAGATAAAATGGAAGAAGCAAAAGCCAGTAAAAAGAAACACAGTTATATACTTAATATAAGCTGTATAGAGAAAAAGCAAGGAGAAGGATCTAAGAGGACCAAGTCAGTTTTAAGTGTTTACGTAAAGGACAATTATCAGCAAAACCAGAGGCTATTGATGTTGGGGTTTTTTTAAAGCATTGATTTGTTTAAGTGAGTGTATACTTTAGATCTGTACTTTATCTGCAATTAGGGTTATTTGTGCCAGACAGTTAATGCAATTTTAAACAGAGGACTAAGATACAGACCAGAATCTGGACGAAAATACTTAATATTCATAAAGAGTTAAAGATATTTTAATTGTCAGGATGGCTGAAATTCCAGGAAAGAATCTAGGGAAATAAGCCAAAATAATCTTGGAACAATTCTCTGAATATTCATTGAGGACAGAGAAGGCCTGAGAACAGGAAAAGTTGAGAAACTATCTCCAAAAAAGAAATTGGGGAACAAACCAGAAAGCTTAACTTCAATATCCAGGAAGAACACATCAAAAGTGTCATGAAATGGTGGGGTTTTTTTGGTCTTGGTTATCTGCCCTCACTGCTGAGGAAGTCTGTGATTGCAGCTAAACTTGGTGTTAGCTAAAAATTTGGGGTAGTGGGTAATGCAGTGTCACAATCCAACATTTCTGTTAATAACGTCCATCTCAGAGTAGGAACAAATGACAGTTTGGAGCACTCTGAAAAGAGCATCACAAACTCCGCACCTTTGAAAACCAGGGATACTGCCTGAAATCCGTAAAATGAATTTCAGTGCATGAAACTGCAGAGGAGCAAGATAGGAAACAAAAAACAGACAGAGAATAGGAACCATGCAGCTGAATAGCACTACTGCAGAAGCTGAACCAGCTCGTATAGTTGATCATGAACTGCATTTATGCCAGTGTTGCGATGCTATTTCAACAAAAGCAAACTGAATTTTTGTATGTTGCAACCTGAGCATCGCACCTAAGCCATAGGAAGCAGGGTTTTTTTTCACCTCATGGGGTGCCTAGGGTCAGCAGCCAGGGCCCAATGTCCAGTTCTGGATACCACAAGGTGCAGACAGAATTACAAAAAGGTAAAAAAAAAAAATCCAGGGAGAATCAGTTTAAAACACCTGAAGTGGAAAGGATGAAGGAACTAAACCTAGCTGAGAAAGACAAGAGAGAAGAGATTATCCAAGCATGTAAAAGTTTTGCTATAAAGATGATAGTCAGCAAATGTTCTGCATGCTCTTTAGGACCATGACAAGAAATAATCAGCCCTGGTGTTCAGCAAAGATTTAAAGCACATACCAGGAAACAGTCCGGATTTGGTCAGTGGAGGTTTTGCATTTTCCAAGGATGGAGACTGCTCAGCCTCTCTGGGCAGCTTGTTCCAGAGTTTAACCACTGGCATTTACCCAGGCTGCAGCACGGCCTCTTGCCCTGTCACTATGTACTGCTAAGTCTATTCCCATCCCCTTTGCAATCAACCCCATAGGTAGTTGTAGACAGCAATTTAATCTCCTTTGCCCTTTGCTTTTTAAGGCTGAACAAGCCAGTTCCTTCTCCTCTCCTATGTCTTGTGCTCCAGCCCCCAGACATCTTTGTGACATGCTCCAGCATGTCCATGTATTTCTTGTATTGGGGAGCCCCAAACTAGACACAGGTCTCCAGATGTGGTCTCACAAGTGCCATGAGGAAAGGAAGAAGCACTTTGCCCAGCCTATTCCCTGTCCTGTAATGCATGTATGCAGATGGTTCCCATTGCCATAAAAGCCCGTTGCTGATTCATGTTAAACTTGACTGTCAGGATTCCCAGGCCCCATCCTGCAGAGCTGCTCCACAGCCAGTCAGCCCCAATGCGTGTGTGGGGTTATCCCATCCCAGATGCAGGACTCCATGGTTGTTTTTGTTGAGCATCATGAGGTTGCTGTCAGCCCACTGCTGCAGCTTGCTGAGGGTCCTCAGCTTAATAGTCCCGCCCTTCTTTCAGCTGCTTCTCTCCAAATTTCATATCACCCACCAGTTTTAAGAGCACACTCCATCACCTCATCCAGACGAGCAATAAAGACATTAAACAGTATGACCCCTGAGGAATACTACTTGTATATGTATGTAATATGGCTGCCAGGACTTCCAACTACTGACCACTACTGTGTTAGTCCAAAAAACCAGCCACTTTTTTGTCCACCTTGCAGTAAATCCTCACAGTCCGTATTTCCCCAGTTTGCCTACAAGTTTACTATGGAAGATCCTGTCAAGGTAAAAGCTAAAGTAAAGGTATACAACATCCACTGCTCTCCCCTCATATACAGAGCCCGTCATTTTTGTTGCAGAATGCAATCAGGTTGGTCAGTCTCCATTTGCTCATGGTAAATCTGTACTAGCTGTTCCCAAAGACAGTCTTGTCCTTCATGTGCCTGGAAAGGGCTTCTGTGAGGACTTGCTCCGTAATGTTCCTACTTACTGATGTGAGGCTGACCAGGATAGTTGTTCCTTCATACTTTTTGGAAAAAGAGGAATCTTATGCCCACTTTCAAGTCACGGGAAACCTCTCCTGAACACCAAGAGCAGTTTTGCATGACATTGGCCAGCGCCTTCAGCTCCCTCCCTGAATTCAGTTCTCCTCTGTCATGGAGGGGATATGTATGTTGGCCTCCTCTACCTTACTTTTCTAAATGCTGCTACTAAGAACAGAGACTGAGAGGTCTGAGATCAAACCTTGCCAATAAAGACTGATGTGAAGAGGGCCTTGAGAATCAAAGCCTCTTCAATGTCCTTTGCCACTAGGTTGCCTGCTCCTAGGCAGCAGTAAACCAACATATTCCTTAGTATTCCTTTTGCTGCCAAAGAACCTATAGAAGGTATTCTTGCCCTTAACATCTATCCAGTGTCAAATCCAGCTGTGCTTGGCTTTCTAAACTTTCTCCCTGGAATAACTCTGGGTGGTAATTATGCATTGCCTCCGGGTAGCCTGTCCCTGCCTCCACCTTTTTTCTTTGTGTTTGAGCTCACTGGGGAGTTACATACTCAGCCCAGCTGGCATCCTGACACGTGTTCATTTTCTTGAGCACTGAAACAGTCCTTTCTTACCCTTTGAGAAGGCTGCCTAGGAAGATCAACCAGCTCTTCTGAGTTCCTCTGCCTTTCAGGGCAGTATCCCCTGTGGTAATGAATCTTCTTCCAGATATTCAGCTTTGCTCAATTGCTGTTCTTGATCACAGTCTGTAGCAGACATCCATCACAATGTCCCCTCTGTTTCCTACCCATAAGCTCTGGACAAACCTGTTACCTATTTCATAGCAGTCCTCTGTGCATTTGATGAATTTTGCACAGCGTGCAACGTCTCCTCCTTGTCCGCGCAGGCTGTCCTTCCTAAAGAGCTTGCAGCCACTCGTTACAGTGCTTCAGTTAGTTATACAAACCAATCCATCCCTCCAATGACACCATAGCTCTGGGGCTGCTCATGGGCTCCCAGCACTTCTTTTCCCATGGTATGTATGTTTGTGTTCCCCTTTTTCCTCCCTCTGTCAACACTTTCAATTTCAATACACAAAAGGAAAGATACTCCATAAACCCTGGATGTAGACTTGGAACTAAAATTCTTCACAAGAGGCTATCTCGGAGCAGGCAAACGTAGCGGTACAAGCTTCTACATCCCCATCCCAAGCCAGATCAGGCCTACATGCAGTACGTGTTCATCGAACTCTAAGGTAGTAAGTCCATGTCAACATGGGTGCAGTGGTGTACCAACATGGCTATGTCACCTCTGCGCCCTGCACACCCAGCAGTTCAGGGTGCTGTTTGTCATGTACAGGGTTCCAAACCTTCTGAGACCACTAGTTAATCTAAATAGTTAGCCTAAACATACAATTAAACTGTGCAGATTCATGGGCAACTGTTCCAGCAGCGATGAGCAAGTCCGTACCCAGTTTGGGTGACTGCAACCTGGCTGGCTGGAAACCACTCTTGACACTTGCTTGGAAGTTTCTTTACAATGAAGCATTATGTTACACAGACCTGCCTGGCCATGCAGAGACAGGAAAAGCAATTCAAGCTTTAGCAAGAAACCTGAAAAAGGCACTCCAGAAACTCCATAACATCTATCTTCAGTGAAGCCAGGAAAACATTTTCTAAGATTCTCCCTGCTGGTCTTCATCTTAATGCAAAATCCCCAAACCACCCCTTCCCAAACATCCATCCCCACTAGTTTAACATCTACTTGCCATTAATGAGTTTGACTTGCTCCTGTCTGCAGCAGGAAGACTTGCAATCTGCACAGTATGGTACACAGCTTGATGAGCAATATTAAGTGCACCCTTTTGTATGGTATAGCCAACCTGTTAAAAATAGAAACAGACCAAAGCCTTCCTAAGGAGGGATTTCTCTTTCTCCCACCATCAGATGAAGCTCTTCAGACCCATAATTTAACTGTTTGTCTCATTGTAGAGGTGCTAGAAAAATTGTCAAAAGACTTCAGCTAGTAAGTCTGCAATTTAGCTTGAAAAGTTTGTTTCTTCCCATTCTTTCTAGTTTTTGAATAAAGAGATAAGGGATAATGCCTGCTTGCCATGGTAGGTACATGAGCTATAATTTGCAATGAAATATCATGAACTGTGCCATACTACAGAAGCTTTAATTAGAGTAATTTAAACACATTGTAACTTACCAGTGATTTTGCATTCAGTGTATTTTAAACAGCTGAGCCCTGAAAAAAATATGGTGATTTGCTCACCACCACATATCAATGAGCTTCTGCAGCTGTGGAATCACACTCAAATCGAGCTTCCACAGGCAGCCAAATTATTCTTCAGGAACTGGAGAAAATCAGAGAATGATATCCCTAGAGACAGGCCATTTAAGAAAAGTTAACTGTTAGGTCTCCTATGTGATTTTTGGTTATTCATACCTAGATGGCAGACTTCAAAAGTCTTTTTTTTTTAAAATACTATTTAATGTAATAGTTCCTAGATATTTCACCTGTTTGTCTCTTTAGCGTCAGACATTCACTGTTCTCTGTTGGGGCAGGAGGCAGCTGGCTGGTCTGCACGCAGGGCCATCAAGGTGTCCCTCTAGTTAGCCAAAGCAGAGAAACGTGCTCCAAGAGAATATGCTATTAAAAGTACTGTGAACATGGACTAAGGCTAGAGTCAGAAAGGAAAAGATACCAGGTACTACTGGCTGGCAGTTTCAAACTAGCTGTTTGTTAAAGGATAATCTCACAAGACTATAATTAAGAAATGAATATGCTTTTGAGTGAAGGAATGAGGGCTAGAATTTTTTTTTTCCCTAACTCTTTCTTGGCAATTATATTAGCATTGTCTATATCCCCAGTGTATTTTATTATGTAGGCCCTTGCCGCTTCCAGCAGCTAGAGAATATAAAAGATTCTTTCATTCCTTGCACTGCTGCTTAAATCACTACCAGCTATGAGTAGGAGACTAATCTGATTGCACTTTTACACATATTGCACTTTTACACATGATGCACAAGCACTTAGTGGGAAAATACGTAGGAGGTTCAGCATCAACATCACCATCACTCCACCGCATCTCTGTAAGGCACCTTGCAAAGCCCAGTTTGTGTTGTGCATCTGGTGCAGGTCCAAGTCCAGGCTCACGCCCAGACATGCATACTCTACACACAGAAATCCCTAGGCATAGGCCACTGAGCATATCCTGCCTGGTGTCTGCTAGTAGAGGAGCAATCATACCTATCTCCAATACGTAGCAAAAAGGGGGACTAGTGGGTCGCAGCTAACTGCCCATCTGCCATTAGTTGTTTCTGTATGCCTGATGTGAGGACCAAGATGAGTAGTTGGGGCTGACCTAAGCGAAAATGCCGACCTCCTCCTAGCCAGGGCCCATCAGAGGCTGATTTGGACAGAAAAGTGGCAGCTCAGGCGCCAGATGTGCAAAAAACTAAAGATTTCCTTTAAGGAGAGACCAGCCTGTAAATAGAAGATTTTTGTACTTCAAAGTTTAGAAAGGTTAACATCCCTGAGACTAAATGTTCACCACAGCATCTGTAAATGGTAGAGAAAGGTATCAAATCTGTAAAGGGCATGCAATTTCCACACAAAAGCAAGGGCTTCCTCTGAAAACACTCTCTCCAGGCAAGGATTGCTCTAATAATATTTTCAAAAGACAGCACAACAAAACAACTAATCATTATAGGCTTCTGGAGGACACCTTGCATAGTACATAATTCAAACCTAAAGCACAGAGGAGTACAAGCACTTTATTCCAACACCGTTGCTTTTTTTTAAAAACTACCTTTCTGAAAATGTAATTGAGTTAGCTGTTCAAGTGACAGCATTCACAACGGGGAAAGGATGAGTCTTCAGTGAGTGATTAAATTCTGGAGCAACCCATTTAGATAACCATAAAATATTTTATTGCAGATCCAGTCCAAATTCAGGAATATGTTTGTGTCATAGGACAAAAGAAGAAGAAAAAAAGAAAAAAAAAATTAATACAAGCCTTTAAAATATGTTTTTCCTTTCTTGGGAGCATTTGAAAATTGTAGACTATTTCTGAGACAGAAACTTGTCACAGGACAGCCTCTCACTGCCCACCAGGCTGTCCCTTCACGCCTCTTGAAACCGTGAGTGCCTTTTGCCCACGCAGCAGGCACCAAATTTCATTAGCATGCTCCGACAGGAGACCGATTAGCAGGGCTGTGACTGTGCTAGGCACACAGATGAACCGTTGCTTGGTTCAAATAGTCATTTTATCTACAAAATTAATAAAACAATAATAACCAAACTTCACAAAGAAATAATACTAAACAAAATATCTACTTGAATGGCTGCTGATAGCACTCACAGCCCACCAGATGGATGCATCGCACTTGCACAATAAGCCATTACAGCTACTGCCCACGTATGGCCCCAGGGAGGTTAGGGTCCCACGCACTGCCCCAACAGGGAACCAGGGGAGGATGCCCCGTTTGGCTCAGATCAGTGGTAGGGGTAAGGTCATGCCAATCACAGTCCAAATGGAAGTAGCACAGCTAGCTTCATCTCAGGTCCAGCAATGAGGGTCCAGTGTTTCCTCCCATGAGGATCTTCTCCCACAAGATTTACTTCACCACGTGGGGTTTATACTACCAGTCCCTGTGCTGAACATTACGTGGGTCATCCAGTTGCTTTTGATGGTTTCATCCAGTCATTATCCCTCGTCTCCGGCAAGGAGTAGGTTGCCAAGGGATGGTGGTGCAAAAAGGCATCCTTTGCATCAATATTGCAAGCAGAAGGAAAGCTGGCTAAGGAGTCAGGGTGAAGAGAAAACAGCCCAGCTCTGGCCTCCATAAATCAGCTGGGTCCACTACTATAGATAAATTCCTTCAATAATTGTATTTACTTAGGAAAAGAAAATAGCCTTGGTTTCTGGATATATTGTGTAAGAAGATTTCAGGATCTTCCTGTTTTACTGGTCAATCCATTTTTCATTTGACCTGTAACAAAGCTTGAATGAAATGTTTTTCATAAAATACTTGTCAGCACTGTATAAAGATAGCATTAGTTATTGTGATCTAATGCAATGCAATCTATTTTTTTTATGATTAAAAAAATATGGAGGCCTTAAAATACTATAGAGAGAGTTATCAATGGGGATTATAGTACAAGACTCGGTAGTTCCTGCAATGTAACCTGCATTCTTCCTTTGAAGCATGATTAGAGAAAACATTTGGTAATACCAGCAAGTTGCGCAATGCCGTTATTTACTGCCTTAGCTTCCTTCCCTTCTCAAAGGTCAGTCTACTCTTATAAGAATTGTTACCTAAATACTCACTGTTCTACCTAACCACATTGCTCGCTTACGTGCACATATTTAATGCTAGTCAATTCATTAATTTCAAAATGCTGGAAAAGCCTCAACTCAAATCAGTTGGATCCCTCCCTTTAGAAGCAATAGGCTAGAGAACCCGCATTCTCTGCAAAGCTTTATCACACACCTTCCTAGCTTAACTTCATCTTTAAATACTACCAAGAGTATCTTCTCAACAAGTTTCAAAGCACACGTAGGACAAAAGAAAAAAAGGCAGCATGGTGAAGGAGAAGCTTTTATACAAGTAGGTCACAACCAGCCCTAGGCGTTTATTCATTAACACTTACCTGAGAGTGTCCAAGAGCCTCAGGTGTTCTGCATAAGAAAATAGTCTGAAGCAGTAAATCTTTTGAGGAAATATTTGGTGTTTCAGCTGTATCAATGTTTGTCCTGCTGCCTTCCCAATCTATCAGATAAGCAGTAACTCGTAGTAGTTCAACTTCAGTGTTTTTCTCCTGAATGACCACTTTATTCACCGCAGGTGTAGTTGGGTCACATTCATGAGAAAGTCTCAGTCATGTGAATTGGATTTGGTATAAAAACCCATCCCAGAAACTCAGTTCTGCCTATAGGTGGTGTAAGTTTTAGTTGGAAGTTTTAAGTATGTGTAGCCTGGTAGGTGTTGCTGATGGAAGTGTTTAATTTAAAGGATTCCTATGTAAGTTGTTAGTATTGCTATTAGCAGGTAGGTAAATAAGCAGCTAGTTAAATTTTACTTCATAACTGTTTTCCTGGCTATAGCCTTGCTCTTTAAAGAGCTGTAGTTGGTTATGCAAATGTGCTGTGCACAAGAAATAGCAAGTTATAGCTCCTGCTAATGTGTTTGAAAAATGGTGAAGGGTAATAGGACTTTGTGGGTTGGGAGAGAGGAGATGGAGAATGGTGTGGTCTGAGCTAATTTGATATTAGTGAGGGTAAAATGCAACTATTACATGCAGAAAACCTAATTGCTGAGTATGTTTGTACTGTGGCTTTTTATTATGGTTTTGTATTGTACCTTATGACCCTGTTTTTACTTCTAAGGGAATTTCCCTTTGAAATGTATTCCTTGAGGTATAAAATGTATTGTAGTGCTGTCCATTAGTGCTGGCTTATATAGCAGGAGGTAGCAGTCTGCTATGAGTCTAGATTATGAATTGTTTATATCTTTGCTATTTTAAATCTCTGTTTGTAATATTTTTGGCTGTGTCTACTTGTGATGCTAAAGTGATTAGAGGAATCAAGAGAAGCAGAACCCAAGTCTACTTGAACTGAATCTGTATCCCCTTCCTTAAAGGGGGGGGGAGATGATCGTAAAAATAAGTTTCTTTTTCCTTTTATTTAATTTTTTTAATTTAACTAATGTCTGTCCTTGGAGCAAACTGGCCTCGAACACCAAGTTACTGGTTAATGTATGTTTGTAGAAACCTGACTCTCTAACATATAGCTATTTAGTATGCTGGGCTATCCTGTTGTTGCCTTTAATAGGCCTTCAAAGACATGCAGCTTGAATAATAACTTAAATCTAAGGTTGTTGCCAACTGACTATAGGCTTAATAAGCTACCGCCACTGGGAATAGTTAATGACAAAAGTGTCCCACTTATTTGTAACTTGTGTGTGTTATTTTTGTTTATGCTTTAGCATTTGCTGTCATGATGCTTTTCAAAAAAAACAGGACAGTAAAGTTTTTCTCAGCCTTAAGGTTGTCCTTTAGGTTTGGCATGTGATTTTGAGAACAACTTCAAGATGAACTTGGTATTTACTGGAACAATGCCAAGTCAGTAGCTTTGAAGTGTAAATCTCCTGTTTTGTTTGCCCAAGAAGTGCAGATGAGCATTGGTAATGCAGGTCTACCTTGCCCTGAGAGTACCTGGTAGTGTGCCCGAGGGAGGGTAGCCTGTAGCTGAGAGCATTTCATCACCTCCGGAGAGATGTCTTGTGGCTTTACAGCATTGCTGAGGGACTGGGGAGTGCTGCTTGGGTAAGAGGTAATGAGAAGAGGCGATCCCTTTGCCCTTGTCCCTCACTGACCTCTGGCTGCCTGTTCCGTCTTGCTGCCCTGAGAGCCTGTCTGTGGCTGCTGTTCCTTTTTGACCTATGGAATAACTGTCTTAAAGCCAATTTGCCTCTTTTCCACTTGGCTATGCAGTAAGTCTACTGTGACATTCCTTAGGCTTTCTAACTGCTTTAATAAGAGCGTGGCCTTGGGAGATTTCTTAATCTGGAAAGCCAAAAGGGGGATATTGGGAGAGGGAAATGCTTCCTTAAATTACTCCCTCTGATCCGCAGAGTGGATTGGTGGGTCCTCTGCAGACTGCTAACAGGGATAAGTGCTTGCTGGTCTCTGTTAGATAGTCTTTCCTTTCTTTTGGGATCCTTTTATTGTTGAAAGGAACATATGGATATGCAGCGTAAAGGGTTTCCACAGTTAAGGAATGAGGGAGCTGATTTATACTCCAATGTTGATACATATCAACAGTCTGTATAAGTAAAATGCATGTTTGGGTTATATAAATATATGTGTATACATATACATACACACAGTATGTATATATGTATACAAGCTGTAACTTAAGACTCTTGTTGCCATATTTTTAATTCTGAAAAACAGCCACCTCCCAACCCGAGCTTTTTTTCAGGGCTCCTTTATTAATTGTTAAGTTTTGTGGTGTTCTTATCCCTCATACTGATGTTACACATAATGGTGTCAGACTGCGTTGAGATGTTGAACAGACTATCAAAAGATAAATTTTCTGTAAGACTTAATTCAAAGAGATTTATGTTCCCGTAGCTCTCTTCCAAGTATCCAAATATGATCTCATGAGTTTAAATAGATCAAGTACAGTTGATGTCTCTTCTTGATCTCTTTGAATTGCTTCTGAAGCTACTGATCATATGCTTCTGTCTCCTTCATGCTGGTGGTGCAGCTTCTTGTTCATTCAAGGCCCAACTTCTGAGGTTCTAGGATTATTCCATGCCTCTAAAGCGGCTCTAAAACTGCTAGTTCTTACAAGTAATCAGTGCTAGTTCCTTCTTGGCAAGGGTTTAATCCACACCAGGATTATAATGGAAAGGTTTAATTACTCTTTCTCTTAAACTTGATTGTCAGAAGCAAAAGGAAAAAAGGAGATGAGAGAGTTTCCATAACTCTTAATGATACTGTGCCTTACTTTGCAATTAATAGTATTTATAGCTTTATGTGGTCTCTCTTGTGCCTCCTTCTTCATATAGAAAGGTGAATTGCTGCTTCCTAAAAATCCATAATAAAGACAAAATAACTCCTGTAAATAACTTTTTTATAGTTCATTTGAGCAGTTAATTAAGAGTATAGTATTGTTTCTCTTTTCATTGACTGAGCAAAACTAAAAGCAGTTTCTAAAGAAAGCATGAATCTATACACATGCTGAATGTGTATTCCACAAATATATAACAATTGCTTATCTTGTTGCATTAGGCAATATTTTCTTTTCCTGTGGATGCTTCTGAGTAATAGCCTTGTTAGAACTTCTCCAGACACAAGCTTGCCGTTTCAAAAGTTCCCATTTCTTTATTCCCTAGAGTATCTCATCTAGCAAGCGTTGTAAATTTCCTTTTCTGCTCCTGCCATCCTCTTCTGTGCTGGAATGCATATATGTAGCATCACATTTGAGGTGGAGATGGCTGATCCACAAAAAAAACCTCCTCTTGTGTGGGTATCTGACCTGCCTTCAAGTGCACAAGAGAACTTCGGCCATAGAAAATTGAGATATCTCCAAGATGTTTGTGCCTGTTAATTTTGTTTGAATATGAGGGTAATAAGTACCTACAATAATTCTGACATGCTGCACAGCCACAGCATGTAAGAATTGTTTGCATAATATATACCCAGAGCTGTTATTCCTCCCCAAGAGGATCCTAGAAGATTTCATTCATGGAAAAGTTATCTTATCTTTCAGGATTGTCTTTGAAGACCGAACAACGATCACAAAATATATCAAAGCAGTTAAATTGTTCTTTTACTTGAGTGTTGGCAAGTGTGTGCTGTAATGGCTTCCTAATGGATGCTTAAGAAGTCGTGTCTGTGACATAACTGTAGCAAGCAGAAGGGTCTCAACACATTATGGTTGATAACTACACATGAGTTTAGGTAATAGGGTTAATAGGCTACAGTGAGAGGTCAGGTTTTAGCTGTCACATTAGGGAATTCATTGTCAAAGATATCTGTCACCTAGGATGTCCCAATGTGATGCTTATTAAAAAAAAGTTGGGGGATGGAAAGGAGGAAAGCTCTGCATTTAATATGATCTGCTGCTTCTGAAGGTCAGTAAGTTGGATAACTAAATTCAGAACCGAGCTTTGTCCAAAATCATGCCTGTAATTTAGCTGTGTCATCCTATAACTTGTAACTGTGGGTATATTGTGTGGTTTAGTAAAACACTGTGTAGTAACAGATGAAATTTGTGCAGCAAACTTTAATTTCCCTTGTGGCAGCTTGCCAGGAGGCAGTCAGAGGTAACCTTCCCCCCCATCCTGCCACAAGCTCCTTTCTTAACCCATCCCAAGAAAGCTGGTGCAGATGCTGTGGGTAGTTACTTCTCTGTATACACCGGGGGATCATTCCCTCCCAACACATCCTGCTAACAGGGAAACCAGAAAAAATCAATACAGCGGTTTTATTTTTTAGACTTGCAGTCTAAGTAACGGCTTTCATGGTGATAACTGGGACTAGGTTGCTCTTAGCTCTTTTATTGTCATTGGAGGAAATAACTTCTTTTTTTGTCCCCCAGACAAAAGGGCATAAGCACCACAAGGAGAGTTTGACAGAAGCATGTTACAGTATGCACTCTGTGGCATAAGAGCAGTAGTTCTTGACTCTCTCCATTGGTCGCATTGCAGTAATGCAGGTGGAAATATGTCCCCTCCCAAAAAAACAATGAACAACCAAAAAAACCCCAAAACCCAACAAAAAAAAAACCCAACCAAAAAAACACAGGGGAAACTTGGAAAACTTAACAGGCATCATCTTGCTAGAGTGAATAGAGAAAGGAGCTTCAGGGATAACTTGTTTTCTTTATACCCCAAAACTATTCTTCAATTTGAGGAGGAAATTACTTTCTTGATAACAGTCAAGAATCACAAATGCTTTTTGCTCTGTTCAATTCCCCCTGCTGTATGTTCACAGGACACAAAGGCAATGTATAAATTGAATGGTAGTTGACAGTTTACACTTGCATGATGGTAAAACAGTAATGCATTGTGTAATTTCACTACAGTCCAGTGTGTTGTCACTGTTTCTGGCTTTAATACAAAATGCAGATTAGCAATGCAGGATTATTGTGCTGTAGAGGGCTATGTCTATAATAGCATGTGTTTCTTTGCAGAATGCAAAAAAAAAAACCAACCCTCTTCTGGTGCTGGAGTGTTAGATACAGTCTTTGTGTCTAAATGTGGCGAGCATATGAATGTGAAATGTAAGAGGAGATTTGCCAACTGCTGATATCTTTCTTATTTCTCTGCCTCCATATGTCTTTTCACTGGCTGCCTCTTATGTCACAGTTTCCATCCCCCTGCTCAGATGCTTTTATATCATCTTTGGAAGAAGGATCTGTGTTCCTCTAACAGAAGGCATGCATAATGTGAGCTACTTACTGAAATAGAAGCATTTTCTTGGACCATACATATACATTGATTTTGCTGAGCTCTCCTTTAAGCATACAGGTAGGGAGGCTGGGGGGAAAAAAAAGCATTACCTTTCATACCTGAATAGGTCTGCAGTCCCTCAGTGCAGGGTGAACCGCAACGGGAGTGTGACTGCAGAAGTGTTTGTTTACATGGCAGAAAAATCATCCCAGTTGTGACTCAATGGTTCATCCTGTTTACGTACACCAATACACAAGATCATTTTTAATAAACATGCCTAAAATATTCCCAAGGAGGTGTGTGTAATACAGATTCTTAAAAATTACTGAAAAATATTCAGGTTTGCAGTCAGGTACATACTGTTACATTGCTCCAACTGAAAAATGGAAAATGCTGTTTCAAATGCTTCAATAAAGAAGTGAAAGATAGTTATTAGGAGTTGCTTTGCAAAGAACTATTAAGCTACTGACTTAAAGCTCTTGTTTAAATACCAAAAGTGTAATTTTCTCACATAACTTGAATTCTGCATAACTAAAATGCATTTCTAGCTAATATTTGTTCCTGGTTATACAATAGGTACAAAACAGACCTTAGGTATAATGTATGCTGTCAAAAACAGTGACTCTTACTATGTCTTTTGGGCAACTAGAAGTCTAGCAACTGAGTTTAAGATGAAAATAATTTCTTATTCTTTATTTAAAGAACAGATTTTTTTTAAGGATACTTGTAAAATAGGTGCAGTTTTGTTTCCCTAAAATAATCTCCAGTTGCCATGCAAGTAAAAAGAAATAAGATGAGGTGATTTTTTTGATGGGCTTGAGAGATGCTTTCTCCAGTCCCTCAGGTATGCTCCTCTGGAGAGGAACGTGCTGACTTTCTGCAGCTCTGTGCCTGCCTCCAGCCTGGCTTGCATCCCAGGCTGCTGTGGCTGAAGGGGGGCTGGATGCTGTGTGGTGGTCAGATGTTCTCCTGCAACACTTGCTGCGTGGCTGACAGATGCCCTGGCTATACTGCATTCTGCCATGTACACCTCTAGCCTAAAGAATGTGTTAGCTTGAGTCCTTTCACATTTCTTGCCTGAATAGTGTTTGTGTAATTGGCTGATTAGCAAGGCTTCAGGCAGGTGTGGACTAAGGACCTGACAGTAAGTGGTTTGGATGCTCATGCAGGGTTTGGAAATATGCATAAATTAAAACTTGTAGTAAAGGCTTAGCTGTTCAGATATGGTATTCTCTCTCTCCAAGGCTGGGTACTCAGTCACTTAAGATGGAGACTTCCAGATATTCTTGTATGCTTGGAGAATAATTTTTTTAAAGGAGCAAATAATCTATATTTGCTTTTCCAAGTGGATATGAGGTACTTTAGAAGAGCCATTAGTTTACTGAGTAAATCCTTTAGATTGCAGGCAATCACTGTGGCTGGATATTACTGGAGACCATCATAAGCAGAGGCTGAGGTGATGTAATGAACTGAATTTCTGATTAAAGATTATCTCCTTAATTGACAGCTGGGAAGCAGACACTTAAAGTATTCTGACTTGTGAAATATTGCTGAGATAATGGAATATGTAGAAGTGCAACAAGAAATTGTCTGTGATAGAGTAAGGGGGCAGTATCTGGACTGTGCTGTCTCAGGTCCACAGGTGTAGGCTTTGGTGTAAAGCTGACAATGTTAAGCCCTGCCTTTGCACACAAAAAGTGCTTTGAAATAGACAGAAGCATTTGGGGAAGAGGTATCCATCCTGCGTAGAGCTGGCTTGGTTCATGGGTGCTTCAGAAGTTCTGGTGCCAAAGGGCGATGGGTGTGCCAGGTCTGGCTGAGCTGGTGGCAGCAGGGGGTGTCCAGGTGTGGAGGGGCCAGACTTGAAGCTTCTGCCTGAGTGAGGAGGAAACTTTGCTTACCAGAAAGGGGGGTTCCCAAATCAGTCTTGGGTTTAGCCTTCCCACCTGTCTGTTTAGTGAGGGCTTAGGTGCTGCCTTTGTGAAGGAGTAACAAAGTCAGGACATCCCTGCAACGCGTGCTGGTGAGCAGCTGACTGTGTGTAACCTCATCCTTTTTAATTATTACTTCAGTCCTGGTATTTCAGTTTCCCATGTATCAGAAGTGATTGAATCTTACCTTTTTAAAGAATGATCTTTGCTTGCATAAATGATATGCCTACCAAAAATCAAAGTAATCTCAAGTGTGTGCTAACTGATTATCTTATGCAAATTATCTTCAGTTTATCTTGGGTAACACTCTTGTTTCATTCTAGGGGGAGTATAATGATGCACTTTGAAATGCAGACTAACATGGCTAAATGAATTGCACCTTAACTGAGTTTTGCCTCACTCAGAGTGGGGGGCAGCAGGGATTACAATTTAAACCAGTTGAGAAGGTACAGAATATTGGCCTCTCTTATACCTAAAAGATCAGTACAGCATCAAAGATAACTGCTGTTTAATAGCTGCTCAGAGATCTTCATAAAGAAAAGCAATGACTGGGACACGTTTTATGGGTGTATCAGTTTTTGCTGCAATGGGAATGTGACACAATCATTGTTGTATGATTTTAGTCAGTACAAAAACTTCTACAAAAACCTCTTTAACACAGTGTATAATCACTGTAACTCACAGGGGAGCATGTATTATTTGAGGGAGGATGGTTTATCTTGCATATCTAACATTTTTTCTAATTAGTGTTTTAAACAATGGCTAATAAAGCAAGCTACACACCATTGTTTAAAAGCTAGTAACTGCATTCAACTTCAGAGGAATGGTGTTGGCTTTCCTTCTCCACCAGATAGCGGTGGTCTTTGTAAGACACTGTAGTCACTATTACGTGCATACTGCATGCTAAATGCTGAAACTCTACCTGCATACAGCTATGTTAACGGTGGATCATTAAATACAAGTCAAGCCTTTCCTATCTTTCATCTGTACTCTGGGAACAATTCATTCGGTGTGGTCTGACAATGTGTTGAGTCGTAATGAGTCACTAAGGAAAAAAGTATCTTTGCAAAGCACATGTTGCCTCTATGAAGGGTGGGTGTATCTGCCTCTAATGTCTTTCCACCAAACATAAATATTGTTCAGTTCATAGCTCCTGCTTCTCTTATTTTCACCCTCCACCCCTTTTCCCTGGCCTCACCTCTGTAGGTGAACAAACCCCGTAAATTTACAGTCTTGGTAAGGAATTAGTGGCCTTCTGTCAAATAGCAGGTTGGAATGCCCGACTCATCGTTACTTGGGCTACTAGTCAGACAAAAATAGACATCATTGAATACAGTATCAGTTTTGAGAGGTGTGAGTTGCCTCATTTTGCCACTTTTATACTGGGAAAATAGAGCTAATGAATGAAAATATCAAGAACCTCTTGAACCTCAGTGCCTCTTGATTAACAGGTAAAGTTACACACAAAGAAGGCAACTGATGAATTGTCTTCACTCTGAATGGGCTGGGTTTAGACTGTGAAGAAACCTGTACGTACAGACCTGGGAACATTGGTGGTTTTGATCACTCAGTCTCTATTCTGTGTTATTCAACTGTGGCTCTATTCCCTCCCACCTTCACCCTTCCTCCTCCCCCTGTATTAAACCTCTAGCAAAAGGTAAGATGAGATAGGATAAAATATGCCTCAGTAAAACATGTTCTCTCGTTAGTCATATTGTACAGTTGACTTGTTTGTTGTATTTAAACTTGGTTCTTCAATTCTTCTTCCTGCTACCATTTCTTGACAACTGCAACAAAATTTCACGCTTATGAAGGTGCAATACACTGGTAAGAAGGAGAAACTCAGGCCCAATAAATTCTATGTGCTTTCTCCTGATCTAACTTAATTTAGATTTAATTGATAGGGAATAAAATGAACAGATTTTGTGGCATACTGTGATGACTTAGACGACAATGCAACTTCATACAGAAATATTGTTTCTAGGAGTATTTACGGCAGGTTCCTTGACCTGCTGCTTCCTCTTCTCCTACTTAATAGCGGGGGAGCTGAATGCTGGAAAGGCATCTTAAAGTTATACAGGCATCTGTTTGAAATGTCCACTCTGCAAAGCATGCAGTTATTTCTGGGGGAAATAAGGCCTGATGACCACACAAATATATCATAAGATTGAGGAAAGTAACTTGTATAACTAAAGTCTTCTGTCTTGGGTGGACGAGTTGGATGTTTTAGGCATAGGTTGCCAGAGGGCAGTATTGTTTAGAGAGAGGCTTCTGCTGCTGCACCCAGGTCTGCTTGCTCTAAGTGCCTTTTGCCTCATGTACATCAAATTATTTCAGTAAACTGATAGTTTTATTGGGAAGAGGAACGGGGAGAGTACTGAGGCCCCAGGCAGCCATTCCAATCTTGAGTAAAACACAAGAGGTGATTTATTGCAGTGGGCAGGTGTCTATGCTTGACCAGGATCTTGGCAAATCTTCCCTTTATCCCCAGCAGTCTAAGCAGCCTCTCTGGGCTTGAGATGCAAACTCTGCCCCTCGCTGCTGAGCTGCACCTGCATCCTGCTGTCCTGTGATTGAGTAGCAAGGGAGAGGACTTGGGGCAGAAAGCAAGGCCCATCAATAGACTTTTATTTTGGGTTTCCCAGACCAGTGCCAGCAAACTTGCACGTCACTATCTGTCACACAGCTGAGGAGTTTCTGACCTACCTGATGAAGCAGAACTGTGTAAAAGCTGTTGTCATGGCTTATTTTCTGCTCAGGGAGGCTGTTTTGCATGAGGCAGGGCAGCTGTAGCAGATTTCAACATCATCCTTCGGAGGTACTGAGGCAGTGTTACCCAGTCAGCAGTTTCGTGTGGCACTTCCCTGGAGTGCAAAAACTGTTTCTGGGTAGAAGCAAACATTGTCTGGCTTCCAGGGTTTCTGTATGGTATGGTAGTTTAACACTGGCAACGCAGTCAGTTGGGCAAAGAGGAATTGTTTCACACTAGAAAAATTGAAGCTTAGAGAAGCAGAGTTTAATTATGTATTGTCATCCACATTGAGCATTTGATTCCTGTAAGATTGAGGAGGTGAGAAGCAGCAGAGGGTAGACTGATGTCTTTGGCTAAATGCTGCCTACATCTGTATGGGACAGGTCAACTTTCCTTCTGGATGTTTCTGGACCAGTTTGATCAAGACTGAAGTTAGTCAGGCACAGTTAATAGTTGTTTCCAGACTTTGGCATAGGACTGAGGCCGGGGGGGGGGGGGCGGGGAAGGGAGCTTGCCTTTGGAGCTTGTGCATTTGCTGTTTTGGAGCTGCTGGTTGGGATGCAAGTGTCTGCACAAGCTCTGTCTGACAAAAGGCTGAAAATGGAATAAACAACTTATTTGAAGAAAGATCTGTCCTCATAGTTTAAATGTTTTTGGATGCGGGTGGGTGGTCTTCCAGCTCTTTTCACGAGCGCCTAAAAGCATATTTCAGGGCTCTTTTAAGTGTTACAGGGGCAGGAACCTTTCTTATTTGTATAGACGGTAGTCTGCAGCACTTGGCTCTTGGCTGCCTGCCTTGCACTGGAGCTTGTTGCAGGTGGACAAGTGTTTGGTGTTGTCACCTGGGCTCAATGGCTTGGCAGGGCTCAGAGTAACAGTGGGAGGGGGAGTTTGGGGGAAGCCTGGAGCCCTCTGGGGTGCTGCTAGCACTCAGGATCTCCAGCCACTTTTTATTTTACACAGGTGCTGAAGTGATTGAAGGACCAAGATGCTACCACTTCATCAACCTCTGAGGAGTTCAGGTTGTATTAAGTAAAGGCAGAAAAATCCTGAGCCCTTAATTCTCGACTTGATGACAGCCACACAATGGCTCTAAGGACTCTGTGGACTTGCAAATAGTGTAGGGATGGCTGGGTAACAATTGCAGCTCTAATTCTTTTTAGGTGGTGGGAATGTCAACAGAAAATTTTGTGGCAGATGTGTGCATATGAAGCAATACAGGCTTAAGAACAAAATAGCGTAGGGAAAGAACTGTGTAATACTGACAAGACTACTTTGATTTTATGTTTTGAAAACCATAAAAGTTGTCCATTACCTTATAAAGGACACTGAAGCCTCTTTCTATGCACTCCTATACTCATCCTGAGCTGTCATGTTTCTGTCTTTGCTACATTGGTGACAGTCTGCAAAAATCCCCACTGAAGGTTGCTGTGCAGGCACAAATGCAAGAGAGGTGACACGCTTGCAAGTGTTAGCTCAGGAAAAAACAACAAAAAACCAATAACAAATGTCCACCACCATGGCAGCTTGTTACCTGTTTTAACGAGCTGTCGCATGTTTTAACAAATCTTCACATAGCAACTTGGCTGGGTGCAAAGAAGGGTTTGTCTAAAGCTCTGTTGCATTATGCCTCAGCTATGTGTCGCTAGTAAGGCAGACTTCAGCGGGGCTTATGAAGTTTTAGTGGCATGAATCCTGCTGTTACTCTAAGTGTGTTAAGCACTATTTCTGACTGATCTACATGCATCTAAATACTTATTTACAGAGGAGTTAGATGCTGCAGTCTCTGAATCTGACTGAACTACTGTAATATGTACTTACCAAGGCTTTACATAGCCTTGAGGCTTAACTTATGTGATGACTTCTGAAAGAGAAAAAGGGTTTGCTTTCTCAAGTAGCTTGACTGTGAGGAAGGCAGAGGAGTGTAATAGTGTCTCAGCAGCTGCTACCCCATTACAAGTACTTTAAAAATGCATGCACATGTTCTACAGCAGTTATATGTTTGGAAGGGACTCTCTGGGAGACTTCAATATTGTTCCTTTCTTCCAGTTCCTCGTTTGGACAGTGAAGACATGACAGCAATGGCAGAGCTTCCTTTTCTCAAGGCTGATGTTAGAGAGATATTTGAAAGTAAGTTTCATGCTGTTTCAGGATGAAGTACTATGCTAGATTCTGCCTTTCATTAAGGATCATCTACTAGCTGATCAGGTACCTGGCATATCCCTGATTAAACACACTTCCAGAAGGACAAAATCTTCTGTTGGAGCCCAGGCACAAATATCATGGGTAATAGCTCATTTTATAATTAGTTTATGACCATAGTGCTTTACCTCTTTATCTCTCCAGCGGTAGGATCTGTCTATTTCCATAAGCATTTGGTCTCTTGCATTTTAAAAAATCTTTATTAGTCTCTTTTTAAGGCATTGGATTTGACATACAGTCAACAAAATTCTTAAAGTGTAATTGAATACAAGAAATGGAGATATCTGGTTAGTGAAATTGCATATGAAATATATGCAAGCATTCAAAACTCCTTTTTAAAACTAGCCCTTTTTGTGGAACAACTCCCCCACATCTGGATTCTTGAAAGAAAGTATAATAGTCTTCGCATGAATTCAGGGTGAGTTTCTTAAGCTTCTCATCTTTAGCCCACTGCAAAAACATGTGGGGTTTTTTCATATAGGGAGACAGCTGTACTACCTGTGGCTTGGATTGCCCTCTATTAACATATTTAGGCTGTGTATGAATTTTTTAGGCTTTGCCTATTTAATTTTGACTTTCATGGATGTGGCTTTTGTGAGGGTGGGAAGGGGTCTGGTTTTCCTGCAAATTTTGAACAAACATTTTGGTTGTCTTTGAGAGCAGTTTTATGAAAAATATATCTGCCTACATTTTTATAGCTTCAGGGGAAAATCTCAGTGTTGCCATGACTCAGAAGGACTTGAAGTGAAGGCAGGTCATAATCTGGGGTCTGAAGCATTTTTCCCCATACAGATGAATCCTGTTTGGTCTGCAGAATTTATTTGCTTAGATGACTTCCTTAAAAAGTGGCACTTCAGTGCAGCTGGACCTACTGCATCTGAAGAGCTGCACTGACTGATGAAGAAATGTTGTTCTTGGTTCTTTGGGCTTCTGTGGAGTTTGCCTCTGAAACAAGTAGCAAAAATCTCTTTGGGCTTTCAGTGCCTTCTCTACTTGTATGCAGACAATGTGGATGAGAAAAGCATCTCTTCTGCAACTTTGCTGCAGGGGAGATGGAAATGAGATAGGATGAATGGGAGATGTTAAGATAGAGGAGGACATGGCAGGAGTTTGGGGTAGAAAAAACAGTAATGTGTACTTGGAAGGAAAAGTAGTGTGGGTTGGTCTGATTAGGTGGGAACGTGTTCCTGTTACAGGAGACCAAAGCTTCACTGGCAAACTTGATTCTGGATGTATTCAACTTCTGAGTCTTTGGCTCAGGTTATTCTCTCAATCTGGATCTCTGTAAGTAACTACCTTTAACGTATGTGCAGTCCCTTGATAAGGCCTATGTTTCTATACTGCTGTGTGCTATGAAATGGTGTAGTTGTACCTTAAAGTATGTGAGACCTTAACAGGGCAAGGGCAGAGGTCAAGACCACAATATAGTGACTACCCAGAGCAAAAAGCACTGTAGAGGCAGTGGTTTAATCCTGAGGTGGGCTCTCCAGTGGTTTTTAGATTGAGCTATTTGACTTGTTTGGAGCTCCCAGTAGTGAGTCAAACTGCAGAGCTGAACCCAGACTGAACTATTGTAAGCAGTTCTTTCTTTTGATAGCTGTTGGGCTTTTTTTCTTTGTTTTCCAGTTCCTTTAAAAAATTACTTCAAGCCCCGAAGAATGAGGAGGAGGATCTTGGAGAATTCCCAACTTGGGAGAAGAAAGCTTTGGTGTCATAGGATGAAGGTGGTAAAACAGGAGTTGTGTAGGAGTAGGCATCAAGAGATGGTCCAGGAGCAGGTTCAGGTGGATGAAAGTCCAGAGGGAGCTCAGCAACTCTGCTCACCAGTACAGCTGGGGCAAGGAGGAGACCATCTCTCAGCAGCACAGCCGCTGCCCCCTGGTCAGCAGCCCCAGGGAGGGGACAATGTCCACGTGCAGAGGCAGACAGCACGAGGAGGCAGGGCCCCAAACGTGGGACCACAACAAATGGAAGAGGGGTGGGAGGCCCCAGAGGTGACTGTGCAGGTGCGGCCTCAGAAGCCAAGCCCAAGATGGGAGGTCCCGGTGGTGACTGTGCAGGTGCAGTTACAGCAGCGGGGCCAAAGGCCAGCTCTCCCACAAGTAACTGTGCAGGTACAGCCACAGGAGTGGGGACAAGGAATGGCTGGTGTCAAGGTCACTGTCCAGCTGCAGCTGGGGCATGACCCAGAAGTAACCTGCATCCAGGACCAAGGTGAGGAAGTATTAGGGAATGGAGAGCAGCTGAACCAGAAACAAAATCAGGGAGAGCCAATGGCAAGATCTGAAGGTGAGAGAGAACTGGCTGTGGTGGAGCTAATGCCACAGGGGGCTCCGAGCCAAAAGCAGGATCAAGGAGAGGTGACAAAACCCCAGCAGGACCAGAGCCAAGAAGAGGAAAGAGTGGAAGTGATGGAGCTACAGGAGATGCAGGTTGGAGACAAAGCGGACCTGGATGGGATGGTGACAGAGGAGCAGCTGCAGGACCAGAGCCAAGAGCAGGAACAGATAAAAGCAGACCTGCCCCTGCAAAAGGAAGGTCAAAGAGCTACAGAGATGAGGCAGAAGCAAGGCGATGTCCAAGAAGGGCCCAAGGGGACGGTGGAAGACCAGAAGGAAGGCCTGGGGCAAGAAGTGTCTAAGAAACACCCACGAGAGACTCCAAATTATTTTGTCTCTATTCCAATAACAGATGATCAGGTATTTTGAAGTAGCTGTTCAATCAAAAAGAAAAACCTTAAATAAGAAGCTAAGCATAAGTTTAAAGTTACCTTGGTTTCAAAGCTTGTTAAGAAGCCCAGAGCGATCAAATTCTGTTCCCTGACCTGAAGTGGTCTATTGGGTCTGGCTGGGATGGACTTAACTTTCCCCATAGCAGCCCTCATAGTGCTGTGCTTTGCATTTGTAGCTAGAACAGTGTCAATAGCACACTGTTTTGGCTACTGCTAGGAAAAAAAAAGTCACTTTGAGGATTGCCATTGCCCTTTCCATAAGGTCTGAGTGGATGTGTCTCTCCTCAGTAATAACTTCTATTCTGTAATCTTTTTCTAGAAGAAAGCAGTGGCTTTTACTATCTTGCATTGTCCCATCCTACATTGTCTTACAGCCATATTTAGTGTAATAGAAACTAGTATTGATTTGTTTGTCTCCTTCCCCCCTGAAGTTCACAATGGAGGATGAGAATTTCCTCCTCTTCTACAGAAGAGGAAAGGGATATTGATCTATTCTCTCTTCTCCATCTCTTACTCACCAAACTTACCCTGATGTCTCAGGTAGACAGTTAATTCCAAGAAGCCATGTGTGGAGTCTGCATGCTCATACTTCATCCAGGTATGCTATATTCTGTGATTCCCACGTTTGCAGCAGTGTTGGAAAAGCAACAGTCTTTCACCTCCATACTGCTAAACCAAAACACAGCAAACAGCAGAAATCAAATAGAAATATTTTCTTCTAGAGACTTTGCAAGGGTCCTAAAAGCATTCCAGTTATCACAGTAAATGTTTCTTCTGAAATATGTCAAGATAGCCTTGTAGAGCTTGGATACTGCAGGCACTGTCTTACGGTCCATGGAAATAAATTCTAAAGATGATACAAAAGCTGAAGACAGGTTTCGCACTTTTTTCTTTAACTAGTTATGTATGACTGGTTTGAAGCCCCCTAACTTCTGCATAACCCTATGTCTTTTTGTATTTGTAAAGAGGGGAAAATATTAGCTCACCTTGAGCTACTTATTCCCATTCTGCTGGTGTGAACTTTGAAGCCCACAAAAAACTTTCTAAAAGGAGGATACAGAGTATCCCATTCTCAAAGCAGTGCTGTCAGTGGCTTTACTAGGAACAGGTTTTTTGCCCTTCAGCCTCCCATAGACAACTGTGACTTGCTGATGGTAATGTTTTGTTAGTAGCTGCTCAGGGTATAGAAGAGCAGACAGAGCCCTCACACTTTGTACCAGCACCCACTGCACCCCTCTTGTCTGGGACTCTGCTCTTGTTGCTGAATAGCAGCATCGTGAGGTGGGACGTGCCCCCCGCAGCAGACCTTGATGTAGGGGCAGCAGGTGACTGCATTCAAATGTACTATGCAGAGAAGGGAGAGAAAAGCTTTGGGATGCAAAGATAAGAAAGACTATTCCATCTGGCAGAGGCAGGCAGGGGGAAAGTCTTAATTTGAATCAGTAACGGCTGTGTCCCAGCTAGCATGGGCAGAACTGAGAAACAGCATAAACTGTGTGAATTATTAATATTTGTGATATATATGCATCTTGGGATCTTTTCTTACAAAGCAAATGTAAAAGGCAAAAGCTGAATGTTAACTTGTATGAATGTAGTGAATATATAAACCTTGGCTACCACCTTCTGCTATTAGTTTATGGTGTTTTTCCCAATGAACCAAATAGATACGGTTTGTTGCAATATATAACTTGATTCCTTTTTTTCCTAGCTTAGGTTTCCATGCAGTATCTGGCACGACTGTATTTACACTGCTGAAAGGCAATAATTAAGTAGGATGACTGTATCTGTTGTACATCTTTTTCTTTTTTCCAGTGTGACAAGCAGCTGCAGTACAGTAGCTTGCTTTGGCAGGCTTTTGAATTTTTGTTTTTACCTTAGTTAAGTGTAGAAACTCTTATGTATGTGTTAGAGGGAGATGTCAAAGGTGCCTTCCTCTTGGTAGGCAATTATTTGCTCTGGCTTTGTCTTGAGTGGAATAATCTCTGAAGGTTATCTGGAGGATGGCCCCATATAACTTTCAGTGATTCCTACATATGACTGGCTTTTGAGAGGTGAACAAAAGTGCAGAGCATGTCAGGAAGATAAATGCCAGGAAGGGAAAATAACTGTGTAAGCTGGAAGACAATGTTGGCAGAGGAACAAATGGGTATGAAGTGGGCAAAGAATAAAACTAGGCTGGAAACTAGAAAGTTTCCTGCCATCTGAGGAATAAGATCATGGAACAGCTTGAAGGGGACATGAATGCCTAACTTATTCTGCTATTTTAATGAGATTTGAGTGTCCTAGTATATGGCCTGTGACCACATCCTGTACAGCTCTATGAATGTCCTTCCCTTCTTTCTCCTGTCCTTCTCTATCAATTCTGCTTTTCCAGATTTCCCTGTTTTCACACCAGCTCTGGTAATCTGGCAGCTCTGATGTCCCTAGCTGGATGCTCTGCCCGAGATATTCCCAGTTTTATGCTCCTCTTAAGTGCCACCTTTAAGGGTGGCAGTGACCTGAGACAGCCCTGGGTGAGGCTCTGTGAGGGAAATGCTGAAGGGTAAGGACACTGTGCCCAGTACTGTAGGCCTGGTATGTGTATATGAAGGGTGAGTGAATAAATGTGTGTGTATACATATATATACACATATACATGCACATATAATATATTTTGTCAACAATTTCAGCAGCTTTTACCTCTAAAGCAGTGGTTCCTGACCTCACTGAACATACAACGTGGTTGCCTGTTACACTGTAGAACTTATAGTCCCTTACAGAAGGGTTGTAAAGGTGCTGTTAGTTTTTGGGTAGAAAAATTTTCCCTTAATTATATTTTTAAGAGAGCTCTCCAGATGACGGGGCCTAGGGCTGTCTTCATTTTCCTCCCTTTCGACAGGACAAAGGAAAAACCCCAGTGCAGTCCTGGTGGGTGTTGCAGCCCTTTTCCCTTTGTGTCTAGTGGGGCTGCAGGAGGCTGGACACCAGCCTCCAGCAATGGGCTTGGGCTGGGCTGAATCTAAGAGCGTTGTGGTCTTGGGTTTTCAATACTCCATTACAAGTGCTTCCTTCCTGTCCCCCACCCCTAAAAAAAACAGCCATCCCATCAAAAACATAGCATTTATAGAAAAGTGCTATGGACTGATCCACCAAAAAGGAGAGGTGTAGAGATAAGGTAGACTGTTCCCATGGGAGAAGCAGCAGAAAGTTCTGAAGACACATTTGTGAAGCTGACAAAAAAGGGTAAGAAAAGACATTAAAATTGCTCTGCAATAGTTAGATATCTACATGACGGAATTTCACTCCAACTTAGCTTCCCAGCTATCTGAGCCTCCAATTGAGGAGACAAAAGGATCTTTTTTTCTTATTTCAAGAGTATTCTTAAAAAGATTGGGCAAGGGAGAAGAACATGAGGCTGTTTTGTGGAATTGCTGTTAATACTTAACCTAGTCTGTTGGAGCAAAGATTTTAGTTTCTGTGGTCAGAGAACTTGATTCTTGCTTCATGTTTTCATGATCTAAACAAATGCACTGTAAATAGCAGGCCATAATAAATTGTGCCTCAGTTGCAGTGGGAATTACCTTAATGTAAGTCATTTCAGTGATGTGTGTTTCATAGTAACAAATGTACTGTAAGAGTCTGTGAATTCAGGGAATTCACTGTTTGTATCTTCAAATGGATTGTCTTAATTGTGTGTGGCTTTATCCTGACATTTATCAGAAACTCGTTATACTAATCTCTTCTGCCATGCAGGTTGTGGGACTATTTACTGGACTGCACAATGACTGCCAAGGCTTTATGTAGAAAGATTGCAAAACAAAAATATTGACCCAGATGTTTCAACCTATGTAAGAATAAAGTGGAGCGCTAACATGTGTGAGCACCTAGGCATGTAAGCCAGAATTCACTCAGTGAAACAATCGGAAAATCTATAAATGACTGGGCTATAATAAAGGCTTCCACCAGGTGCATAGTCCCTGTGTGACTGAATTCTTCTCCCTCCTGCCTTGTTCCCATGACTGGCTTATAAACCTTAACAGACCATTTAAAAAAAAAAAATCTTTCTTTGGAGTCAGTTGTGTAAAGGCACAGATAGACCCAGAAGAGCCAGAAATTGGCCATGCAGTTCGAGAAAATACTAACTTGGAAAACAGTATGTTTATCCAGTTGATCTACTTTGCTGTTAGTTTCCTTTTGGGAAGAGACATCAGTTTAATCTGTGATCAAACTTGTAATCAGAAAATGGCATAAGATTAATTATGGAAATGCTATTCAATTTCCACAGTCTATTAACAACTGACAACTGCATGAAGATCCCATTAATATTTACACAGTGTTGTGAGCTTTATTCTAGCATGCTTAGAGTCAGATTCAGATCTACTTTAAGATCTAGGGGTGCTGGCTCATGAGAGCTATGAGTTTAGCCTGTAGGCTTTAAAAAGGAAAACAGATCAATCAATTCCTGAAAAATTAACTTTGAAATTGAAACCGAAAGTTGTTATACGATAGATCTGGGAGATTTTGTTTTGCAGATTGCTGGCTTAAACTTGAGTTGCATTTTTGAGTTTGTAAGTCTTCAGCATTCTGAATTCTTCCAGTAATACCTGGGCACTCTAAAATTAAAATTTATTTCCCTGTCTCCTGTTTACTGCATTGCAGATTTTGGACAGAATTGAAGATGTCCAAGAGCTCATATTCACTAAAGAACCTGACCTGTTGAGAGCTCTTCTTCCTGTTCAAACTATGCACCTTACTATAATAGTAGCTCACCTGGGAACAGAAGAAGAAGTAAAAAAGTAAGAATCCTGCAAAATTCAAGTCCAGACAATTCTTCTGTAAATGTGGTAGCCTTACTGCTGCTGTTGTGAATAATTATGTTTCAGTAGAGCCTACACACAATTTCTCTTAGACTTTTTTGATCAGTTTCTGGCTTGTTCTCGATACCTGGTGAGGAAAGACCTTTACAAAAGTTAGATGTGATGCTTCAGGGGTTGAAATTTTGTGTATCTGCCATGGGGTGAAGAGAAAAAGCAGCACGGCTGCAAATAAGTATTATTACCATAAATTGACTCAACGGATGTAAACTTCCCTGAGCTGCTGCCTTTTGAGAAACCACAGCTTTTCAGATCAGCTGTGCTTGTATCAGCTGGAAAATGTTAGCTGATTGGACATGTTACATTAAGAAGAAAACAAAATAAATCTGCCTAGTTCCTTTTCAAGCTGCTCTCTTGTCTAATTCAAGCTGTGGGCTGTCACTGGGGACCTGTGAATTAAGATGGGGATATTGAAAGATGACGAAGGAAAGCTACCCTGTAGTCAGGAAGGCTAGAGCTGCTAGAAAGGTCCAACAAATAGAGCCAGTATGCTGCAGGTTTTCACTCTAAGCCTTCTCTTGCTGTATCACACTGGGAAACTTGAGACTTCTTGGTGTGAGGAGGCGGTGAAGGAAGGCCCTTCGGCATCTGGGAAGGCGTTGTGTGGTAGAGGTGGGAACCTAGAGAGAGCAGCCCTTTCTCCAGGGGCCCTGGTGCACATCAGCAAGGGAATGGAAAACAGAGTAAGGCCTCAACACCGTACGAGTGTGACACAGGATCTGCTTGGGCACAAAGCAGAATGCCTTGCTGGAAAGATGTCAAAAGCACCAACATGAGTGGAAAAAACTTCTCTGCTCATACAGGCAGAGACAGTTAAACAGGACTAGCATGCATATGATAGATTTGTATGTGCCTTATTTTAAAATGACCTGCTATATTGTTCATTCAAGATGCTTTTTTGGAGGGCCTGAGGGGGAAAAAGATAGGAGGACCTTTACATGGGCTGAGCTGCCTTCATGCAGAAAATACCATGTACAGTATTTCAGTAATAAAAACCTGTGCCAGTACTGCTGACTGGGCAGGCTGTCATCCAAGAGGATAGGAAGCTAGTGGAGAGCAGCAATCAAAATGGGAATCAATTGGTTAGCGAGGTGAGTGGAGCTAAGTAGCGTTAATGAACTTAAGAGTGGATGTGTGCCTGTAATATAAAAATAATGGGCATACCTAATGAAAAGCAGATCTTCCTTGCCAAATGCTTTTCATCCTTTATCTTCTACTTACGTACAGAGCTCTACTAAATGAGGCTGTAGTTCAGTGGCTACTGCTGTGCTGTGACATGAAAGACTGCCTTAAGGTGTTAGGCCGTGTATTTCTCACTTATTAAGCTAATAGCACTGCTGAAACAGTCGGCCCAGACCCTCACAGGGGGAGGGAGGTGTCTTCAGATCTCATGGCAGAAGTTGCTCTAGCAGCATTTAATGGTAACTTAGATATTATGGACTTAAACGAAGGGCTAGGCTAGCCCTGCCTGTTATTAAGGTGGAAGAAGCAAGATCCTCTGCAAAGAATTAATTCTCTTTCCACTTTCAGTCCTGTCTGCACCAAATCTTCATCTGCAGAGTCCCCAAGAGTCTCAGAAAGAAGCAGCTCCTATGTTGTTATAGTTGAAATAACTCCAATGTAGGAGTGAGGATTGCTCATAATGTTGAGTGTTGTTGGCTGAAGTGGCCTTTGTATGTATGAAACATGCTTTCTTAAGGGAATTATTTTGTGCTATGTGGGTTGCAATGCCTGTTTTCTATTTGCATTATGTTACCCAATTGTAAGATTTTTAAACAATGAAATGAATGTAGTCAAAACTCTTTCTAGGTGTAACAATAAAGTAAATGTGGCTACAGGAGCCACAGCAATCCATGGACTGGTGTCCTATAGTCCTTAGTTATGCAGTATTTTGTTAGAAGTATGAAGCATTAGTAGAAGGTTTCTGCTCAAACTTGATTTGAAGACTGACAGGATCCCTCTTCCTGAGACACCAGGGTAAAGAGGGGTACCTGTAAAACTCCAGTGGGTATTAAGTTGCTGAAAGACTTGGTGTCTACATTTAGAAACCTATTAGTTATACTTTTTCTGTCTTCAAGCAAAATGGTTGAATTTGAAGTATTATGTCTTCAGGTTATTCACTTTCTTTGGAGATATTTCTGTGCACAGCAAGGTTCACATCTAAACTTTGTTGAAATGGGACATAGAGCTCCCAACATAAGCATGAATTTGATATTTTGTTAGCTGTCCTGGAATAGGAGAATATAATGGAGACAAATGCTAAATGTGCTTCAGGTGGGAGAATGAATTTATTTTGGTTTAAGAATAAAACTAGTGAACCAGTTGAAAATGGCAATGATAAAGCTTTAAACTAATGACACAAATACGTTCAGTTTTATCCTTTTTAGACTCTTTAGGAACAATATATTCACATAGCTGTTCCTGGCATGTTAATGACTTGAACATTCACTTTGCTAGTAAAACTCACTTCTAATATATAAGCTAAGGTTGAAGTTATTGGAAGACAATGTATTTAAAATGCCTGTGCATCTTCTAACTGTTACAAAAGCATTAGTACTGAAATATAGTGTGTTTGTTACACCTTGCATAGTGCTGCAGAGTGGTCAAAATCAGGTATATTGTCTGGTATTAAAAATATAAAAATATTTCCATATGTAATAATCAAATAACCTTCTTTCAGAATATATATCTTTTTTTTTTTAAGGGCTGTTCTGGCACTGAAGCAAAGCAAGACTAAAGTGGAAGCCATCTTGCACGGTAAAGACCTTAATATGACATTTCACGGGATTGGACAATTTAACAATCAAGTGATATATGTGAAAATGTTGGAGGAAGACCAGAAAACTCTGAGCAGAATTGCAGGTAAGCACCTAACCTGACTCTTTACCATTTGTGGTAAACCAGTTCGTAGAGTCTGTCAGCTCTTGTCAGTACTGGTCTGAGCTGCTGTGCATGGCCATGATGTGCTGCCTTTCCTCTTGTCTCCTCTTCTTAATTGTTAAATATGAAGCTGACAACTGGGATCCTTCAGAGCATGAGAGCTAAAATAAGTTCTCTGTACTGATTTGGGACAGGTGAGATGCACAGAGATTTGGCATGTCAAGATCACACAGTAAGGCTCTCCTAGTCTGCCCTGCAGTCAGGATCCCACAGACCTCTGGTGTACATAGGGTCTTCAAAATGACACCTCAAAACTGGGGCTCTGTTCATTTTAATAAACTGGAAACCTTGTAAGTGTTGGCCCCGGTTTAGTTTACAAGCACTTCCTTTAAATTGGCGCATGCATGAAATCGTTAGCACCTCTGGGACAGGAGGTGACAGATAGCAGTGTTTGTCTGCATGTATATGTGTGTAGCACCAGCAAATCAGTCTTTTGCTTCCACTGTACAAGGTGGAACAGAAATATAAGAGTAGCTTGTGTCCTCTGCTTTACCTTCCCAAAGCACTGATGGGTTCATGAAAATGTTCCAAATCTTTGACCTGCTTACCTGCATCTGAGTACAATTTCAGAAGGGCTTGATATTTTCCCCTTCCTCCCCACCCTGTTCTGAGATGCTTTAGCCTGCAATGCAGAACCTCGTCTGTGCCCTGGGCTTCCGCTTCCAACAGAGCAGAAATAATTAATATACTTTTTTCCTTGCTATTTTCATACTAAGCAAAAAGGAAGCATAGGTCAACTAATACTTCTCAAAAAGGCATGCAGTATGAAGAGACTATGTAATCTTCCAAGGATATGGCTTTTCAGAATAGTCTGTTTTCTTTTTGTTGAAGCTGCTTCCTACCTCCTTCAGTTATTAGCTTTGATATAATAGTCCTGCTCTCTTCTCCTCCTGTTGATTTTCCCTCTTAAATAGTCAGTGTTGCAACTAGACAGAAGATGCCTCTTAATATGAACAGCTTCTTTGCCTCAGCTAAATAAAATTAGCCACTTCACTATCTGTTACTTTTTGCTTGACTCTGGCCTTCATTTCCCTTATTGTTCCATCCATGGCAAAGATAGTTTTGACTCAAAACAGCTGTGCTTTTGAAAGTACTCTGTTGTCCCTACTTATTAGGATTAGAGTCTCAACAAACTTCCCCATGCCCAAATGGTTTCTTCTAAAGTCTGTAAGCTTAACACAAAATAATCTTGACTGGAAGATGACTAAGTAGAAGGCACATGATGCAATTTCCTTTAAGATCAGATTTGGTATGTGCCTGTCCACAACACACATTTCAATGCCATCGAAAGAAGGGACTGCTTGACTGTTTTGATGCCCCCCACCTTAGGTATCTCCTCATTCAGTTCTGAAAGATGCAGAAGTGAATACCTCCTTTCTCTTTTCTGATTACTGCTGTTTTTCCCTCTACTCATTGTTTTGTTTAACTGAGAATTTTATTCCCCATGAATCATAGCATACAAGATCAACCTTTATCGTGCTATTTTAGCACCAGCAGAAATGTTTAATTTTGGTTCTGCAGAATGTGTGCTGTGATGCTCTTTTTCTTTTTTTAATGATATTGGAGCCGCATTAACTCTAAAAGCCATTACAATAGTGGGTGGCAGATCCTTTGCGTTCTCTGCCTGGATAACCTGCATCTTCAGGGTTCTGGAAACCTGGTGTCTAGCTACTGATTTGAAACCCTTTCTTAATGAGAAGGAGGAGAAAAACTTTGATTGCAAGGCCCAGAACTATTCTGTCAGTACTTGCATGTTTTTTAATGCAATATGATTGTTCACTGATTGCCTGGAGTACTACTTTAACTGTGAGACAAGCTGCCAGTTTTCAAGTGTTAACTCTGTCACTGATGGCTTTGCTATTCAGAGATGTAACTTCCAGTGTTGTTCTCCTTTCTGCATAACTTCTGACCATTTCTAGAACTTAATGAGTCTGGGGATTATGCAAATATGTATCAATCTATCCTTTTAATGACATCTCTGAAGAAATGTTTTTGTTTTTTCTCCTAACCCTCTCCCTCAGCATAGCAATTGAATTAGTTGTTATAGAATGAATAGGGAATTTCTTTTTCCTACCTTTTAGCCAATATTTTTGGTTGCTTATGGGGTAGGTGTGGATTTTCAAATGCTGCCTTTTCAAGCAGCATGATGGGCAAATGATTTGACTGGCAAAGGTCAAGCTACTCCTGCCAGCTGCCTCTGCCTCATCACGCCCTTATCGATGATTTGTCAACAGCAGTTTAACAGTTCAGCCTGCTCTAATGAAGTTTTTGAACCTCTGAAGTGTTCCTGGCATTAGAAAATATAAATAGGTGGCTGGCTTTTCATTCACTTTTGTTCCTACACCATGGACTCCAGTTTCAAAGTGGAGAGTTATCCTGTCTCTTGATCAATTAACTGCAGTTAATTGGTAAATACTGGGCATTACTGGGCTTCTCTTGCTGCTAGTGACCTTGTCTGCTTTGAAAAAGAGGTATTGCTTAAGACGTCTTGGAATTTTCTTAGTATATTTACCAAGTGAGCTGGGGAAGATAGTGTCTGGAAAATTGAGTGCCATCCTGACATGGGCAGAACATCAGCTACGAACCATGTTCCTAAACTGACTTCTTGAAGACGATTCCTAGCCTTGACATTTCTTCCATCAGCCTTTCTGATGAAAGTCTGCTCATGGCAGTAAGACCTTCACCTTGCAGTAGTAACTCCTTCCTGCTGTTTGGTAGGACTGGTGCTGGGTGGTGAACATAAGGAGATGCTAGTTTCAGTTTTTTGATACGTTAAGCTCTAGCTTGCTTCTTTTTGGCATCTAGAGGATGTTGTTTGCCCAGATGATGTGTGAAGGGCTTTGTTTTCCTAGAAGGAGCTTAGACACTTTGCATGTGTTTTTTGGGGCTTGCTGTGCTTTGACCTACTGGCATGGGAGCAAGATTTGATATGCAGAAACTCTTCATGTTCATGTGTTTTATTTCACAAAGTACCAGAGGCACTCTAGCTGTTGATACCTAACCATAATCACCTAGTACCACTTTTAAATGTCCTAGAGTATCTGTGATGTCCACACTGGACCTACAGCCAGACTGTACCCTTCTGCAGTGGCAGCTGGAGGCCAGGTGGGCATCCTTAGGGCATCTAAAAGGGCATTAGATGCTTGTTCAAGCAACTGGATCCTATTCTTTATATATTTTCCAGCTGGAAAACATAAAGCAGTTGCCTTGGCAAAGTGACCAGACAGCCCCAGCTGCTGTTCCCTCACAAATATGCTGAGATGAAACATTTTAATGTATTAATTAGCTAAACTCCAAGCCAGAGACTTGGCCTTGATACAAATGCATATGACAAAGTAGTAAACACACATGTAGTTAGAATTCCTGATAGATAAAAACATAAAATGGAAGTAGGGTGATTTCAAGAAATGCACTCATCAAATATGTGCTATGCTATTTTTAACACAAATTTCAACACTGAACCTGCTTCTCCCAGTGCCTAAGCAATTAAGGAGTAACAAAGATGAGTGGCAAGAAGTGGGGTCTGGCAGGAAGAGCCATACAAATGTTGCAGGTTTCCAGGGCAGATGTGGATTTTTCACTTTTTTTATCCCCTTTATACGACCAAGGTATAAAGACCTCTGGCAATAAGAAAAGTTGCTGGAGAGAGGTCCTAAGTTACTCCAGCGTTAGCCAAGGCTTTCAGTGTTATTTTGGAATTATTCTTTACTGCTTAAGCACAACTGTTGGAGAACAACACTTCATCTTCTGCATTTGCCAGACTTGCAGGGTTCTGCCTAACGCAAGCTTCACCTCGCTATTCTTGTGAGACTCTGCATCCCCCAGTTCAAAGTTCGTGAAAACCAAGGATAGATCAATTTGGTTTGACTTGTCATTACAGTCCTTAGCTGAAAGGCCTTGAATATAAATTCTGGAGTTGCTCACAGACACTTCTTTCAATGCAGAATAAAACCTCATTGCTTTATAATAATGTGGCCAAAGTTTTTAAACCAACATCACCATAAACACTGTGTATCATATGTTCTGGGGAAGGGCTGCTATGTTTGTGTGACTTTTCCTTCTGAATAGCTCTAAGTGTTGCGGAGTTGCACGAGTTTTGGGAATCTTGCCACTTCTTGCTGGAAGCACTTTGCTTCTCACATTGCTTTTTGCAATAATCAGGGAGAATCTGTCTCATCATGCTCCACAGCTGTGGCCACTAGTGGCTGCATCTTGTTCCTGGCAGGGCTGCCATGGGCATGTGCTTTCCTGAACTCACCATTGTGATAAGAGGTCTGTGAATTCGGAAGGAATTGCATGGCAAACATAAAAGTTTGGATCTAGTTTCAGGTTTGCAACATATGGCTGTACTGTCATGCACAACTTTGGTTTTGCTTGTTCTTCATTTGTTTGTGTTGCCTGCAATGGTGTGACAACTAGTTATCTGCTGTGTGCCTTAAGGCAGGCATAGTGGGTTTTTTGTCTAACCATCTCATAAATGTTTTTTTTCCCTACCTCCCAATTGTTTTCTTTTTATTTCTTATTTTACCTTTTTACTAGAAGCTGTGGAACAATGTTTTAATGAAATGAATCTTGACATTTCGGGAAGCAAGGATTTCAAACCACATCTTACTTTCCTAAAGCTCTCCAAAGCACCAAGGTTGAAAAGAAGGGTAAGTAACTGGGTTTAAAATATTTTTAGTGGGGTCTGTTCCACTGATTATTTTCCTTCTAATGAAATTCTTGGGGACTATATACTTCAGCAATATTCATTGCAACTAGAGAAAAATATAATTTGTTATTTTACAAAGCTTGTATATAGGCTGGTCAGCACAGTTGTGTTTGCTCATATCTGATTGGAAGACATGGGTTCTCTTGCTCATATTGTGTGTGGCTCTATGGTGGAGTACAGAGTGCTTTTCTTCTGCTGTGGCCAGTCAAATCTGCACGAAAACACAATGTCAAGCTGTTTCCATAGGGCAAAATGGCTTCTGAGCAATATTTATCTGAGAACAAGATTAATGTCGTGTTGGAAGCCAGGCTGGTGCCTTGATTTATGCTAGAAATGTGTGATGTGCTTTTCTAATCCTTACTGCAGCATTGTATGGGATTTTATCACATACAATTAAAGTAAAAAACAACTCTGATTAGATTGCTCATTTCCCACTGGAATATTGTCCTGCTTGTTTCCAGGAATAGTACTTGTATTTATGAGGTCAATATATTGCAAACTTGAAACACTAAAGGAGCATGCACAAAGAAAACAGAAAATGCTGTAATAGCCGAAGAAAATGACCTTGTATTTGTGTGCTTCAAGTACTTCATATTGACTTGATACTTGCCTTCTGTATACATGGTATAATCAAAGTTGGATGGTACTGATAGTTCTGTGCTGTGGAGACTTTTTCTTTTATACTGCCTATGGGGAATTTCATGAGTACAGACATCAGCAATGTCTAATGAAAAAAAAACCCACAACAGGCACGTAGGAATTACTATTGACTTTTGTCCAGAGTATTTTCACCCTTCCTTTTACTATCAAGTTTAAAGTAAAAAAAAAAAAATTGTAATTTCTTGCATGTTCTCCTCCTCCTTTGATATCTAGCACTAACTTTGATCTCTAGCACTAAATATGGCATATATTCCTGCATAGTATGATTCATGTATACAATCTCCTTGCTTATAAATATATAAATGTACGTGTATAGAGCTTTGAATGTTTGAATATCAAGTAGTTGGGAAGCCCAGAAATGGACCCAGTACTCCAGGTGTGGCCTCACCAGTGCTGAGCAGAGAGGAGGGAACACCTCCCTTGATCTGCTGGCAATACTCCTCCTAACGCAGCCCAGGATACCACTGGCCGCCTTTGCTGCAAGGGCACATTGCTGGCTCGTGGTCAACTTGGTGTCCACCAGGCCCTTTTCTGCAAAGCTGCTTTACTGTCAGCCCCCAGCCTGTACTGGTGCATGGGGTTCTTCATCCCCAATGGCAGGCCTTTCCACTTCCCCTTGTTGAACTTCATGATGTTCCTGTCAGCCCATTTCTCCAGCCTGTTGAGGTCCCTCTGGGTGGCAGCATGACCCTCTGATGAATCAGCCACTCCTGCCAGTTTTGTCCTCAGCGAAATTGCTGAGGGTGCACTCTGCCCCACCATCCAGACCATTAATGAAGATGCTGAACAGTACTGGACTGAGTATTGCCCCCTGGGGTACACCTCTAGTTACCAGCCTCTAACTAGACTTTGTGCCACCAATCACCACCCTCTGGACCTGGCTGTTCAGCCTGTTTTCAATCCACCTCACTGTCTGCTCATCCAGCCCATACTTCATCAACTTCTCTGAGGATCTTATGGGAAAACAGTGTCAAAAGCCTTCCTGAAGTCCAGGTAGACAATATTCACTGCTCTTCCCTTGTCTACCAACCGTTGTTAATTCCTGTCCAAATTTGTTTGCACTTTAAAACCGTTGCTCCTAAAATACTATTCTAAACATCAGGGCTGTGAAACCAAAGTGGAGCAGGGCTGTATGTGAAGACAGTTATTAGGGAGCATGTGGACTCTGTATGTGTATGTCCATGTACAAATCTCCCTGAGGTCAGTAAGGCTCAACCCTAGACATAGGATTTAACCTCAAAGATGAAACCGGAAGATTAGTGTGTATGCATTTTGAGATCCGACATGCCAACTGAAAATACTGGCAACTTCATCTCTTTCAAAATCAAAATGTAATGTGAAAAGAAAGGAGAAAAACTGGCTACTTCTATAATATCCTATTCCTAAAGACTGCAGGAGAGAAGTCAACCTTCCTAAACACTAGAAGATGCCCAAGTATGAATAAGACAAAATATTACTTCAGTTATTATGATGCCATCTACTGGCTGTAATTACTTTCTTCCATAAATAACTGTATCCTTGTACTAAGGATGCAGTTTAAGTACTTCATGCAACTTAAGTGCTTCTTATATGAAGCTTGAGAAATAATTACTAACACTCCCTGTTTATATTTTACATCTCAAAATACTTTGTTAACAAGACAGGTATGCGATAATGGTGCAGTAGCTGCAGACCTTGTTCTTATTTGTGGGGAAGGAGGATCTGCTTCTCTTTAAAACTACTGCTACAACTGCAAATTCTGATCTCAGGAAATTGTGCATCTTTGACTTTAGTTGTGTGTCTAAAGATCCCAGGAGGTTGGTTTGTGTGCTGTTTAGCTTGAATAGCTACCAAAGGAGCAGTACATGCTGTTCTGTTGATCAGGTTCAAAATGTGTAGTGTGCCCCGGAATAAATATAAAATACGGGTTCTTTGGGTTTTCTGACCTCTGTTTCCAATGAGCCAAAAGGGAACAGTTCACCTCTTAAGAGAATCCACTTCAGTATCTGTCTGTAGTGAGAGCCTTCTCCAGCATGCAGACTAAGTGCTTTTGTCAGTGCAGGTTGTTAGCCTCCAGTGCTGGGCGCTGCCTGTGCTTGCCTATGCTGGAGCAAAGCTGTGGATCGAGTGCCTCTGTGCTGAAGTACAAAATGTTTGTCCTTGCTTTTCATGCTGCTTTAAGTAGATTCACTTGGGTGCAGGTCTGTAAATAGCTGTGGTCCACCCTGGGTGGTGAGAGAGCAGCAATCCTGCAGTCATGTGCTTGTATTAAAATATTCGGAGTTTTTTAATGAAAGGGCAGCTCTAATCCTGCCCTCCTCTGGCTACTTGAGAAGTTATCTTCAATGACATGGCCTTACTCAAGTTTCCATCATCCTCCCAAATTACCCAGAAAACCGCTCATGCGCAGTGTACTTCTGCATTTCAGCAGAACTCAAACCTGCTGGCGTTAAGGCAACACGTAGCCCTTGGCTACCGAACAGCCTGGTTCTGACAGACACATGGGATCTCTGGGCCACAGGAAAAGGTGTGCAGTTTGTTTCATTAAATTTTGAAGTGTTTTGGTCGTCAGGGGCAGCAGTGCCTAATGGCTTGATGTGTTTGGTTGTGATGCTATTTATATCTGGTTTTGTCCAGGTGACACTGGCTGTTCTGGCCATCCTCCCACAATCCCCATGCCGTGAACCATGCGTGTCTGCCTGCTAAAAAGGCTGTCATTACAAGGAAGGAAGCTTGTAGAGAGACTTCTTTGTTGTTTTAATCGTGCACTCCTATGCATTCGGGGGGCAGGGCTGAACAAACTGATTGAGATGTCTTTTGAGGCAATGTGCTGCAAGGGGCTCCTTGGAGCCTTGTTAGCTCGCTTGCTCATTAGGTTAAGGGAAGGCGGAGACTATTCCCTGTTGCTTAATTCATTTGTCCTTTGCTTCATCTCCATGTGTGCCCCTGGCATATGTGGTTTGTTATAGGCTAAATGTTTTGTGGGAGCCCCTTATTTGAATTGGCAGCCTGGTGCTGACCGAATTAAAGCTGCGGGGACTGTGGAGTTGTTGGATTGCTCGCCCACCCCTGGTGACACCAGTACAGGGGAGCCAGCGCTGCTGCGCCCGAACTTGTCGGGGGGGAGAACTGCAAAGAAATTACTCAGACAGGAGGACTGTTGATTTTAAATCTTGACAGTCCTAAATTACAATGGTTTCTGAACATCTGCCTTGATTATGGCAGTGGAAGTTACTTTTTCTTAGTCTGAAAAGAACATGTCAACACCTGAAAAGACATCTATAGGCGTAAATACTTCCATTTATATGCCATGACTGATACAGCATTTGGCCATTGGGATACTAGCAGTGCTTGGTAGCTATCTAAGAGCTGCTGTGGTTTTCTTTCTTTTCTTCTGGCTTGCTGAAATGAGCTTGCTTTCACAATAAGTCACTGAGTTAAATTTCTTTTGAATACTTCTTTGCTCACAGGGAAGAAGGTGCATGAGCTCTATTTCTAGCTTGCAATTTAATCACTGTTGTGGAATGTGTACACCAAGGAGAAGAATTAATTTTTCAGCCTGTAAAGGTAGCAATGGGATGAAACTGAGCAAAGTAAACTTTAGGTGAAATAAAGAAATCCCTCCTAAAGGCAATTCAGGACACTAGGGAATAGCTTCCCAATGGATGTGGTGACTGCAAACTTGCTTGAAATATCTAAAATTAGGTGAATGCATTTGAATAACAGTGGGTTAAATTGTTCTGCTTCTGTATCTTTCTTGGTATGTTTTTGCTTGCGGAGGGTGGGGTAGGTGGAGGATTCAGCAAAAGCCAAACATCCTATAACTTTCACTAGTAACGGTTGATTTTTCTCAGTATAAATACTACCAAATAAAGTTGATATTGCTATCCTAATCACGGGGGAGTATTTTCTTTGTTAAGTTTTGTTAAGATAATACTTGATACATCTTGTACCTTTCTAAAGTGCATGTATTTTTGTGTGTGTATATACATATATATATAAAATATACACATAATGTCACATTGCTCTTTCAATCTTTAGGGCTTCAAAAAAATTTGTTCGGATCTGTATAAAGAATACGAAGACAGTTACTTTGGCACAGAGGTCTTCAGTCAAATTGATCTCTGTGCCATGCGTAAGAAGAAGCAGGAATCTGGTTACTATTACTGTGAGTGTTCAATTAATGTGGGCTCCAGCGGTATGGAAGAGAGTAAGGAGCAAGAAATGCAGACAGAAGATGTGAGAGAAACAACCATTGAAGACCTTCCAAATAGTGCTGCAAAGGCTGAAATAGGAGCAACTGCTGCAAGTGGTAAGCTTGCCTCATGTTTAGTAATAGCTGATGATAAACCATCTGAAAATATTGCTGAGGCTTCAATTGCAAGTAAAGAAAAAGAAATCAATGAGGCGAAGGGACAGCCTGAAGCTACAGATAGGACTTTTCTTGCAGCTGGAGAGATCTGCTCAAAGTCAGTACTCGGTCTGTTGCCAGCAAGTTCGGATGTGTTGAAAAGCATGGAAAAGGAACAAGAAAAAACAAAGATAACGGATGGTAGCTTGCAGAAAACTGATGCAACGGAATATGCACCTGATCAGCCAACAAGTTCAGGATGAAGCTGTTGCAGTCCTTGGTGAACTGAACCCATGCTTGGTGATGGTGGAGAAGGCAGGCAACTATGGTGGTACCGAGCTGCACTGGGCTGAGGTGGGGGCTGGGGATGGTGAATTCATTTTTGGTAGAAAACAGTCTTTTTAGGAGGCAAAACAAAGTAGAACAACATCTGAGAGAAATATCACTGAATATTGTAATGGTGGTGAAATGTCTAGGTCTAAACAAGAACCTACACTACGGGTGTGTGTGAGCATATGAACTATACAGACAAATGAGCTCTGGTTTACCAGGATTAGGCCCTTCAGAAGTCATGCATTGATACCAAAGTTGTTGCCAGATGCCTCTGGTGCCCAAATGCACGCTTCTACCTTCGTTGCGTTTCTTCCTGGCCTGCTTTCCCCCCTGCTCGGGGCCTGCAGCCCTGACTTTGCTCCTTCCATTGCCTGCCTGCCTTCTCCTCTCTGAGTACTGCCTAAAGACACCTCTTCGTGCCTCATCCCTGCAGCTGCTCCGACTTAAGACTCCAAACCACGATTGCAACACAATCATTCACTGCATGTCTGTAAATGGTAGATGATTTTAGTTGTTAACACACTTCTGCAAAATACGTGCTTTCCTTTGACTAGTAGCTACTTAATGAGAAAATTATTTTGCCTGACATGGAAATAGTATTTTTTGGAATAAAATGAGGAATAAGACTAATTTTCGTTAGATAAAGAAAAGGAGAGGAAGAGGAATCCGTAATGAATTGTTTTTGTAAAATGCCTTGAGGAGGAAAGGAGGCACACCAGCCGTCTTCTAAACGGCGGTGATGTTGTAGTCTCACACGTACGCATCAGTTAGTAAAGAACCGGATAAAACAGCACCGTATTCATTTCTGGCAAGAAGAGATTAAGGGTTTTGAACCACGGCTGGGGCTGCGGTTTCCTTGCTTTGCCCGTCCCTCGCTGAAGCCGAGGAGCTGAGCTGCGCCTCCCGGCCGAGCCTGCCCCACCTGCGGGACGGGGAAAGGATTTTCCCTGCGGAGCCTGACGGCGGAGTGAAACCGGTAGATGGCACCACCGGAAAAACAGCGGCGAGGGGAAAGGGAACCGGCTGCCTCCGGGTCCTCAACGCTCGCAGCAGGCTTAGGCATCTACACAGGGGGCAACGAGGGCGGAGGAAGGCAATCGGGCGCTTGGAAGATGTCTTACTTCCCTTTTCTGCTCTAATTGCTCCTTGAAAAGTGATATTTAGTCTTCTAAAAGCTCCATCTTTCCTTGAAAAAGGTGCGTGCATCTCAAAGTGTGTGATCAAGAAGCTCCCCCCCCCGCCAAAAGTAGTAGCATTAAGCATATGGTGTTTTTGCTTTCCTACGTGGTGTGTGGGAATATACCTTTGGGCAGAGCGGCTAGGAGGCACTGTTAAATTGACATCAGGCTGTTTTAAACCTGTTCAGCTTGTTACCAGACTTAAAAAAAAAA
>NW_008795863.1:5573163-5593550 GCF_000699145.1 Aptenodytes forsteri | reverse complement strand
TCTCTGAGTACTGCCTAAAGACACCTCTTCGTGCCTCATCCCTGCAGCTGCTCCGACTTAAGACTCCAAACCACGATTGCAACACAATCATTCACTGCATGTCTGTAAATGGTAGATGATTTTAGTTGTTAACACACTTCTGCAAAATACGTGCTTTCCTTTGACTAGTAGCTACTTAATGAGAAAATTATTTTGCCTGACATGGAAATAGTATTTTTTGGAATAAAATGAGGAATAAGACTAATTTTCGTTAGATAAAGAAAAGGAGAGGAAGAGGAATCCGTAATGAATTGTTTTTGTAAAATGCCTTGAGGAGGAAAGGAGGCACACCAGCCGTCTTCTAAACGGCGGTGATGTTGTAGTCTCACACGTACGCATCAGTTAGTAAAGAACCGGATAAAACAGCACCGTATTCATTTCTGGCAAGAAGAGATTAAGGGTTTTGAACCACGGCTGGGGCTGCGGTTTCCTTGCTTTGCCCGTCCCTCGCTGAAGCCGAGGAGCTGAGCTGCGCCTCCCGGCCGAGCCTGCCCCACCTGCGGGACGGGGAAAGGATTTTCCCTGCGGAGCCTGACGGCGGAGTGAAACCGGTAGATGGCACCACCGGAAAAACAGCGGCGAGGGGAAAGGGAACCGGCTGCCTCCGGGTCCTCAACGCTCGCAGCAGGCTTAGGCATCTACACAGGGGGCAACGAGGGCGGAGGAAGGCAATCGGGCGCTTGGAAGATGTCTTACTTCCCTTTTCTGCTCTAATTGCTCCTTGAAAAGTGATATTTAGTCTTCTAAAAGCTCCATCTTTCCTTGAAAAAGGTGCGTGCATCTCAAAGCGTGTGATCAAGAAGCTCCCCCCCCGCCAAAAGTAGTAGCATTAAGCATATGGTGTTTTTGCTTTCCTACGTGGTGTGTGGGAATATACCTTTGGGCAGAGCGGCTAGGAGGCACTGTTAAATTGACATCAGGCTGTTTTAAACCTGTTCAGCTTGTTACCAGACTTAAAAAAAACCCCAAAAACAAAAACAACACAAAAACAAAAAACAAAACCCAAACACCCTCCCCCGCCCCCCAAACCAACCCAAACTAACCAATTTATTTGTGCCCTTTTCACAGGGAGGGGGGGAAAACAAAACCCACTGGCCAGCCACTGTGCAGGAGGAAAGGGAAGGCTCTGCAGTAATGAACCTGCTTTGTACTCGGCACCGGGGTCCGTGTCGGATCCCTCGTGCCGCAGTGCTTGGCAGAGCATTTATTTTTGTGTCACTCCGCTGAAGGTTGTGGACTTTCAAAAGGCTGTCCCCAAATGGTCTTCTAAATGCAAATTTGTGAGTAGTTATTCCCAGCTTCTCTGGGGTCTTCAAAACACAGCTAAATTGCTCAGTGCTAGAGGAAGACTTCAAGGTTAATTTGGGGGTGTAGTTAAGAGTGAGACTTCCATAGAGCATCTCTATACCAGCACCTTCTGGGTGAATTTGTTCTCCAGAAAAGTTTGCTTTAAACATACACTGAGGAAACAGTGTTTCTTAATGATTTCTTAATTCAGAAAAGGATCAGCAGTGTCATTCATCTTAGGAATTTAAGTGCATTCAATGGCCTAGGACCAAGTATACTTTGCAATGAGCTGTATTTCTTCTTATTGAAAATGTTAATTATCTTTTTATAGACAGATGGCACTGGAGTGTAGCAAATGTATGGTGAACCTGTGCTCATAAACATTTGGGTCTTTAATGTGTACAGGTTCCAATTTAAGTTTAATTCTTTTTTAGGATTATTGTGATGATTGTAGAGTAATTAATTTCACTTGGGCATATAGTACACTTGTTTTGGTACATTAAGTTAAAATAAATACTTAAGTTGTATCATTGTGATTAATCTTGACAATTTAGAATAGTACTTAAAACCAAATATCTACCAAATATAGTATTCAGCTCTTTAGTCTCTAATGACAGCCAAGTCAAAGGAAGCTTCTATAATGCTGTTCAAATCATAATAGCATATTCTGAGCCTTATGGTGGAGAATATAAAATAAGTATTGAATTCTATTGGTGCTCTGCTTTAGCCATGGGGATCCATGTTTTTGTTCCCTGGTGGTTTTTATGCAAATTAATTTAAATATATTTGATTATTAGACACTTCTAATGGAGATGTGAGTTTGATTCATTCTTTGATACCTGCATTTACTGTTCTTTGACCCTGATTTTTTTTTTCACTTTATGGCGAGAAGTGAGTTTGATTCATTCTTTGATACCTGCATTTACTGTTCTTTGACCCTGATTTTTTTTTTTCCACTTTATGGTCTCTAACTTGGCTGGTTTTTTTCCCCTTTGAGTGCTTTATAAGCACTTTAAAAACTATTAGTGCTTATGTAGAAGATAAATGCAATCTGCTAATTTCGTCTAATTGAGTTTAGTTTAATGTAACTTGAGTTATTGAAACAATGGTACAATGTTGGGGGGGGAGAGAACTTGCATTAAATGTTATCCACTGGCTGTGATTTTTTTTTTTTCACTTTTGGAAACAACTAAATGCTGAATTGCATTGCAATGATTGTTTTCCAAGTCTTATGTAGAAGATAAATGCAATCTGCTAATTTCGTCTAATTGAGTTTAGTTTAATGTAACTTGAGTTATTGAAACAATGGTACAATGTTGGGGGGGGAGAGAACTTGCATTAAATGTTATCCACTGGCTGTGATTTTTTTTTTTTCACTTTTGGAAACAACTAAATGCTGAATTGCATTGTAATGATTGTTTTCCAAGTTGAGAGGAGTCTTTGACAACAGCATCTCCCTGCTTCTTGGCTGGTTTTAACTGAGTGTTTGTTAAACTAGCTATTCTAATAAACAGGATGCAAAAGCGAAAGGAAGGAGTGTTCTGTAAATACCTTATCCTGCATGCTCTGTTACTGGGTGCTGTTAGGCACTAAACAGCAGATGGGCCTTTGCCATCTGAACAGCTGGGGTAGTTCTTGCTTCTGGATGTTACATTTCTGGGGGGTTAGATGCAAGAGCCCTGTATCTATGGGTTAAGTTTAACCAATATAATCTTTATTTATTTTGTCTGGCTGATTTTCCCTTCCCATAGCCCTGTACTTTCTACACGTGCAGAAGAGAGCAGATATACCTCCTCATTTACTTACACTTCATGTCAGGAAGATGCCAGCGTCTTCTGTTGGTACAGCAGAGCATCAGAAAGGTGGTAGCTTCAGGTTGGAGACCTACAATCATCTGGCTGCAGGCATCTTAAATGCTTGATCCTTCAACTAGGAGCAGGGAGTTTTAGGGGCGAGTAGCAATTTGACCTTCTTGGGGCATTTCATTTCCATGTGTGTATTCTGCTGTCATTAGTCATGGCTTCTGCCTTGGTGTATACCATACAATAAAAGCCCTATATTGTTTCTCTATGTGCAGGCAGAAGGGAATAATCCCTCAGTTCAAAACACTTACTAAAACTTGCTCTTGTTCCTTATAACATCTAAATAAAAAAAAAAATCCCATGAGACAAATCCCCTACTTGGCCTTGGAGCACTCGTGCATGGTCACCCTGACCACCAGCTGAAGGCCTGCAGCTGCTTAGTCAAGAAAGGGGCTTGCTTGTGGCATTCTGGCGTGTTGATGGGGTGGATCAGACCAAAACTATGGATTTTTTTCTGTTAAGAAATCTTCCATTTCTTTCTCATTGTATTGTCATGAAACTAAAAGGACACGCAGGATTGAAAGACACTGTGTTTGACAAGTACCCCCATTCAACAAGCCATCTCTTTGGGAATATTTGAACTCTGGTAAATATTGTCTTTGTGGGAGTGGCTATTCAGAGTTAGAGCCAGGAGACATCTGGAGGCCCATAAATCCTAAGCAACTTAGTGTAATTGTGTTGTACAGTTTCCTTCTCAAAACCACTCCCAGATGGGCTTAAATCCAGGCACTGTGTAGGCTTAACACCTCTGAAGCTGGCTTCCTATCATGGGTTTTAGTCACTGACCTGTGCATTAGAAACATGGAGCAGGTCTCATAAAGAGACTCTAAAAAGCCTGTATATTTAGATCAGAGCATACTTTTCACACTCACAGGAGAGAAATTAAGTCCTTTCTAAAAAAATAAGATATTTTAGGTGTTGAATATCCACCCAGGGATTTTTCTTTTCCGTTCTGGAGATTGACTTTTAATCTTATAATTAGAAAACTGCTTTTAAGATCAGCTGAAAACATTCTGACAGCTGCTTTCAGAAATGTTATTTAAAATTATTTTCTTCCAAGTTTCAAGATGTGGGAACTTAAGGTTTCTCATCTTAAATTTCAGTAGTTGCATCAGAAGTGGAAAAAACAAATCTTGATTTTTAAACTGGACATATCACTTAAGTAATTCTGTCTTCAAAATGAAAGACTCAGCAAACTGCTGCCTGGCTGTTTGCTAGCCTTTCAGTCTTCAGTTTCTTAACGTGAAGAAGATAGACGATCACCTGTATGCGATAGTAGTTTATATATCTCTTTGCCAGAAATCCAGCATTTATTATCTGCTGGTAGGTGCCTGGTTCAACTTTTATGCTGTTGAATAAGAATAAAATAATATTAAATAAGCATATAATAGTGACACATTTACCAACTAAATGCATCAGGGAGATGTGATGACACTGGGTTTCTAATACACATGTAAAGTTTATGGGAAGTTTGACTTGCCTCTTTCCTAGCCAAAGAAGCTGCTCAACTCTACTTGTGAGTAGTGAACTGGAGTCGAAGACCTGTTGAGGGTTTTCTGTGATAAATCCTCTTTAGGTAGAGGGCTAAGCTTTAAATGTTGGTTGGTTCATAAGTATTTTTCAAAATTGTTGTTTTGAGGTTAAATCCTGCTCAGACTCCAGCTAAGGCAGTGCTATCGGTGACACTGAGGTCTTAGCAGATGCTGTTGAGACCAAACCAAAACCCCAACTTTCTGCACGATAAAGTCTGTTATTGATAATTGGCTGGAATCCTGTTTCATGGAATAAATTTAACTGACAAATGCAGAGATTCTTTTCCACATGAAAAAAGGCAGATCTTTTTTAATACTTTGCCACCAAATACAGTATCTTGATCTGAGCACGCTGCTTCACAGGATAACTAGTTCTTTTATCTGTATAAGACCTATGGACTTGATTCTTGAGTCTTATCCCAGGGGGTGCTACCTCCTCGCACTTGGTGAAATGCCGCCTGAGCAGGGACCTCAGCCGGCGGAGAGGGAGGATGAGGTGGCTCCGGGAGACTCCACAGCTCTGCTGGCAACAAGGTTTTCTTCTTTCTGCTTTAACTTTGTGGAAGAGATCTTTTTGCTCTTGACTGGCTTTACTGAAACCCCCCCAAACAGCCTCTGAGGCTGATACTTGAAATGACTCTATCTACTAATTCTACACAAAGTGACCAGAAATGATTATTTGAAGACAAACAATATGATTTCAGCCTGAATAACTGAAAGCCTTTAGGTACTGTTATGAAACCCTTTACAAAGTAGATGGGATTTATAAATAAATTTGTTTTTCAGAGTAAATAACATAGTCAAAACCCAATCAAATCTTGAGCTTGGCTTAAAAAAAATGATATTTTTAAGATATGTTTCAGAGCATTTTAACTTCCCTTCCATACTGAGTCTTTATCACTCATGGGTTTTTTTAAGCCTTCTTTTGCCAGCACAACAAAAACTGAAAATGCGTAAGTGATGTAAACCTACCTCATAATTCCAGGAGCTTAAGCTTTGAGGAAAACCATTCATCTGATAAGAGCTGGACACCCTCATGGCGGTATTTGTTTTATTTTATTTTTTTCCTCCCCTCTCCATGTCTTAGTATTCACCGAGGACAAGAGCCAAGCATCTATTCCTTGGTATGCCTGCACACCTTATCTCTTGGCTTGTCCTACACACCACCCCCACCCCCATGCTGCCACCCATCTTGTTGGCTGCAGGACTTGCAGTGACACTGTTCTGTTTTTTAAGAGCAGGAAGTGGGAGCCGTTGCTTAACTGACCAATATTTTTGTGCGTAGAAACCAGGTGGTAGTGCATGTGAAGGTGGTACTTAAAATCAGGTCTCCCTAGCTCCTTTATACCCAGGAGATATATCTTACGTAGTTAAATCTGCCTCTCAAAAACTGAAATTACATTTCCTTTTCCCACTGTCAGGAGTACTTCTTTGTAGAATCTGCAAAGTCGCTAGACCTTCCTTTAATGCTACCTTTTCCCATTGCTGTTTATTTTCTATGCTACTCCTGTTTTATTCTCCCTCCACTCCATTTATCTAGTTTAGCATGGGGTCCCACACTTCTACCTCTTCCGTGACGCTTCTATATCTGACTGCATTTCCCAGTTGGAACCCTTTGCTCCCTTTTTCTGGGTAGTGAACACCCTGCAGCAAGGACAGTGCTTGCTGCACCATGTTCTCTTTATCCCTAGGATGTTTTCATGACTCAGACTGTTGCTGCAGGGCAGGATGCCCAACATCACCCCTTCGAGCTGGTAAAGGCTCTGAGCTAGCTCACTTTGGCAGCTGTTAGTCTGCTGCTTATAAGTCCATTTTGCTCTGGTTTGCAGAGCCCCTGTTGCAATGGGGGTACTGAGCCATCACAAAGTCTCTAAGCTGCTGCAATGCTACTAGGAATAACTGAGCAACTGACTTACTGCAAATGGAGAGCAGAGCCAGTGCAAAATGGGATTGCAGCAAATGTACCAGTGAGCATGCATCAGGGCCTCGCAGAGTAGCACTTAACCAGCATCTACAAAGGATGGTGTAAGATCAGACAGAAAGAGCACAAGTTCTCCCTGTAGTCTTCACTTTATGCAGATGACACAGAGAAGCAGCAGCAAAATGCAGGGTTTGGTGTCGTGGGCTGTCCTGTCCCAGGCTGGCTCCAACCTTGGACATGTAAACATAACAGCCGGTACTAATGTGGTGTGTGTAATGGGGGTGGAGAAATGGTTCTGCCACGTTCCCATTCCTGAGGGTGCTGGGCTCCTCTGCAGGGTGAGCTGAGCGATGCTGAGGCTGCTGCTGCCGCCAGTATCCCTGCTCCTCAATGAAGGACAGTCTCTGTGCTGCAGCCTGCAATTGTAGGAAATGCTCCACCAGTCTCTGGAGGGCCAACATCCACTCGGGACACAAGGACGCACCAGCCACGGTGGCGGGGGCCCCGAAAGCAGTGACTTAACGCTAAGGATCTTGCCGCCATGGGAATCACTCCTGTCTTAACTTGGGCCCTTTCCCGTGTGCCTGACATACAATGTGGCGCTGGTAGGGAGAGCGCCTCTCTCCTTTTGAGGTGCCACTGCTTTCATGTGCTGCGGGTGGGCTCCTTGGCATTGCCTTCAGTTGCTACTTGGGATTTCTTTTTTTTCTTGTAACTTGTGGCAGGTTCGGTCTAATCTCCCATTTCAAACAGCTCTGATTACTATGCTTATGCCTTTAAATCACTGCTGTGATGAGATCAGCTATTTCCTCATTACATTCTCCATTTAGGACACCTGTTTTACCCTGAGTGCATATGTTACTCCATGTGTTGCACCAGAATTTCGGTTCTCAGCATTTGGCTCAGTTCTTTGGGCTATGTAGAAGTAATGTATTTTAGTTGTGCATAAGCATGATGATTTATATATGTTGTATTGCTGCAGTATGCAGATTCGAGCACGTGTAACATAATTGCTTACACTCTGTACTGTAACAGGATTATTCATTTAAACAAAAGCTGATTAAGTTGTAGTCCTTGACAGAGGAGAAACAGCAATTCTCAGGACTCTTCTTGATACAACAAGACCTGCTAACGCTTCTGTATTTTAAGATGGTAAAACCAGTGCATTAATCACTATTTCAGAGTCATGAAGACTAAATACTCCCCATGTTCATCAAACACAGACTTTTTAAGAGAAGGCTGCATACTGGATACTGCTCCCGTTTACTATGTGTAATACAAATAATCTATCATCTCACGTGGCAGGAAAGAAAGCAAAAAAGATTAGGCAATTTAGCATCGTAGTATGGAACATTTATCAGCATGTGTTTGAAATGGATACATTACTTACTGATGCCACCCAGGCCACTTGAAGCTCCTGCTGGCAAAAACCTCCTCCATCCCCCACGTTGCTACATGTATTCCATTTTTGTGTTAAAGAAGAAATGTTTTAGGAACATCTAAGACATTTAGGGCTAACCTTTATTTTCCCTGCAACTTTTCCAACTGCTCAGAGGAATCCACAACTCATTTTAAAATAATTTAACTTATGCCTTAATTTCCTAATGTTTTGACATCTTGAATCTACTGAAGTATCTGGGAATTTCTGAACACTCGTGGGGTAAAAATTCCATTTCTAGCAAGAGACTGAATTGTAAAATGGCAATTCTAAGTAAAGGAACTACTGTTGATCCAAATCTGACTCTTGTCTCCCACCCAACCATTCCTCTAGGCTGGGATTAAACAAAATATTTGTGTTCACTTTCTTTATCAGTTTTGCTGAAAAACATAGTTCTATCCTTTTTATGCTGGCAGAGTTACCCAAAGTATATTTGCCTAAATTGCCAGTGAGATTTTTCTACAACTGTAAATTAAAGCAAGATATTCTACAGAACGTTTTGGATACGTACCTAATATGGCTTGCCGGAAAACATTGCTGTCGAGAAATCTGTTGCCTATATAAGAATTAATTCAACCTGTTGGTCAATCATTAGGCAGCATAAAATGTTTATTTGAGCAGAGGACTGGACCAATTTGCCGGTGAAATGAAAGGTATAGTAAACATTATCTTAATATTGCTTTACAAATGTAATTACTTTGAATGTGTCAGCTTCCTTTGACTTCAGGCCCCTCGGCTCCCCTGGATTCATCAGGCGGAGGCAGCTACGCAGGACGGATGCGTGTGCCAAGCCAGGAGGAAACACCCGGTGCAGCCCTGGTGGCCCTGGGGTGGTCCAGCTTCTCAGGGAGAGGACAGATGCGTGGGAAGGGAGCAAGAGTGTGAGGTGGCGGCTTATTTTAGCCGTTGCACGAGATTCTCCCATTCAAGGGAAGGAAAGCCTTTTATTTCCCTGTCTCCATTTGGCTAGGATGATGCTAGCAAAGCTGCACAGAGCTCTTATGGAGACTGCGATGAGTTACAGTGAAGTCAGTGCCAGCTATAGATAGGAACAGCCAAGTGCTACTAACCGCTGCTGGTGCAACTGCAATATTTTGTTGTTCCTCTTTGTCCACATTTGACAACCCAAAACTGCAAGGACAAGTGCAATAGAAACTTCAGTGACTTGTTCCTTTCCTTTGCCTGCCATCTTCAATAGTGCCTTCTTGGTGACACCAGTGATTGTGCAACCTGCAATCTTGTTGGCTTCTTTTGCTCTTTGGGTAACTCCTGGGGCTCGTTAGATGCCGTGCTGGCAGCTGGCTTACAAACTGGTGATGGCTAGAAGCTGCTGACCTTCCATAGCTCATCACGTGCCCCTTTCCCTCTCCTCCCAGATTGTCAGTGATGAGCATGGACCAGCCAGAGGGCTACCAAGACATAGCACTGCTGCAGCACCGGGAGCTCATTGGTCCCAGAACTGTGCTACAGCTTTTATTCAGGTTTTCCCCCGTCTGTGCCAGAGAAGAGGCAGTAGACCCTTGCAAAGAACATTGCTAGGAAGGCGTCCTCACCTTTCCTGCATGTTAGTCCCAAACAGTTCCTTAAAAAGCGCAACTGCTTCATTAAGGTGACGATGCACCAAAACTCTAGTTTAATGGTCTAAAAAAACCAACTTCCTTCCACAGCTTGTTTGTATTAGTCTCTGATCAGACAGTGAGAGGTGCAGCCTTAGCACCCGTCCTTGTTTTAGTGCTGCTGCTCCAGATGCTGTACAGGTTGCAAAGACAAACACAAGGACAAGAACTGTCCTGTTTGCATTTTCAAGCACCAAGGCAGCCTGTAGTGTTAAGTTAGCAGTGCCGGCAGACAGATTTAAGTTTCCAAAACCCAAAGAGCTGCTACTATCATCACCTTATGCTGTGTTACCACAGTAAACTAACAAGCAATGTAAGACTTTACCTGTTATCATTTGAAACAGAATGGCATCAGCTGCCTAATTTCGCTTGTGTCCTTAAATATTCTGCAGGGAGGTCTTTGGAAAGTCTTATGCTTTTGCTAAGTTATTTCCTGTAATATTGTGTGTGATGAGTCTGAAAGATCATGAAATAGATTAGCACTTCAGCATCTTGCATGCAGAAAGAGGCTCTGTTAAAGATGAGGGATGGATCTCATGTTGGAGGACAAGCATTCAAGGCTCTGTTCCACAGTAGGCTACTTGCGTGGTTCGGAAGCATCACTGAGAGGCAAATATTTGCATGCTGTCATCACCACATACTGGTGCCTATACCCTTCTCCCTTTTAAAAAAATAAATCTGGTCTTTGCACACTTCGTCTGTGGCTGTATCTCTGTGCTTTGTTTTTACAGAGGAAGATAGTCACGCTCTGTATTCAAGGCATGTTAGAAATACGTTAAGGACTGAGGTCATCTGATGCTATTTTAATAGGGACTCTATAAGCATTTTAAATTATAAGTTCTATTAGGCTCTGAGACCAAACTGCATTTCTTTAAAATGAATTTTGATTGTAAATTTAGTGAAGTAAAAACATGCTACACCCCTCAGAGAGCCCTAAAGTATGCTTCAGGAATGAGGGAGGAAGGCTATTTTGTGGTATTGCAGAAGTATCATATTACCTCATTGGGGATTTATCCTGCTGGAGCTGCCTCTGGTGACTCTCGTGTGGCAGACCTCAGAAATGCTAGTTTGCCAGGCCTTTGCAGGTAGTGTTTTGTGAGACCCTACCACAGGCTTCCGTGCTGCTCCGAGGTGTGAAGGGAGCTGCATTGCACCCTGTACCGAGCCACCTCCGTTTGCAAAGTCATTACCAGCTCCAACCCTTACCAGAGCTGATGGTCATGTTACGAAGTCCTGCTACTTTACGAACGGCTGATTTCGTTTATAGCAACAAAATGGGAGGTGTACGGTGTGGCCTCAGCCTGCTCCCAGACAGGTCGGGGAGGATGTGTCAACAGCATGCCAAATCTTACGAGTGGTGATGAACAAGGAGCCATCCTAGGATATGTGATGGTATTGCACCATCTTATCTTATGTGACGGTGGGTATTGCAACATCTTATCTTTTACAGTTCACAGAAAATAAAAAAAAAACAAACCAAACCATGCTTCATCTCAATATATTTAGATATTTCAGTAAATATTGTGATGGTTCTTCCAATTGTTTGGCAATAATTATACCCTGGCCTTGTAGATTATGTTTTCTTCAAAGTTGGAGTTCATTTAAACCTTTATGAAAATAATATATTAGCCACTTGAGCGCTGAACATATTGACTTTTTACTTGCCATTTTTCACTTCAGCCATGAAGCTTAGTGTGAAACAGGCTGCTTCTCTAAAGCCCAACAATGTCTTCCCATTTCTGCCTTCCAGCCTGAGAGTATCAGTTACGTGTCCTCACCAGAACCAAACTTGTCATGGGGAGAAAGTGGAAAGGAAAAAAGAAAAAGTGATACACAAAATCTTAGACTGAAACTCCTTCGTGTAGAGGAGGGTGAACCTCACGGACTGAGGTTTTAATAGTGATTTTGACACTTGTTTAGTTCGCATCTCTTTTGATACTTTCACCAAACAAGCTTTCTGTCTCATTGCAGCGTAATTTAAAAAGAATAACGATGGAGAGAAAACTTTAAAAGTAGTACTGTGGCTACCCTGTCTCTGTCTAATTAAAATGTAGATAAAAGACTAACCAGTGGATAGATACAGGCCATGCTCCTCCAGTTCCTGAATTATCCTGTGAGCCAGTCAGATCCTTTCTAGTAGCCTAGTTCCCCCACCCAAACTTCAGTGCCATTTCACCTGATCATTCCTGCCTCTGTTGGACCTCCAGGGTCTCCCTCTGTCTCCACGCTTACAGTGAAAGCTAAATGGCAGAAGGTATTTTCTAGTGCGCGTGCTTAAGATGTTTCTGCTTTGGAGATTTTTTGAAGTGGTAAATAGGAAGCCTGGCTTCTGGAATAAAAGATAGTGGTGTACTCTTCCACAGCAGATTTTTGCCTGTGGCTGTGAGACTCTATTTATCCTCTCAGATCGTACCTGCACATGGTGTGCGTCTTGTTCGCTCTTTGCAGGCCCAAGCTGAACCCTTGACTCACCCTTGGCAGAGAAGAATAGTAATTAAGCAGCCTCGATAAAGCACTGCAGTATTGTTATTGACAGCCTTGGAGAGGTCAGAGAGAAAGAGGCTTTTTCTGAGGGAAGTTTGATGTATTCACTCTAGAAGAAAAAAAAGGCCAAAACCATCTATGCTTTTATTGATTATTAAGATTTTAATTGTCAGCTACCACTGAGCACTCATATTTTGCGTGGTTTTGTGTAGCAAGGTCTGACTTCTAGCTAGGTTATGGCCAGCGGTTGGTTGTCACTTTCTTTTCTTTCTCTCCCTCTCTTTCTCTCTTCTCAAATGGAGAGAGAAATTTGAGGGACTGAAATGTTAATGAGGCAAAGCATTAATTGGTGATCTACTTAAATTATTAGTAATTCTCCTTTCTCACTATAAATACAGTCCTGTTTTATTGCATCCACATGAATATATTTGTTTAGAAAGAAAAACTGTTAAATTATCTCAAAGGCTATTACTCCTACTGAAATCCAATAACCTTTATCATTGTGCCATCTCCATCACTTTTAATAAAAATTATTGTTTAATTGAAGTCATGTTGCTACTCCCGTGTAAACCATTTTGGCTGTTATGGAAATCCATACTCTATCTCAGACTGCAGACTTACAACTGTGTTAACAGTTACCTAATTCGATGTTTGTAGGTGCACTATTACTCACTGTTGGACAGCATCAGTCCTTGAAAAGGCTGTTAAAAATGTATCTAAATGATACAGGGTAATAAAGGTGGGCTATAGTCTTTTCTAGTAGATCGGCTGATATGTCAACAGTTGAGGAGTTTGGTAAATCAGTTCAGTCAAGCGAGCCAGATTAACGCAAGGATTTTAAATACTTTGCTAGCCAGTGAAAACTGAGCCAGAACTGGGTTACAGTACGATCACGTCAGCAGCTTCTCCAGAGTCCTGAGGATTTTGTAATAAACAGCAGCAGGACTGAAGTACAATTAGGGCATTTGCCTATGTCCTCAGACCGGTCCAAGCAGCATCTATACTCGTAACAGACAAATATAGTGATGGGAGTACTCTGAGGGTTCGGGTAGAAATTAACTTTTCCTTTGGAAATTTTATATAAATATCATAGCACTTCTTCTATGCTAAAAGAAACATTTCTGGACCAAAATCTGGTTTTTCCATAGCAAAAATTTATGCCTAGGTATTCTAGCTTAACATATCTTCAGGGACATAACTTTTTAAATAGGGGGACTAACGATTCCTTCTTAATAAGTATTTTGTGTGCAAGCACATCTCTTTTTGCAACACACAGGCAGGCAGATACTGGTAAGTAGAAGCAGCTTCTCAGCTCTTGACAAGGACTGTGGACGAAGCACTTGGTGGCAGGACACTGGAGACAAAGGTTGAAAGGAAGGAACTAGATCGGAGAAAAATGCATAAGCAAGTGACAGGACGAGCAAACGATGGCCAAGAGGCAGCCAGGCAGAGCTGAGCAGCAGTCAGGGCCAGCTGGGGGAGACTCAAGAAGAGGTCAACGCACAAACCCCAGCACTCCCATCACCTGCTGGTATCACCAGGAGAGGTTCAGCTCCTTTCCAGCCACTGCGCTTCTCTCCAAGGCTAATGGTACTACCGGCGGTCACGGCTGGTGCGCAGGGGTTGAATTTCTCAGCTGTTTTCCAACATCGGCACGTTAAACTTGCCCATCTTGAATTTTAAACAAAAGTTTCTGACTCCAACTCCACCACCGCATAAGTTGCTCAACGAATAGTTTTAATTAATACATTTGCAAAAATAATGAGATATTTTTTGATAACTTGCAAGCAGAGAGAGGCAGCTTTCTCTGCTTATTAATCTATGTGTTACAAATCACTTATAGCTGCTGTTATAAAAAATCCAATCTGACTGATGAAAGTTCATGTTTCACACCTTTCTTGGCAACACAGGAACAGGCTATAATTTTACCTATTAAACCCAAACCCTGTTGTAATTTTGTTACTCAGAAAGCTTTGCAGTAAATTAGTCATCAGAAGAATTACTGGACTGTTTTATTTTAAATCAGTCTAAGGAGTACCCAGAGGCTTTTTTAAATTTGGGTTTTTTTCAGAGCACGTTGTAGGTTCAGATGACTAAAGAAATATTTACTAAGAATATTTAAGAAAAAAAAGCATTTGTCTCCCCCTCCCGGAATAAAACAAACCCCTGCCCCATCTTCACGAGGACCCCATGCCCCAGTGAGTAGCACCCAGGACTCGCCTCTTCCCTTGCACCTCCATGAAGGGTTTTCAGGTGGAAAATAACAAACAGGGTGTCTTCAGCTCTGTCAATGACTAGCATCTCCGTCAGCAGCAGGTAACGCTGCTCAGATACATCTCATAAATCTTGCTGGAAGTCACGGGAGAAGGAGCAGAAGCGCAGGGCCATCGCCCATGGGGAACTGAAAGGAAAGGCCCGTGTAAACGCCAGCCAAGCTGCTCGCTCGCCACTTCACGCGGCGGTGCCCAATCCAGCCCGTGCCAGTCCAGGCAGTTTTACAACGTATTTTTGCCAGCTGTGTGCTAGCAGTTTGATAGCAAAAAACGCCACACTGATGTTCATATTGTCAGTGCACTGGTTGCCACTGACAGGAGGAAAGATATTGCCACTCGGATGTCTCCGTTGCTTGAGAGAACAAGCACTTTCTGCTTCCCCAGTTTCAGGAAGCTGACATGGCAAATTGTTCTTTTTTTTTTTTTCTTCTTCTTTTCTTTTAAATTAGCCTTATTTAATAAAGGATTTTGCCAGATTACTAAATGCAATTGCATATAGTGATAGTTATATTCAATTTTGCAATGTATTGTAATGTAAGTAGTTAAATATGTAACTAAGCATTTTAAAACATGAAACCATAAGAAAAATTTTAATTGCAACGGAAAGACTCTTGCCTGCCTACACGTTGTATTTGTTTAATGTCGATTTCTCTGCCCGTAGTAGTGAAATGCCACATCCATATTTAAAATCTGAAGTATTGACAAAATCTTCTGAGCTGTTCTGGCAAAATAAAAGAGTGCCTGCTGTGCTGCAGCTACAAAAATGAAACAGCTCATCAATTTACCAAAATTCTGCCTACAGACAAGGCATTCTCCAGCCTTCAGGAAACCTGATGCTTTTGTCAAGCAAGAAATCCTCACCACATCGAAGTCAGTGAGAAACCTCCGCTGACTTCAATAGGGCCAACTGCTACGAGATTGACAGGGCTATCATTACGCTTTAAAATTAAGCTTATGCATGTGCAATCACAAATAGGAACCGTAACAGCAGAAAGGCTTAATGCAACAGTTATAAGGGAAGTGAAAAATCCACAAATATGCTGCAGTTCGAGATTAATGTGTTACTCACGAAAAATCTAATTTTAATAGAAGGTCAAACCTTTAAAAATTTTTTCTCCTTAGCATGTCAAAATCTCACATTTCTTCAGCTGTCACAGAGCGCTGTTAGAAATGGAGACAGAATCTGCTGATTGAATTAAAGTGTGGTTTCTCAGAGGCTGAACCAGTATTTATTTTGAAATTACTCCTAAATTACTAATTACCCACTTAAAAGCATAAGCAAACCTTTGGCCTCGTAGCATCTCTATAATCTTTCACAGTATAAAACAAAAGGTTTCTGATATCTATAATTACTTACCAAAATGTTAGAAATGGAGACAGAATCTGCTGATTGAATTAAAGTGTGGTTTCTCAGAGGCTGAACCAGTATTTATTTTGAAATTACTCCTAAATTACTAATTACCCACTTAAAAGCATAAGCAAACCTTTGGCCTCGTAGCATCTCTATAATCTTTCACAGTATAAAACAAAAGGTTTCTGATATCTATAATTACTTACCAAAATAAAGGACTTTTTTTTTTTTTTTTTTTTTTTTGTTTGTAGCAGTTTTGTTTGTAAATGTTTTATTAAAAAAAAAATCTTTTAATGCTATTAGTCAATACATGTGTAATAATACTTAATAAAGTATCATGTAGTAGTAGGTATTTTGGATTCAGGAATGTAAAGGTTTTAACTAAATCATCAGAGCTCTGTTCTGCTCCAGTCTCTTCTGAATTGTCATTTTTTTCCAGAATTTAAACAAACTCATTCTTTGTCAAGGTACGTCATCCTTAAGGCCTTGCAAACTTTTTAGTGATTGAACCAAAACAAAGAGAGAGCTCAGCTTTCTTGATCTGAGGACCACGTTGCTCTTGAGCTTAAAAAAGTGCCTGCGGTTTTCAAGCAGTTAGTGGCAAATCAGCAAGAAAGAAATCAGAGAAGAAGGGGCACTTGGAAATCAAAACAGTAAAGTGCACAGTTATACTGTCTGAAATTGTATTAATCTGATCCAAAGAACTTGCTGGACTGTGGATATTTAATACAATTTGGCTTGCATGGAACATACAATCATGATCGGACAGAAAGGATTTTCTTTTTCTTCCTGAAGTCATCTACAGGATTTATGGAATTCAATTTTCAAGGGCAACTTACTGCAGCTCTTTGGATATTGATCGGTTTCCTAAGTCCACAAGGAGATGGAGAAGGGGGGAAGGTGTGGAGGGTTGCAAGGTGTCCTCGTGCCTTCTCTGTTTTGTTTAGATGCCAGTACTCTCCAGTTCCCCATCCTCCAGCCCTAATGCAGCGTGCGACCTAGAAATCATAAAGAGTTTCTCTTTATTTGTGTACTGTCTTTGAGCTTGCTGGGATTGCTCCTCTGTTTGTTCTCTGCTGGTAGCCTTGAGGGGGTCCGCCTTCTCAACTGGTTCCTCCTCACAGTCCTGGATTTTACCGGCTGGGGTGTTGGCAACTGACTCCAAGGAGGTGCCTGCCTCCTCCAGGTGGCTGTAGCCCTTATTGCTGCTGGAAGGCTCAGACTGGGAGCTCTGGGAGTCCGTCCTGGTGATGGCAGGAGGGGTTGAGGGGGGTGACCCCCCCAGATCCAGAGATTTGGAGTAGCTAGAAGATGCCTTTACCAAGAGGCTGGAGTCCGGGCCCCTGCTGACAGCCGGGGACCGAGGTGGCTCAGGGAAAAGGGAACGCCTGGCATCGGGCAAGCAGCTGGTGCTCTGCCGCCTGAGAATCAGCTTATGCCTCCTCATCCCACAGCCTCCCTTGACGTGGCTGCTGCTGAGGTCGGTCAGGCTCAGTTCAAACTCCCCCCGTGGGATCTCTCGGGCTCCCCGCTCACCAGGGGGCCTCCGCCAGCCTCCCCATCCGCCGCTCGGTGCCAAGGGCAGGAGTGTGAAAGCGCTCAGTGAAGAGCCGATGATGGAGCTGGCTGTGCTGCACCGGCCCCAGCTCTCTTGTGGGCTGCAGGGTGGGCTGGTGACAGTGCGGCCAGCAAGGGCAGCACGCTCCCGGTAGATGCTGTACACAGCCTCGGCCAGGCTAGGTGGCTGCGGAGGGGTGCAGAAGGAGGAACGCCGCGGCGAGGATGCTAGGTCTGGCGGGGAAAGGGAGACACCCAGTCCTGGTGGCCAGGAGCTCTTGGCCAGCATGGCCGCAGCACCCAGGCCTTCACCACCAGGCTTTAGCTCCAGGCCCCGGGACTGCACGTAGTTGACAAAGCCGTTGAGAGGGGCTGAGGCCGGGGTGCCTCCATCCTTGGCCCGCAGGCTGTGGGCATCGATGACAGTGGAGTAGAGGTCACGCAGGTTGATGATCTTGGTCTTCTTGTCACGGTTCTCGTGCAATACCGCATTGGCGCAGATGAAGAGGAAGATGCCGATACCCATGATGAGGGGGCCCAGCACCTTCAGCTTGTCTGAATGCAAGTAGCTCGAGAAAAGACGGAAAAGGAAACCCACCGAGGCCTGGGGGGACAAGGAAGTGGGGGGGGACTGTGGGGACCCCCAGGTGGTAGCAGTGGTGGAGGTGTTGGCTCTGGGGGGTGACTCTGGATGGATCTCTGCTTGTGCCCCTTCCTGGCTCTTGGAGTGATTCTTGGGGGTGCCACCCTGCGGTGCCAGGTGCCGGCCCCCGCTGAAGCTGCCTTCTCTGTACACCTGGCTGGGCTTCGGCCAGTAGCCCACCACAGCCAAGGCGATGCCCACCAGCAGTACCAGGATGCCACAGAGGGCGATGAGCCCCGAGAGGGAGAACAGTTTTAGCTTGCCTTTCACCACCACCACGTCGTTCTTGCGCTTCTTTTTGGCCTTGCGTTTGCGTTTGGGGACTTGGCTTTGGGGTCGCGAGGGGTCCTGTTTCCTAGCCGAGATCCTCAGGAGGCCTCCAGTGGCGATCATGGCTGGCTACCCAGAGCACTGCCCCCTACGGCCACTCCAGCTCCTGCAGTAAAAGGGAGAAGAGAAGAGAATGAGGACCAGGGGCACAGACCTGCAGCACAGGAGGTGTCTCTGTTTGCTGTTCCTCATTCAAACTCCTGCTAATTAAAACCCTCAACAAGTGGGACGGGGGTTGACACTAACAAGCCGATCTCCCTTGCCCACACAGCTCCCGTGTACGAGAAAGACAGGCAGACTGACAGCATCGAAGCAGCCATGTGCCCCACTACACTCTTGCCAAACAGCTAATTAATTTCTTCACACTGCAGGTAAATGATAGAGGGAGTGATATCCGCTGGCGTAGACAGAAATGAAAGGATCTTGCCGGTCTCAGAAGGAGCTTGCAAAGCACCAGAGCTCAGAGGATGCTGAGCCCTACTCCCTAACAGGGTCTGGGGTTACACTGCACACTGACTGTGGTTAGTGATATCATGCAGGATTTGAGGGGATGGGGGAAATAAAAGCAGGAAGGCAGTATATTTGATCTATAGATACCATTTGTTTCATTACACTACTTACACATTACTGGGGGGGAGGGTTAAACATACTACTTGCCATTCGTAAATGAGTGGGAAAGGAATTACCGTGAAATGCACAAGGGAAACATTTGAACACTGGAAAGCGGTGCCCCGTGAAAGTTTCTTCCTAGCCATTGCACTTGATCTGCAATATTAAAGAAATTTGCCTCCCGCCTGCGGTCCAGAGGCATCCCTGGTTTGGGAACATGTGCGATGCTCCAGGTAACCGTTATGTAACAGCAGCTAATTCCTGCCCCCCCCGCCCCCAGAGAGGGGAGATGGTGGCTGGCAGGTAAGAGATGGCATGTCAAGTCTTATTAAAGGAGGAACGAACCCTTGCGAGTCACCTGGGTCAACGGCAACGACTGCTTGTAGGGAAACTGGCAGGGGACTAAACACTGAGCATTTATGGCTTTTGTTTTACTGGACCATCAGAAGTCATCTATCTCTCTGTTCCAATGATCTGAGCTACAAAATGCAGCGTGTAGAAGCAATTCCTGCACTTTTGCAATTCCTTTTGGAAGATATTCCTTCATGCTACTGAGGAGCGGGATCCCCTCCCCCCTTTCGCTTTCTGAGTGTCCAATTATTTTTTCTTTGAGGGAGCAAAAGATGACAGCACTGAATATCATACAAATCACAAAATTCAATTCATTGCACTGAAAGGCAACTAAGTAAGCACCTAAAAAAAAAAATCTTGCTCCCCTTCCCCCGTTCAGCTTTTAAATCTCATTTCTTTTCCGTTTTATTCCCAGATTTGCCACATATGCGGTAATTTTGTATCCCATTTACTCCGTTTGTATTTTCCCCAGAAAAAGAAGGGTGTTGTCAGCGAGGACATCGTTAAATTACTCTCCGAGGTACTGCACGCTCAAAACAAAGAGCGGAGACTTGTCTTCTCTTTCCTACCGCTGAAGTCTTTATTAAAAAAAAAAAAGGCAAAGAAGAGCATTTTTTGGTGATGCAAAAGTGTAATCATCGGGGCATGCTTTGCTTTAATTGTCGGCTCGTTGATCTCATTCTTTCTGCTGCCCCACTAGCCAGCAGCCCGCCTCCTCTACCACGGCGAAAACAGATGGTAAGCAGCTCCGAGGAACCTTCCCAATTCGGCATCGCCTGGCACTTAGTTTTGGCGATGGAGAGAGCAGAGCTCGGCACGCGAAGGAGGGCACCGCCGGACCACCGGCCATTGCCAGTGACCGCGATGCAGCGAAACAACCCGGGACTCGCAGGGGCCGGAGCCGCGTTTCGCCTGAACCGGCCGCGTCCTCCATCCCCGCCCCAGCCCACCGCCGCCGGCTCCTTAGGCGAGCCCCCAGGCGCCACCCCGACCTTGCTCGGTAAAGGCCAAATACAGTTTTAACAGTATTAACAGGACCCGGCTTAACCCCTTCCCACCCCTCGGGCGCCACAGACGGCGCTCGCCGGGCTCCG
>NW_008795863.1:5556709-5572307 GCF_000699145.1 Aptenodytes forsteri | reverse complement strand
CCGTGCCGTGCCGGGCCGCGCCGCGCCCGTTGACCTCTTCTTTCCCCCCGTCCGACAAGTGACTGGCCGCAGGCGAGGGCCAGCCTCTCTCCTCCTCCCTTCCTCCCCGATGTCGACCCCCCCGGGGGCTGTCCTCTCCCATCTCCTCTCACCGCCTTAGTCCTTCCCAGGGTTCACCAGGTCTCCCGTTTAGGAGCTCGGTCACGGGAAGCGGGAAGACCCTCGGTCTCCTTTCCGCCAGTGATATCTCAGCAGCCTCAGGCTCAGCCACCCCACCTTTGTTTTTTTCCCCCCAAGTTTGCAGGAATGCCTAAGGAGAAAGCCAAGAAGCAGGTGAAAAGATGAAGGAAGAGGATGAAAGAAGAAAGTGGCAGCTGAGATACGTCAGTGGTGTCACCCAGGATCTCATTTTCAGGAGAGACCGGGAAACGATGTTCTCTTCTGAGCTGCTTCGTGAAAACTGATTAAATTGAAGCTATCACCTAAGTGAGACATAATCTAGCATGTCCCATCACACTGCTTCTCTTATTCATGAGAGGAGATTACTGCTGATTGCTTTAGTCGAGCCTTGTAACAGGTCCACCGTGAGCTAGGAAGGCAAATCTCAGGCAGGTATCTCAGTAAATACGGAAAACTCATCTTGTAGGCTTGGGTTTGCTCCTAATAGGCATTGCGTGGTTGTCTGGGGTGGATGGACCGAACCTGCCTTTTTGTACAGCGGCCTTGGATTCCTTCTGAAGCTGGAGCGTGACCTAGCCTGGGCCAAACCAGCTCTCTTCTACCCCTGCTTGACCTCTTGTGTGGGAAGACTATGCTGCCTGCCAGAAACTGAGGGGCAATAAAGAGAACGTTTATGGTGTCAGACTGTGTTTTTAAAAATAAAGGATCCAACACGGGTTGGGAAAATTGTCAGAGAGATTATGCATATTCAGTTAAATACAGCCTCAACAATTCTGCTATTCTGTGTTCACCCAGACTGTGCTATTACGTGTCTCTCACCCCAACTATCAGTGCCTGGTTTGAGAACAAACAAATCCTAAAGCTGCACATATGCATTTTAATGTCATTTCCAGTTTGTCTCAGCAAAATCACTTGGGGCACATTTCTTTTAGTACATATATAACTTTTGGTTATGCAACAGGCTTGAAATTTAAGATTTATTATTTAAGAACTTCTTTTAAAAGTGTGCTTTGAACGGTCTCGATGAACCCGAGTCTTCTGACATTCAGTAATTTGCTTTGTGCTCAGCCCAGACTATCAGAGAAAACCAAACATATCACATCTGTTTCCACTGGAGACCTGTATCACATCAATAATGCAGCATCACCAGACTCCCCCCGAAGGGCTCCTGTGTTAGAGAAAGAGGAAGAACGAGAGTGATTTTTTAAAGGGCAAAGAGCTCTTTTCCCTGTCTGAGTCATATTTTCTATTTCTGTCAGACTAAACCGTTCTATTTAGCCATCTATTTATTCAACAGCCTTTCCATATTTTCATTGCTAAGGTTTTGAGTGATTAGGCTATCATCACCTTCAGTTTTCAAATTACTCTTAGCAAAATGTGTTGTAGGTGAGGCCAAATCCTGGAGAATAAGAAATATGTCCTTGGATGAAAAGCAGCTGAAGGTGTTGTTCCGCAGTAGCTAGCAATGCGATCTTAATTTGCTCTGCATGGTGAGGACCAGTTGTACAATGGCAGGCTGAATCCCTTGGAGCAAGTTACCTTGCCGAATTGCATAGCGCTACCTATGCTACAGATTCTTCTTCTTAACAAATGCTTTGGGAGCTTTAATGGAATATTTATTTTATTTTTATTTGATATGGATTTTTGTGCTCCCAGAAGTGGAATGGTTGCAAAAGGCAGCTTTCCTATTGCTGTGGCTTACTGGTTGCCTGAGTTAATTTGTAACTGTGTTTGCATTGACTGCTGAGCACTGCTGGTAGGCTCAGCTCCTGCCTTATTTGTATAACTTTCTACGTGATGCCGTGCATTTATCATTAAACTGTGGTGAACCTAAATAATTATTAGGAATTGCAAAGAGGTTATTGGACCTGGGTTTTCTTTCTCCTTTCTCCTTTCTGCTTTCTCCTTTCTCCTTCCTCCTTCCTCCTTCCTCCTTCCTCTCTCCTTTCCCGTTCCCTTTTCTTTTTTTCTTTCCCTTTTTTCCCGTTTTCCCTTCCCCTCTCCTCTCCTCTCCTCTCCTCTCCTCTCCTCTCCTCTCCTCTCCTCTCCTGTCTCCCCTCCCCTCCCCTCCCCTCCCCTCTCCTCTCCTCTTTCTCTTTCTCTTTCTCTTTATCTATATAAAAATCACTAATTTTTAAGCATATACTTGCTTTTGTTAGGTTGTTTGAGCATAAGGTGGTCCTTCTTGGGACGTGCTTCAGTACGATAATGCCACCAATTTTAGTATATCCACTGGAATAGGTTCCACCCCAGGCTGGCTGGGAATGTCAGCTCTAATCCAGGCGATGTGTAGTCAAGTTAATATATCTCAGCCCTCAGCAGGCCCAAGGTCCAAAAACAATTCAAAGGACAACCTAAAGTACTTGGTGTACTTACCTGAAATACTGTAGCATCTATGGGTTCCAGCCATGGACTTGCAGTTCCCAGGGTAGAGACCCTACAAAACAAAACCAGAGAGAAGGCCCTTGCTCGATATACTTGCAATCTGAGCACAGGATTAAAAGGATAAAGATGAAAAGGATTCTTAGAGGAGTAGTATTAGAAGTATAAGAGAGAGACATTTTGCACAGGCTTCAGGTTTTCCCCAGTGATTTATCTTTACAATTTCTCAGACAGAGTAACGGAAGTACAGAAGGGTCATTGCCATCAACCTATATCCTGCTAGCAAAATGGCTTCCAGTTATAACAGTGGGTCTGGCCTGAAAGCCCATTTTAACTGTAGCTTATCTAGCTATTTTTAATGAGCTAATTTATTACATTAATAAAAATAAAAGCTGATGTACATTTTGTACATACGCTTCACAGTATATTGTGCTACATGCCAAGATTTCCTGATTCTTTATTGCTGGAATTCATAGCTTCGTCTTACTCAGTAGCTAGGAAAGTTGTAAGAGCATCACTCCCAGTTTGGCCACTGGTCTCAGAGTAAGTGTTTGTTTTGTCTTATCTTAGCCCCATATACTTTGTTTGTTTGTTTGTTTGTTTCCCATTGCAGTGGAGATTCTGATATGATTAATGGTGGAGACTGGTATGATTAATGGTGATTTGATAACCGATGCAGAGGAAAAAAGCGTCACTGTGAATGAACTGTGAGAAATCATCCTCACTGAGAAAATATATGTTTGAAATCCTTACAGGCCTACATCAAACACAGTGAATCCGCACTGTGTATTAGATTCATCCGGCTTCTTTAATATGTGGTAGAATCGGAGGCAACTTTTCTTTTCATTGTGTAGCAAGCCTGAGTCTAGATAATCCACTGAGAGCAAATGGCAATTTGCATGTCTGCTCTTCTTTCAAAATTAATTATAGCAGAGATACACATTGCTGGGAACATTTGCCAGGGTGAAGGAAATAGACAGCCATGAAATCTAGTGATTGAAAGATAAAGGGAATTAATACTTTAAGAGGAACAAGCTTTTTCACACACAAAAAAAGAAGGAACTACTTGTTTATCTCACTTCAGTTCTTACTGACATTCTCTGTAAATAGATTTTTATTTTTGAGGCATTAATGACGCTAACCACTTTATAAATATATGTATTTTTAATTGGCATCTTGCAAAAAGCTTGAAACTAGAGGAGACTGATTGTGAAACGCTCCTGGGTCAGTTGTGACATATTGCAGGAAATCTGTGGTGGTCGCACCCTCAGGTTATGAGCCGTGCTCGGGGGCAGATGTCACTCAGTTGCTTTTAAATGTTCTGTGCATGACTTCTCAGCTGGCTTAAGAAGAAGTAGGAACCATTCAGCCATGTTATTTGCCTTCACTTTTGATTTGTTGATACAAGACAACTGCAAATAACTGCAAAAAAAGGTGTCTGTTATTTGTGGACATAAAACCACATAAAGGCTAATCAAGAACACTTCCCAAACTATTTGCCTGGAAGGTAAGACCAAATGTAGCATTTCCCCCAAATCGCTGCAATTAGTTTTTTTTAATGTCGTTCTCCTTCCGCTTACCTTGTTGCTCTACAATCTAAGCTCTTTGAGATGGAGGTCATCCCAAAGCAGCTTGACCCTAGCTGCAATGAGATATCCATGTACAACTGTTTCACGACTAGCACCTTATTGTTTAAACATTTTTGTTGTCTATTTGAAGGTCTACAGCAAATGATGTGAATGTGTATTTTGTAAGACAGGTTCATAAAATAGCTTATTTTATCGTCAAGCCTTAGAAATAGTATTTTGAGTCAGTGGGACAGCACTTGTCTATAAGAAATAAGGACAAAGTATATTGGACAGAGGGTTGGAAAATGTTTTTATTGTAAGTGATATTAAAAGTACATTACTTGCATGCCAAAGCTCTTGTAGGAGGGGAACATTAGAATGCACCAATAACATATGGCTCCCGCTGTCTTTTTTTTCTTCTAGGGCAGTAGGTGCTAGAGAGATTTTTAGCCTTGGTAATTTAAAATTGTAGATGTTCAAAAATAAACTTGATACCAGCATTTTTGCAACTCTGTGCAAAGGTTTTTCAACAAGGAGAGAGATGCTCGTGCCTTTTATCTGCATTGCTCATTGCAAGTCCCAACATCATGGAGTTCTGGCGATATGAAAAGAGCTCAATCTGGAAGTGGTCAGGGAAGAATGGCGGGCAGTTTGCCTCCTCCGCATGGGAACAGGACGTCCATGAAGGGAGTTAGTCCACCCAGTCCATAAGCTGCGTTAGTCAACCACAAGGAGCCACCATCACACAGAGCCCGACTAGTTAGCGGATATTCTGCAATTTTAACGATATCAATGTTTCCCCTGGTTTCTTGGGGATGCACCTGCTGCCTCCCAGCATACCCTCAGGCTGCTGGGGAGCAGGGCTGTCTTTTCATTATACAACATACAGAATGCCTGCCTTAGTTGGGGAAATTCCTGACTGGTCTGGTGAGACACTGGAACAACACAATCAAGCATAATCACACTTATAATTAATAATAAGATGATTTGCAGCAATCTGCATGAAAGCACAGTCTATCAGTCAGGAGAATAAGACAATGATTGCATCCTTCCCTTTTAAGAGCAGGGTTTTCTCAGACCAGCGCTCACTGCGTACTTACATACTCGTGCAGTTTGATAGGTGTCTTTGCCCTACATTATTAAAGGATTAACTTAGCGTTTAATAAATGGAAACTATTACAGTATCTTTTTTATATGCTATCAAGAGAGATTAATCCAAATTTTTGACCTGGTTTTTTTTTGTCATTTCCCTTCCCCCATGACCTGCAATCACAGGTTTTTTTCTCTACACTGGACATCTAATCATCACTGTGGAAAGATGACAAGCTACCGTATTCATCCAACAGAAATAGTTTTTATGGACTATTAGCACAATTTGTCACAACCCTGATGAATTGTGAAGGTCCTTAAAGCTCCATGCCTCATTGCTATCACTTTCAGAGTGATACAGAATCTGCTAAAAACTGAAGGTCAAATTTGCCCAAGATTTAACACTACATTTGGGGAACATAAAGGAACCCAGAAAACGTATTAAGACTGATGGAGGAACCCTTGGGCTGCCAGAAGAAGAGAGTCATCTTGTTTCTGCCAGCTCTTCCACAGCTTCTCTGTAGAGAAGGGACGTTGGGGTAAAGTCAAGAGCACATCTTCAATGTGCCAGGTACTGTTACTAACTAACATAGGTGTGAGCAGCCTGTGGATTCCTTGCTTGTGACAGGAGCTAAACCCTTCCCAGGCTTAGGTGGCACAAAAGTGAATTGTAGACTTCTTTGAGCTCTGCCATGCTCTGGACCCAAGTGCCAGGGTCAGTGTGCTGATATATTTTCTCTTCAGTCACACTTATGTTGTGTTTTAAATTATTCTATTTGACAAGGTAGCATAAGATATTTTCATAACTTAATGTTAAAACAGTGAACTTTGCCCTAAAGGTGCAGAATAGTGATTTAACAGTGATCGGTAGGTGCTAAGTCCTAAAAGTAGACAGAAAAAAAAAATCCTATTCAGAACTAGAACTTGAACTCTGTAGTTAAATGACACGTAGGGACTCAGATCGTAGGCCATTGTTTATTAAATATAATTCATAACACTTTACATGGAGGACTTGATCATTATTCTTTTGATAATCATGACACATATTGTACCTCTGCTTTGATTTTGAATGTTACTGTTGTAATATTCAGTTATGTTAGTCAAATGCCTGGTATTACACTAATCGTTCTCAATCAGTTTTGTAACTTTAAAGGTATCAAATTATATAATGCAAATAAAGTACAACTTGCTAAATTGCTTTTCCGCATTGATACAAGCGAGCTGAATTTACAGAATGAAGCAGATCTCCAGGAAACATCCTGGTTTTGCCAAAGCCAGGGAATATTCACAGCAGAAAGCCAATAGGAATATTCTTTTCTTTACTATAGGAAACATTACCATGAAAGAGTGAAACAGAATACATGAAAAAGAATTAGCAACATCATGTGTGCTTGCTGTTCCTTTTGCTTTCATTACCAAATAACTCTTTCCTTAAATTTAAAGAGAAAAAATAAGGGAGCCTTTTAATTGTGCAGGCTATAAGGATGTTGCTTGCTCTGATCTTTTCAACGCTCCCACTGGGGTAGGTTATGACCTAGTTAGTCTATATATCTGAACAAAAGTCAATTAACTTGCTATAACGTTTCACCAGAGACACTGAAAGGAAAATTTGGCCTGCAGGTGCTGTGGGATTAAAGAGTATGTGAGTAAAGCAACCAGGCTTTGGCCCCAAATGTCAAGCACTAACTCTACTGTTCTTGTAGCAAGGTAAGAGCTTTGGAAGCCTCTACAGGCTTGGGTGTTTCTGAAAAACACAGATATTCCAGGCAGGAGGAAAATGCATGCCTCATCTTGTGATGCAGAACATAGCTGATTTTCAGTCTGTGTTTATATCTTTAGTTATTTTTAGAGAGTTATTTTGCTGAGTTTTGTTTATAGATATTAATGGTGCAGAGAAGGTAATTGTGCCCTAAAGCACTCAAAAAGACAGAACCTGGAATAATTTTTGGTTTTCCTGAAATTTAATTGTGAGTAGATTGGTCTATTGAACAGAAGGATGGGAAGGGCCTTTTCATGCTCTTTTTTTCTCTTTGCTTGTTTGAATATTTTGGGTGTGAAATGAAGCTTGTCATGTACGCTGGTTAAAAAGCCTCAACTCCTCCATTTATTATGCATTCCTTTTTCAGTGAATGCTTATTACTCATGCATAGCCAGGAGTATGAGGATCACAGATGCATTAAGAACTGTTTATTTAACTTTAAAATAACCAATCAGAGCTTAAGAAAATATTAAACAGATATTTCCAAGTAATACCTGCAGGTATAAATCAGGCCATGGCTAAACAAGTAACTGTCTCTATCACAACTTCTGATGAGGTCTCAACCACAGTCAGAGCACTTACACTCTTGGTTAGTTTTGCTGTTCCTAGGTATCCTCACCACAAAAGGCTGTGTCAGTTCCTGTCTCAAATATAACATATTGCATCACAAGTGGGTGGAATTTATCTCACCTAACTTTGGAAGGCTATAACATGCCTACATCACTTCTAGAGCGTGACAGATCTGGTCTTCTGTAGGAGTGGCAGTTTGAGGGGAGTGGTTTTCTGCAATTACCTGTTTCATCCTATGGATTAGAGCAGAACTCTGAACTCTAGATTTCGATGTTGCAGATTTTCACATTGCAGACTTTTCCCTCTGCTTACCTGTACTATTTACGTGACTCCCTCTGGAGCATTTTTGCATAGCATCATAAGAGTTCAGCAAAGTACTAGATCTCGGGGTCGGGTTCCCCAGATTTCTATTCTGCATCTCATAATGCTTTCTACATCACAATATCTAGCTATGTACACACTTCAGTGTCTTCATGCATCGCTTTTTACTTATGGATCCTTGAGGGAATTCTGCATCTGTCTTGTAGATCGGCTATCTTTTCCCTCTGCATTCAGAAATTTAAATTATTCCTGATTAGAAATTCGACTGATGGGTGTGCTGAAGCGTAGACAAAAATTTTTGAGGGAGATGAATGGATAGGACAAACACTTCAGAAGAATGGCAGGTTGTTGCATTTCACTGAGCAACATTTTTGAGAACAGCAAATAACTCCTGAGTGGCAGGATCACATTGTAGTGGTGACTTAAATAACAAGAAGCGGTTGCAGAACATTTGGGTGTGAAAAGACATGTTCTTGAAGTTGTACGATGAGCTTGTTCCAGCCCTTCAGCACAGATACCAGAATGAGAGATGCTTTGGTAATAAGGAAAAGTGCTTTGACTGTACTCTGAAAGCCTGCTACCCTAATCTGTTATTGATCAGTAGGCAGTATGCCTGAGGTTGGGAAAGCCACGGAGGAGGTCATAGATAACCACGTGGTAAGACCACTAAACACATCCTTATTCACAAGGCTGTGATCCTGGAAGTGTTTCAGAGAGGAATTTGAAGTAGTGATTATTCTGAACTGTGGTAGGGGCAATACCAAATGTTAGGTGTGACCTATGGACACCTACGCCAGTTCTGGTGTTTCTCACCTTATCCCATTTATTCATCCACTCAGAGTCCTCATTCCACCATTAGGCACAGGCTGCTGAGTCACCAGAGTTAGTTTGCTAACTATAAGACTGCAAAAAGAAGGTGCATAAGGTTCATTTTGGGGACTCAAATGTCTGCAGAGATTCTGAAATGTTTATAGTATTCTGGCTAACTGAGGAGGTAAAAAGGGGAAAAAAAATCCTGATAGAACAGGTGTGACCAGCTGAAGAGAGTATTATAGGACTTATCAAGCAGGAGACAAGCCATACTCTCCTCATCTGAAAGGCAGCATAACACACTGTCCAGGAACTCTGGGTGACTAAACTTCATGTGATGGATCTAAACCCAAAGACTGCTGAATGTGAGCTTAAATCTTAACTGTCTTACCTTTAGGTTTTGGTATTTGCATGACTTTATGTATGCCCTTTCTCAGCCTGAAGGTAGACAACATCAACTTTAGTTAACTGCATCTTGAAAGAGAAAGAATTTATTACTTTGCTTAAAGAACTCATGGTGACAGGGTCTCCATCTGAGCACCATTACCTGTCTCCCAAAGTGAGGCTGGTTTCTGAGGCTCCCATGGCTGCACGTTCCCTAGAGGTACCCCATAGCACAGAGGGCCGTGCTGGCTTGCAGCAAGTACAAGTATTTTCTCTCGGTATATCAAGAAACCACGCTCTTCCTCATTCTGGATCTAGAGATAAAACTCTGACTCCCTTTCTGGTCCCTCTGTGGCTGATGTTTCTCTGTATCAAATATAACGTAGTGGAGAGGCTGTTTTCCTTCCATTTTCAGTTTTTAAAGAGTTTCTCAGTACTAATGGTGGGAAAAGTCTTACTACAAATATCAGACATGCCATATAGGATCAGGTAGAAAACTGATCCACTGAGTTCATTATTCTCTCTCACAATAGCCTGAAGAAACCTCAGAGTAAAACTGTGCTGTCTTGTTTTCCCTTCCCCTCCAAATATTAAAAAGGTAAAGAATCAACAGTCTGAAAACAAGTGAACTAACAAATGTCTCAAACAAGGTGAATTACTTTTTTGTTAGAGTACTAATATTATCTTAAATTTTGCAATAAAAGATCATTTCGAAATTGTCAAAAGGACATGCTTGCCCTTACTTGTTAAATAACTTTTTTTTTGAATCAATTATTGACTAATAGTTTTGATTTTGGAGAACTATCCCTCCCCCATCCTCAAAATGCTCATGCAGCTGATCTGGACCCAGACTTACCCCATCTCACACACAGGCCTGTGAGTGACTAAGGCAAAGATGCAGAGGAATTGTCTGAGGAAACTGAAGGGACATGAAAGGGACTGATATTCTAATCTGAAGTCTAGGTGGAGTCCCCATTTAATTGAAATATAGAATAATGGAGCAAGGCTGATTTGGATAGACTTTCTGATGGATTCTGGAAATGGGAAAATACTAGTTCATTAAACATAACTACGTTGCAAGCAAATTAAGCTGATTTGGGTTCTTTATCAGTGGAAGTAAAGACAAATGTCTTTCCTGTGTGTAACTTGAGACAAAAGGGATGCAAAAATATTATCTGAGCAAGGAAAACATATCAGAGAGTATTAAACTCTGTGGTGACAAGATACTGTGATGGATTTCTATCCTCCAGAGCTTTGTGCGGATATTTTATAGTTAGTGATAAAATAAATGGGATGCTTGGCATTTACAGAAAGGTGATCTGGGAACCAGTGGAATAGATAAGAAATTTATTTTATCAACTTTTCACTAATTGATGTGAAAAATCAGGGAATGAATTTTGTTCCTAGTCATACCTGTGTAAATCTTCAGTAACACTGGTCTCAGTGAATGATGAAATTGATGTAACAGAAGGTAGCCTTTGTGTTTCAGACAAGTCAGTCTCAAAATCTGTATGCTATTACTTTTACTCCTTTTAACACCTGCTTTTGCAATTTATTTTACCTAGAGGACAGTTTAAAATGTTGCATGTCAATCTACACATGACTCTAAACTCACACCTGGGATGAACCAAAGTTAAACATGAAACAAACTGAACTGAGGTTATTCTAAGCGGACTATGCCATATTAATGAATCATAGATAAAATGAACCCCTCTGTGGGCTATAATCACCCAACAAAGTGAAACTTTGAGACCAAATTTCTAGAAGCTCCAGCTGAAATTTATGCCTCCCATCTACCAACCCTGTGGACTGCGTAAAGCCTTTCCCTCCCTTGACACTGGCAGGCCACATCTATCTGCACAAAGCCCAAGGCAATCCATGCTGTTATGAGACCCACAGTATCGCATGATCCTGGTACGCTACAGTCATCCTAAACCTTCTGCCACTGTAGTGTGGAGGTAAAGTTCATATTAACATGGGCAGCGCTGCTCTGTTGAAGTGTTGTCAGTGAAGTTGCAGACGGTTCGTGACATGGGAAGTGACCAATTTCTAGCTTGATCTTCCACAGCCAATCTACCCATTTCAGAGCATCTGCCATGAAGAATTTCATATATAGATATAACGAGGATGTCATGGAACTGGCAATTTCTAATTCCACTCTCACACTTGTCTAGAGCTGTTACTGTTAGCTCCCACACAGAGACAAATGTCCAACACTTCATATGTATTTGATGTGAAAAGAACTGCAGACATGAAGCAGAAACCTGGCTGGGCTTGCAACCTAATTTGCAGCAATTTCTGCTTCACACAAACTATGAAAAACAATAAACAGAGATACAAAGCCAATAGAAAGCTGCTGTAAAGGTGTTCTACAACACTTTGTAAGACATAGCTGGGATTTGTCTTGTAAAGCAACTAGGGAAAACTAGAAGTAAGGGAAAATTTTGTTTAATCTTTCATGAGAAGTATCAAAATGCTTTCTTAAAACACTGTCTTGAAAAACAGAGACCATATCCATATTTTTTCCAATACTTTTCTTTAAGTGCTTAATCAAGATATAATACCACTGTACATTTTGTTATTATATAGTTTGGCTTCATAGAATCATGGAATGGTTTAGATCGGAAAGGGCCTTTAAAGATCAGCTAGTCCAACCCCCAATGCTTCCTTAAACCATGGATTTACAAACTGCTTGATAAGGCCCATTGTCTAGCATTAGACAAAAAGAAAGACTGAGATTTAAAAATGGACTAAAATGACCAGTTTGGAAAGCTGCTAAAGCTATCATTGGGCAAATGCTCACATATTTTAAAAGCATATTTTTTTCTGCAAAGCACACCAGTTTAGATAGCCTCTATGGAAGAAAATGTAACTGCTCCCTACATTGCTTTTAAACATAAGAAGGAGTCGAGCTTCTTTTGAATCTATTCACTAAAACAGTTGTTTGCAGCCTCCAACTTAAACATAAGCACCCATAACCATTTAAATCAAGGGGATTTTTCTGGGTATTGTTCAGTGTTTTTATGCGTGTTTGTTTGTGTGGGACAAGCAGAAGAAATAGAAGGTGCTACAGAGAAGAAAATGAACAACCAAAGCCAAGGGACACAGTCTGAATAAACATTGAGAATGTGACCCTGAGATGAATGCAAGCCTACAGGAAGGCCTTAGGATTAATGTCAGCTGGCAAATAGTCTGGAAATAAGGCCAAAGTGCTAGTGTCCTTCTTTCAAATATCTGCTTCGTGCTTTCCAATGTAATAGCTTGGGGTCAGAGAAGGGTCTGCTTATTCAAATAGGGGACTTTTTGTTATGAGGAAAGGAAAACCTAAGAAGTGATATAGAGCCTTTAAGCAAAGGTGGTACCCTCCTGAAGATGCTGTAATAATGTGAGATTTTGCTACTGAATTTGGACCATCTACAATTAGGAGCTTGATATTTACTTTATATATTTTCCTGTGGTTTGTTTGTGTCAACAGAACTGTGCAAAACTCATTCGTCTTCAGAAGGTGACTGGAAGGTAATTACTGCCCCAGCTCTGAAATTATCCTTCCAACTTTTGCCTTGCTTGAATAGACACACTCTAAACACAACAGAGAAATTAATACATGATATTATTGCAAACATTTGCTGCACCCATTTGTTAAAAGCATGGGTGAGTCAAAAGTAGGTAGCCTGCAACAGAGCTAAATATCATTTAGTTTTTGAAAACCAATGCATGGTATAAAAATTCAAGGTCAGAGCTTGAATAAAAGGTTAACTCCCAAGGCAAAACTTTTTAAATCCTAACAACTCATATTGACACTGGTATTTTAATAAGACAGAATCTTACTTGTGGAAACTAATAAACGTGTAGGCCACAATGACCCTGCTATCAATATGTCAGATACGACACCAACTGATGTATGTGGGGGATACTAGTGATATAGGACAATATGTCAGTCTGAAAATCTATTTGCCTTTCAATTCATTTATATTATTCTGTTTGGCTGTTGTCTTGAGTGATGACAAACTTAGTCTTTTAATGACTGAATAAGTATTCTATGGGACTATTCCTTTATAACAAATTGTGACTCAAATTTCGTGCTCGGCTGAAAAAGAGAATCATGGTGGTCATTTGTCACAGGCTCTGTAACTCTGGAGAAACAAATCTCCATATTCAAAAATGCATGGAGTCTCCTCATACATGTTAGCTGTTTCTACTTACATTTTTTGACAATGATGCCATTCTTTTTTTCTTCTTCCATGTGGTAAAGAGCACCGGGAATCCAGTGGCTGTGGGGCGAGGTGAGTCATGAACTCCGTGCTTTCAGTACTTACTGTAATAATGAAGAAAAAACCCCTATTTTTTCTCTCCATCGTGTTACAAAGTACTTGAAAATGCTGTGAGAAAGAGCCATGGAAGTGGGCACTTGCAGTTAAAAGAACAGTTCTTTAAACATGCGAAATTCGATTTACTATAAATAATTGTTCCAATATTAAGCTCTCTTTGAAGGTCTGAATCAAATACTATTCCCAATTTGGTAAATATTTTCAGGAGCTTGTTATTTTCAGCCAACAAGGAATTGAAAACAAGGGTGGAAAAGAGGTGAGGATCTTACAAGAGAACTTGACAATAACTTTCTTTTGTCATCCTGCACAAATGCTTTTCAAAAGCACATAGGGGAAAGCTGCAGTTTCGAGAATAAGGACTTAACTGGGATTCAGGTGAAAGGAAAAGGAAACAATTGCATTTGATTCAGCTCTCACATACCTTAGTTGCACTCACAGCTGCACTGTATCAAATATAAATTTACCTTGGTGTAAATGAGAGAAGGCTTAGACCCAAAGCTTGGATGTTTTGGAAACCAGCAGCAGACTAAGTTGCTATAAAAACCGGATGCTGAAACACTGGGAGCTTAGAGCCTATTTTGTTTGAATGGACCTCTTTGTTGTCAAAAGTGAGAATGCTCGAAGGCTGGTCTTCACGTGTTGTCTTGCTTTAGGCTCAGCTTTGTCATGTTGAATAATACCTGAATATGCAAGTAATACACTCGCTCGAGTGGAGGAGTGGAGCTCCTTGCCTGCAGTCAGTGTGGGCCCTGCTTCAAGCGAGGCTGGACTGGCTGTCCTCCAGATGTCCCTTAGAGCTTCAGTTATGCCATAATCCTGTGGGTTTTGGCCACTGCTTTACATGAAGAAAATGGCAGAGTTTGATGTCAGTTCTGATGTAATTGGTAGACTTATTTTTACTACATGGGGGAAGGAACAAGCTTGTGCTTCTTTTTTTTTTGATTAATATGCATTGAGATGTGGAAGGTTTTGTGCATCTTCTGTACTTTTTGGCTGCTATATTTTAAAACTTTTGAATTTTCATTTGGTTAGCAGTGATATTACTATTGTCAGCCAATATGTAACCGTACCTAAATTATTATTTTTACTGCTCCAGTACTAAATTTGGCCTAACCCATTTAAATCATTTTTAGAGACAGATTTGCATTTGAGCTGGTTATGTGAATGCCAAGTTTCAGCCTACAGTGACTGAAAACAGCTGAATAGTGAAACAGTGAGTGACACTGTTCATAAAGGAAACAGCTCCTGACCCTCGATGACAGCTCTGTGAATATGATGATACAATCATTTGAGGATGTTCAATCTTGCTCACAGTTATTACTATGTAAGTTCCTAATTTGTTGCCTTCCTCCATCGTCAGAACATGCTCTGCAACTCACATTTCTACACTGCTGAATTTTACTTCTGTCTGTTTCCTCTGAGTGGTATCTTGTGAAAGGCCATAATATTTAGAATATCACTTGCATTTATTTTCGTAGGGCTACACTCTGCCTTTGGGCATAGCCTTCAGACAGAGATGCTGCAATATGTTGTGCCATAGCGAGGGTAGCCCCAGGAAATAATGTGCTTCAGACATCCTAATGAAAGCCCCAGGAAATAATGTGCTTCAGACATCATTAGGATGCACATTTTTCCTCGTTTTTCCTTTTATCTGGTCAGTAAGTTGCTATTAGGTTCTGTAGCAATGAGTTTGGCTAGTCCTTAAATCAACTCACCTGTGCTGATCAGTGCATGTATGTGTGTATGTATATACATAGCGAGTGTGTGTGGGACAAGCTTTACAATATGTGCATTACTGGGGTTTTGGAGTCGTCGTCCCCGTCGTCCCTGTCCGTCCCCCCCTTTTTTTTTCTTTCTCCATTTCTTAATCTCTCTCCTGTTCTACATGTGCTCATTCACTCCTGTGGAAGTGAGTCTGAGATCTGGAGGCTCAAGTTCACGTTCACAATCCCCATGTCCCACTCTGAGTGTTTGTCTCACACCAGGGCTCTAACTTACAGAGAGCAATGCACAATTTTTTCTCAGGAAGTCTGATGAAAAGCTCTAATCCTGGCATATTTAGTCCAAAGGGCAAAGTGTGAATGTCATCAATGTTTCATGAACTGCATAGTCTATAATTTTTCCTGAAGCACATTGATAAGATAAATTTTTGTATTTGGAGCATTTCCACCCTCTACTTAAAAAAAAAAAAAAAAAAAAAAAAAAAA
>NW_008795863.1:5508702-5556512 GCF_000699145.1 Aptenodytes forsteri | reverse complement strand
GAAAAAAAAAAAAAAGAGCTTTGGAAAAAATAACTAGCTTTACTCAGGAGTTTTACCCATCATTTTATGTCCCCTTGGTTTTGGGACTCCCAACGCAACATGGATTTATTTTTGAGGAAAAAAGAAAAAAAAAAACAAACAAAAAAAACCCCCTTTGGAATATCTTTGTATGTATGATCTTTATTAATGGATGTGCTTTTTTTGTGTCTAAATTCAGAGTCTATAATGTCATCGTCTGATTTACTGGGGTCATACCAATTTTCTAGCAAAGAAATCTTGACCTGTCAGTTATTGACATCTGTAGTTGAATGGAATCAGACAGCCTGAAAAGTACTTGACCAATTGGTTCTGCTGTAACTTTTACAAAGCCTTTGGTTTAGCCTTGTTAGACATTTTGTGCCTCAGATTTTATACACTGTTTGAAGTGTCTCTTTATACATTATTCATGTTCCCATCAGCACAATATTGAATTTTGGCATCCTTCCAAGGATTGGTAACATTCAGTTCAAAATGAAACTGAAAAGGAAAGCGGGGAGAAAAAGGATCATATTTCTCATTTTTTTCTCAAATTTTTCTGACCGTTGACCCATTTTATTTTCTTAAATAGCATGAGAAATAAAAGTGGATCGATGAAATAATTTCTACAGACATCTGAGTGCAAGTGAAATTAAAATGGAGGGAATACAATCTTAAGGAGACCGGGACAAATTCACTATTGGGATTATGCCAGCCAGGGGTAGTATAGACTTTATCGGAGTTTTCTTATGGCAGAAACTGAACCGGTAAATTTGTATCAGTAAAAAGCTGCTATGATATTTCAAACACTAAGGCTTTGACAGTGGTGCAAGGAGCAGACGAAATTTGAGAAGGTGATGTTTTGGCAGTGGCACAAGCCTTGCAAGCACAGCTTTATTACGCTCCTTCGGGAACTTCTGCATTAAGACCTGGATGCAGTAAATTCTGATCTTAATAGAAAGCTAATCCTTATCTTCAAGGATAAACCATGAAGGAATGTTAATACCAATGCCTTCCCTCCATGAGGGTAACATTCCCATGGCTCCAACTTTGCCTCCTTTACCAGTAGAGAATACCTCCTCCTGCAGCTTTGGCAGATACGATGCCACAAAGCGTGGTATTCTTCTAGCTTGTGCTAACTCTAAAATGAGTGCCTCTCCACTGATTTGACAATATTCATCAAAAACTCAGTGGAAGGTAACTGATTTTGTTAAGGTAGGTACAACGTACCTTCATGCTATTGTCCTGATCTGTTTGGATTACCTTCTATGGAGAAGAAACCTGTGCCTTTTCATGATGTTTAGCAAAACAACAACATGAAATATTTGTTTGGACTTCAGTGGAGAGAGAAGCCAACTAACTGTGCACTCAAACCAAGAACTCTATGGGCAAAAGCAAAAATTGTCAGCCAAGCTGATGACTGCTGTGTTTGCTCTCTAAATCTTCCTCCTGCTCAGTGGGACAGCCAGGCCACAACTGCTCAGAGCAATGAAGGGAAGCATGATCAGTGTTCACCTCCACCCAAAGGTGATAACACTCTCCAGAAGGTGCCGAAACTAATAATACTGAGCAACAGCAAACTGGATATTATTTTTTCCTGTTATTTAGCAGGATTTCCAAAAGGTTCAGATATAGGTATGGGTAATGAATAGAAACATCTATAATTGCATTGGGATATAAACATAATTGTCACACCTTGGAATCCAAGCCAAACTGGGAAATATATTGTGGTATGAATATTTTTTCTATACATTATTAAAGTTATAGTTCTTCCTCAGAAGCGTGTAGGATTAGCTGATCTCCGAGATGGGCTGCTCAATAAGATATCCAGCTGACCTGGTACTGCCTTCCAATGCATATTCCTCCTGTTTGCCCACTAGCAGTAAGTGTTTGTAGAGAAAAATCATCATCAGATATCATCGGAACTGGTGACTGTTACATTTATGTCGATAAACTAGAATAACTCACATTTTGGTTAGTCAGAATTACCACTGAAATGGATTGCAGAAAGAACCAATGCAATTATAAATTGTTTTTTCTCAGCAATGCTGACTTGGATCAGAAGGTAAATATTCTTGCTTCCAGAGTAGGAAATTCTTGGCATTTAAATTTTAAGGCACCTTCTCCTATATCAAAGAGAATGCGTAGAAGACAGAGGATAAAAATCGATGTCTCATCCTCATTAGGGATTATTTTCTGAGAGCTGACCGAGAGAAGAGCAGCATGCCTTAAATTCAACTTCCTCACTGTGGCCAAGCATGCATTCTGGAGCAACACCTTAGGCACTTAGATGAATGACTCTGAATACTCCATATGATCATTCTCTCAATCACTACTAAGTGTATGCTAAGTGCCACGCTGAGCAAGGCCTTCTGAACGCTTGATTCTATGTAGTATCCTTGACTTCGGTGCTGTTACCACCATCTTCCAGAGATTTTTTTTAGTCTGTCTTTTTAACCTTCGAAATTTGCCTTTTCTCCAGGCTCTTAGGGAAGAACCTGGACTGGGAGATGAACAGCCTTCAGCCTATTTTTCCTCATGATAACTGTTGAATATTTATGTGCTGAATTGTGATGAGCTGTCCTTTCTATATTGCATATTACTGGGTATTTTAATTCATGAGATGGGATTCAGAGCAGAGAGGTGCTTCTGGAAGTTTTTATAGCTCTAAATAAATAAATGTGACAGGCAAGTTTTTGTCTTTTCATCTGCCTCTTCAGCAAGTGTGTTTCTTTCTCTGCTCTTTATTTTGTTGTTCTTCTGCAGGGTCCTGCTACCTCAGTGATAGACACCATGTGAATCAAAATAGATAAAATCACAGTCTTGGTATTCTCTCTTTTGAGAGAAGAATAAAACAGAATTGAGAAACTACTGTCCTTTTTTGTGTTTTTTTTTTCTTTCTTTCTTTCTTTTTGAGTCTGGAACACAAATGGTTTCACCAGAATTATTTGGACAATATTTCTCAGCTGTCCTCAAAATACCTGCTAAGAAGTTCTCCTTCTTTGGCTTCTGCACATCCTGCTTCCTTCCCGTCATGTGAGTATGAGAAAGCCTCTTAAAACTCTTGTTGCCGTGACACATTTTTACCTTTTGATTTTTATCTTCCCCCATTCCCAAGCTGTTGTGATTTTCACTAACCTCAAATATTTGCTTTTTGTAAAAACAAGGAAAATTGCGGAGATGTTCAGAAAATATGATCAGTTTAACCTTTCCAGTATAAGTGCAACATGCAATAAAGGCTTTAAATGTCAACTTAAAAATCATGAACCTTTCAGCTTTGTTTGATATCTAAGGGTCTGATTCTGCAAAGACGTGTAAGCCTGGCACAGAATTAGAATCATGTACTATTGATAATGCCCTTGAGTTGAGCAAATGAGTTGGTCAAATACTGGCCAAAACCTCTTATTAAATAACTAAAAATATCAATGTAACGTTCATTACATGCTTTAAAAGCTGGGGTGAAAGACATATGACTTCTTTGGCTTTTCTTTTTTTTATGATTGTGTGTTGTAAACTCCCTTTTTCTCTTCCTTCCCTTTTTTTTCATTTTTCTATTTCGCTTCCGAAAAGGGCAGGGGAAGAACATGAAAAGTGATTATTTAATTTTGGATGCCTTAAAAAATGGGCACTTTTTTCTTTATTAAAAGATCAATTTAATAAAAGCATAATGTTTGAACCATTACTGTTAGCCAGACTTGTCAGGATTAATCTTTAAGATACTTGAGAATAGAAGAAAAATTAGCTTGTGACTGAGGCATAGGTCTAGCTAAGGTCATTGTGTAGTCTTGAGGTAGTCATGTTGTTTGCCTGATGCCTACGTGCTAAGGGATACCTAGACTTCTCAGAACCACAGGGGTTGTGTGATATGCAGCATATTCATGTTTGAAAAGATCTTCTAAGCTCCTGAGATGGAAGGATCTACAGTAGTGGGAAGTATTAGTATTTCTTAAGGTTATGTGCAAATGAACGCAGGAAACAAATCTTGCAGATTAGAAGACAACTAGAAATTAAGGTCCGTTCCCTGAATTTTTTACCATGTATTTGCTTCTCTTTTTTTTCAACAATTACAAAATGATAAAAAACTAATTCTACCACAGGGAACTTTGAGCTTTCATTCCAAAGGATCTTTATTCATGTCTTTTTGTAAGTAGAGAGTCAGGGAATATTATGCTTTGGGAGCACAGACTCCCTGTGCTTCACGCTGGCGAAAGCCCTGCTGCAGTAGTTACATCCTTTCATGTCACGCATAGGCTCACATTGCCAGGGCATCGTGTGGAGAACAGCAGACTCTGGGAATTGCCACATGCTAGCTGTTCTTTAGAAATTGTAGTTCCACTACAAACACTAAAATCCACCGCTGCATGTATTTTGAGAGAGTGTCTGGTTATCCATCCAGCTTAATTCCTCTGCAAGAAAGTAGGGTTTTTTGTAATATTTTCTACACCTTAGTGATCTACAAAAAGACGGGGACAATCTAGTTTCAAAGCTTGTCTGCCAGTGCATTGGGAAACCCTCAATATTTATTTCTTTATTTTTTTGACTAAGCGTGTGGAATGGGATGCAATATGACCAATAAATAGTTTTACTTAAATAGAGGTGGATCACTGGCTAGAGTTGCTATAGCCTGGACTTTATTGGACAGTGCACTGTTTCAACAAGAACAGTATCTAGAAGATAATTAGGAATTATCTGTGTTAGGAATTTAGAGGTAGAGCTTATAGCCAGAGTAATTTTCTGTGGGTAGTAAAAACCAGTACTATTTAAGTATTTAAAGACATTTTGTTGAAAACAGTGTACAATAATAGCAGAGAGAAAAGTCATTTTGGAAGCCTTAGGGAAGTGAATGAGTAAGTATGGCAGAGTAAGGTAACGTGATGTCTCCAGCTATATGACTGCTTCTTTCTTTAACAGTCCTCAGTTTTATTTAAGAGACCTAGAAGAATATGTTTAATGAGCTCCTGTGTGTATAGCGAAACATGAAGGCACACATTTCTTCAAGAAAGGTGGCTGAGGAGCCAAAGGTGTAGTATATGTAGGATTAGCTCCTCTTGGTTTTGTGTCAGTCTATGGTTTTGTTGAGTTCAAAAGCATTTGAAATAGAAATAGTTTGGTACCTTTATTTCTCATAAGATACTTAAGAGAAAGGTTTTTAATGAGTTAAACCCTGCTTGGAGCTGAGACACTGCAGACTTCGGTTTTATATGGCTCTATCACAGAGATATCTAAAATACTGCACCAAATGAAGAGAAACAGGAAGACCATTTTTTCTGTCTCATCCCCTGGGAAGAGTGAGTCTTTATATAGCTCTTTCTTCCTGTTCCTCTCCTTTACCAGCATTTGTTTTCTGAGAGGATGTTCTGAGTTTTACCCTTACTTTGAATGTTTGATAGTCAGTCTAAATCAAATAAAAAAACAATAGGTTTTATAATAGCATCATTTAGTAGAAGCTGGAAGCAAAACAGAACTATGCATACAGCTCCTTCAAGACCAAAATGCGTGAAGAAAGCCACTGAAAATTAACAGTAGAAGTGTTTGAGCAGGAGAGAAAGAAGGATGCTTCTGATTTGCCGGGTCCTGCACTTCGGCCACAACAACCCCATGCAGCGCTACAGGCTTGGGGAAGAGTGGCTGGAAAGCTGCCTGTCAGAAAAGGACCTGGGGGTGCTGGTTGACAGCCGGCTGAACATGAGCCGGCAGTGTGCCCAGGCGGCCAAGAAGGCCAATGCCATCCTGGCCTGTATCAGAAATAGTGTGGCCAGCAGGAGTAGGGAAGTGATCGTGCTCCTGTACTTGGCACTGGTGAGGCCGCACCTCAAATACTGTGTTCAGTTTTGGGCCCCTCACTACAAGAAGGACGTTGAGGTGCTGGAGCGTGTCCAGAGAAGGGCAACGAGACTGGTGAGGGGTCTGGAGAACAAGTCTTATGAGGGGTGGCTGAGGGAACTGGGGTTGTTTAGCCTGGAGAAAAGGAGGCTGAGGGGAGACCTCATCGCTCTCTACAACTACCTGAAAGGAGGTTGTAGCGAGGTGGGTGTCGGTCTCTTCTCCCAAGTAACTAGCGATAGGACGAGAGGAAATGGCCTCAAGTTGTGCCAGGGGAGGTTTAGACTGGACGTGAGGGAGAATGTCTTTACTGAAAGAGTGGTTAAACATTGGAACAGGCTGCCCAGGGAAGTGGTTGAGTCCCCATCCCTGGAGGGATTTAAAAGACGTGTAGATGCGGTGCTTAGGGACATGGTTTAGTGGGCATGGTGGTGTTGGGTTGACGGTTGGACTCGATGATCTTAGAGGTCTTTTCCAACCTTAATGATTCTATGATTCTATGATTTAGAGATCAATTCTGAACAACATGTGGCCACCCTGAAGAGGTGGGGGTGCAAGAAACTTTAGAGAAGGGGAATCAAATAAATATTTGTGCTTAATTTATGCTACTGCTAAGAACCAAGTGAAGTGCTGGGGAACATCTATATTTTAGCTACAGAAATTAAGGATGCACAAGGAATGGCTAAGTCAGCCCACTGATTGCCCAACCTGGTGCGGAGAGAATCTGAGCTCTGAATTATAACAATAGTTATCAGTGAGTCAGTAACATAAAATAAATAAGCCTGAAAAGTATTGAGAAAAAACATATTCCCAAGGATCCTTTAATTTAGTTGCATAAGAAGGATATCTGATCTCCTCTTTCTTAATTACTACCTGGTACCACTAAGGCGCGCGCGCATGTGTGTGTGTATGTATATAACTATGCATATATAATATAGATTGCATGGAATCTATTTGGCAACAGTTTATGTATTCATTCAAATCCAATTGTTCTTCCCTTTCAGCAAGTAATACTAAACCATTGCGGTTGCTTCATGTGATCATTAGATTGTGTTAAAGCTGGACATAAGAAAATGCAGTGAGTGCAATGTAATCTCCCTGCTCTTAGGAGATTAATATATGCTCAGGTCTGAGAAGAAACTCACAGTTTCAGGTCTCAATGCTTGGCACCTGAAGACCGTGTGGGCTATGTCCATTTGCATTTTGGCTGTGTGCATGCTGTATTTAATTGTACATTGTATTAAAATTTGTACTTTGGGGTCAGTAGTCTGCCCTTTTGATATATAGTATGTGCTAAATGAGAAAAGCAAATAGATCTGTTGGTAAAACCTCTCTTTTTTTAATCAGGAGGTGCGAACAGACACAGGGGTTTTTTTGCATCATCTCTTCAGAAATCTTAGTCAGTTCCCTATTTATTCTTAGTGAAAAGATGGCAGGGCTCTCTTTTGGGTCTGCTTGAACAATCAGACGAGTATTGACAACTACTTGATAAAAAAAAAAATAATCCTTACTGCACTTCTGAGAGAAGACACAGCATGACATGGCCCTTATCTGAATGTACTTGCCATTTACATTATAAACATGATAAATCAAACCAGAGCAGCAAACAGAAGGGAAAAAAGCATGACTGGGAAACGCAAAGGCTGCAGCCGCTTGGTTGGTTGCCCCTGTGCGATGCACGCAGTGCCTGCCAGGCCTCTGCTCCAGGGTTGTCACCCTCAGGAGCCCCTCAGCTTCAGCGCTGTGCCCCCCCTGCTCTTTGTCATGGACGCGACCCGCCTCAGCCCAAATGTGGGCTGCAGGCGCTTGGTCTGAGGGCTACACCTTTTTTGGAGGTGCACAGGGACACACACATAGGTGTGCAATGTAACAGCGTACCCAGAATCTTCCCTGGTTAGGGACAATGTCTGTCAGAGCTCCTGGGGGCTATAGGGGCTCCCTGTGGGGTCTGTCAGGCCAGTGCCCGGCAGCCAGTGCCCATCCCACCGCCCTAGCCAGGAGCAGGGCAGACAGGGGGCAGCGGGGCAGCCCCAGCCCCGGGCATCGGGCACCTCCCCGGGGATGAGGCCAGGCTGGGATGTGAGTCAGGAGCTGGGGCTGGGGCCCGGTGCAGGCAGGGCCGTGCAGGGTGGGTGTAGCTCAGGCCAGGCCTTGCAGGAGGCCCTCACATGAAAGCAGCTCCCCAGGCTGGGGTCGGCCCTCACCAGGGCGCCTCTGTCTCCTCACAGGAGGTCTCCTGGAGGGCAGTCTGAGGCTGAGCAATTCCCAGGCTGGCCCAGAGCCCACATGCCATGCCCCAAGGAGGGGGAATGATGCACCCAGGGCCCTGACAGCATTTGCCAGTTGCATGGCAGATCTTGGCAGAGTACCCGCCAATAGCTGAAATCTGCCTGGGAAAACATATTTAAGGAGGCCTAACTCTAGAGACGTCATCCTTGGTGCTCTCTATCGCAGAGGTAAAGAGAGAGCTCATTGCAGGAGGGAACCGTCCTTGGGCCTGCGGGGTACTATGGGGACCTGCCTCTTACAGGCTGCAGTTTATTCAGGGGCTCAGAGGCAGGTCGTTCAGGCATTGTTTGTGTTTCCCATGTTTAAACAAATATAGTACTTATTTGCAGCAGAGACTGACGAGGGTAAATGTCTGGGAAATGCTGAGTGTGAGACTGTTCGCACTTGGGGTTGCCCTGGGTATGGCTGCATGCCGCGTGGGCTCCCAGCCTCGGGTGCTGTGCTTTTGCCTGTGCTTGGTAAAGAGGAAGGAGGGGAGGCAGGGCTGGAGAGTGAATCAGATGCCTGAAATTAGATGCTGCGAAACCTCTTCTCATATAATACCTACCTCAAAGGATATCTCAAAGGCCAGACTACCATCATAAGAAAGGCAATAATAGTCAGTGTTAAACTCTTACGTAGGCTCTCTGGGCTTTACATCTGCAAGAAAATGCTCCACACTGCTCATGCCCTGCCTCCTATCTCCCCAGAGCAGCTGGTGCATAAAGCTCCTGGTACCAAGTGTGTGCAGCACTGGGTCCTTAGTCATCAGGGGGAACAAGGCTGACAGCAGAGGTTGATGTCTGCAGACAGAAAACAGTTACCAGCTGATGCTTCAAACAGCAGCTGCAGCATCCTCAGATTCACTGACTCCCACTCAAAGACCTTGCCTGAATCCGTTCAACATGCAGCAGGCAGGGCACGTGCATCCATGGAGAAGCCTACTCTAGACAGAGAAACAGCTGGCCATGGTCTCAGTCTTTACCCCACTGAGACCAACAAGGAAGGAGGTGAGAGCTCTACGGGGGGTGGAGAGGGAACAGAGTCCTTCCAGTGTCAATAATGTCCATAAACCCTTTGAGGGGGAAGGGGCAAAGCAGTGAGAAATGCTGCTTTTGAGAACGGGAGAGGTTGAAGCACAGATCAGCACTAATGCAGTGGAATTCGAGGAAAATCAAGGCCCGCTGCCTGGTCATTCAAGAGGCAAGGAACCCAGGCTTGCATTGGGGAGGGGGTTCTGCGCTGGAGCCAGGCAGATTGAGCTGGGACCCTGTTATCGGGTTGCCGCATCTTTGGCCTTACTGCGTGTATCTGGTAGGAGACTATTGGCATTGACTTTCGTATCTATAGAACTTCAAAACCTCTTTCCAAAACATACTGTAACAAAATACACTGTGCTCTCTACAAGACTGTATTTGTGTTTTTAAGTATATATATGTGTCTGTTTTCCTGTATTTGTATATCAGTATATATAAAATATGGGGCTGTGGTCAAGCATTTGTACTGGATAGTAAAGAGTTCAGAATAGAAAAGGACAGTATTTTTTAGTGACTGAGATGCACCATTATCATTTTAAAAGGCTCTTTCATATTGTGTTGTTTGGCCATTACTTTTCAGAAGGGCATACATGATATATGGCTGAATACCACAAGCAGCTTCTATGAAGGAAGTATTTTCTAGTTGTCAGTAGACAGGCAGTGTAGTTGAGAAGAGGATTTCATCACGCTTTCTGCAGATTGCCTAGCTGGCAGCCTCTGTTCACCTCTCAGTGGCCCTCTGCTCTGCTTCTCTGGCAGTGTTTAATGTTCAGACCAAGTGACAAAGGAGGATTGTCCTTTCAAAATGTACATACATCAGCACTGCCTGAAAGAGAAATACAGCAGGAAACACTGATTCCAAATTGCTGTTTAAAGTGCCGGCCTTCTTCTGAAATGCAGACAAAATAGAAATAGAACAGAAGCTAAAAGCGGCAAATTTTTTTCAAGCAGAGAAAGGACTCCCTTTTGGCACCTTTTCTAAGGCATTAACTGTACCCAAAGAGCGGTTGAAATGGGGTGAGAAGAAAATGGTACTTCTGATGTAAACAACTAGGCATTGGTAAAGCAATAACTCCTCCTTTAGATACTGGTTTCCGCTGAACTGGAATTTGGGAGGTAAAAACTGTTTCTCATTCTTGGTGGTAAATCTGCTGGGCTAAATCTGAAAATAAAAGGTCCAAAATCTCCAGGCAAAGCTTGCCAAGTCTAAAGAATCCTACTAAATGTATGTCAGCTGCAGTCTGATACATGGGCTGCTGCGCAGAATTATGCCAGCCCCTTATGCAAGGCCCCCAACACAGGACACTGAGGTTTTGTGGCTGAGAAGTGGGTCGGCATCTGCTCCACTGTTTGGTGTGGGGAAAATGGTTATTGCAGACTAGATGGGCAATACTGGGGTATTATGTATGATGTGCTTGCTCATTGGGTTTTTTTCTGCTACCTAGCCTGTCAGTAATCAGAGACTAGAACCTGCATGGGACAGTTTCTGGACTAAGATCACTTGATGTATTAGATAGATCTGAATTTGCACACTGAAGCCAAGTGAGCTGTGCTGGTTGAGCATGTGGTCCCTTTTTTAATCTGTAGTGAGACTCGAAATCTTTGGTGTACCTGAAATCAGTGAGGTAAAGCAGAATGGCTCCTATATTTGTCTGGTGTCCATGCTTGGAGTCCTTCAAAAAGTTCATACTCTAGATAATGTTTCTAGATCCAACATTGCTGTTTATCCAAAATGGTTAGCAAGGAAGTAATATTATTCAACGCACACACAAAAAAAGAGAGAAGTGAATTAGCATCATCTTTAGAAGCTTCTTAACCAAGATTTTCCACATATATTCATTCTGCTTGCTGGAACAGGGAAAGGTGCTAGATCATTACTCTTTAGGTTAAAAATGAATCACCCCCCTGCTGTGCTGGTCCTCAGATGTTCTTTTATTACACTCCTGGAGCGATAATAGATATAGATGATACCCCAAACTCCCAAACTTTCTCTGGGCTTACTGCCAAGATTTAATGCATTAAAAATGAGAAGAGATATATCTTATCTAAGAAAAGTTTTGTTGGGGATAAAACACGATGTCCAATTCTATCAGAGATGTATCCAGGGCTGCCATCTGCTACACTGAGCCTATGCCTTTCTGACTCTAGTCCAATTCCAGTTAAATCTAGCATACAGAAAGCAGAGGTGAAGTGTCCAAAACTATCAAGAGAACATGAAGATGACAGAAGGAAGTTCATGCCTCATTCATATGTCAGTAAGGATCTATCCACTAGCAAAGGGCTTAAAAGAAAGCACAGAAGTAGCAGTCTAGAAAAAAATATAGTCACTGCATGAAAACAAAAGTGTTACTGCATTGGCATTCCTGAAGCACTTCAGTCTTCCCGTTTGCTTAGAGTAAGCAATAACCACCTTATCTCACAGCACTGGTATGAGCAAAGGTTGACTTTTTAATAGTGCTATCTTTAACTTATTAATGAACCAATATTCAAACATACACTTGTATATGCAGAAGAGACAGACTTGAAAATTAAACTGTTTTCAGAGAAGGCCAAAAAGTAGAGATGCAACTGCTCATGCTGCAGTGCTAAGCATCTGATCGGCTCAGCAACCGCAGTGCCCTTGATGGTGTCAGAGGCAGACTCAGGCGTGTGTGCTGGTACCATTAGTACCGCTTTCTTCTCTCCCATAGCACAGGATAATCAACAATAGGCCACTCATTTAAGGATGACAAGGCAGCCACAGGTGGTTCTCTGTGAGAGCTAAGGGCAGAGCGTAAGAACAAAAGAGGGGCTCTTGTTCACACCGTGCACAGGATACTTCCTCAGTACTCTTGTAGCTGCAGCTGCTCAGATCACCATGGGTTATTTTCTGAGGTCTTTGTAGTTTGTCATGGTGTCGTGTAGGATTTGTGTGGTGTTTGCCTATCTATGCAGAGCTTGTCTGGTTTCTTCTTAAACCCGTGTATGTTTTTTCACATCCACAACAGCAAGGAGTTCCACATGTCTACTACCCACTTGCATGAAGAGCCATCTCCTTTTGCTGGTTTTGAACCCAGCTCTTGCTTGTTTGTCCTTAGTTCTTGTATTGGAAGACTCAGTAAGCAATTGGTCCCTGCCTACCTTCTTTATGTTGCTAAGGATTTTGTGGACCTTTACTATATGCCCCTAAGATGCCTCTTTTCCATAATGAAGAGTCCCAGTCAACTCAGTTATTCCTCTTATTGAAGCTCTTCCTGCTTTTGATTATCCTTGTTGGCCTTCTGTGAACCTTATATGTCCTTTTGCAGATGAGGAGGGCAAGAACTGAACACAATATTTGGGGCATGGGCAAAACATGGATTTATACTGCAGCATGATATTTTCTGTTTTGTTCTCTATTCTCTTCCTGATAATTCCTAACATTTGTTTTGCTCTTTCAACTGCTATAGAACACTAACCCGATGCTTTTTATGGACCTATATATCATAACATGAAGGCCTTGTTCCCAAGTGGTAATGGTCAGTACAGAGCTCATAATTTTTTGTGTGAAGCTGAGATTGGTTTTCCCCATGTGCGTCACTTTACATTTATCTACACTGAAATTCATCTACCAATTTATTGCCCAGTCACTTGGCCCCTTAAGGTGAAAAAAAATTCATCATGGCTAGCTCTTGTTCTTAGTGCCTTGGATAGCTGTGTTTCATCTGCAAATTTTGTTATCTCCCTGCTCATCCTCTTCTCAAGGTGATGGAATTTGAGTATCTTAAACAGAACAAGTTCCAGCACAAATCCATGTGGAATTTGCCTAGTGATGGCACTGAGAAATGGCCATTAGTCCTATCTTCTGTTTCCAGTTTTGTATCTAGTGTAATTTTCTATGCACACTTAATTTCTTTGTCTTTGATGAAAGAGTTTTTCAGAAACCTCTTGGAAATCCAGGTGGATCAACGACATCACCTTCACCTACATACTTGTTGACCCCCTTCTTGCACCTTAAGGAAGCTGTGTTGGCTGCTCTCAAATCAGGCACTCCCTGTGGATAGCAGGGCTCTGGTGAATCCTGTTCCCTCCTAACATGTGGCTGATGCTGTGCTTCTGTAAGTGACTCCTTTTTGACAGGCAGTTATTTTAGCCAGACTCCCATTTCCAGGCCTCTACCATAGCTCAAGAATAAGCATTCATCAGTTCTTGGAAGTTGGCCATGGCAATCTTATGTGGATAGTTGTAATGTCAAATCCACCAATAAATACATTTGTTGTGAAGGTCTGTGAGGTATACATCATACACCCTGATGAGCATCCACAACATCCAGAGCATTGTGCGTGTGTGTGTGTGTTCAGAAAGTGTGAATAGTACCAGAGGCAGGATGTCCATTTCCAGAGTCAGGATACACACTCATACACTGCAGAGCCTCATCAATGGCCTCACAAACCCTCAGGGCAGCTAATGCACAACACTGTCAGCCACACTAGCAGAGCATACATCACCCAAAGCTCTGGCATGTACATCCCACCACAGGCAGCACCCTCTTTGCCCCACAAAATATAAGCTTCCACAGTGTGAAGGCACCCACCTGCATGCATCTTTGCAATAGCAAATTGCCAACTACTAGCTCGGTGCCCCAGTACCTGATACTTACAATGAACTCTTTGTCTGCATCAGTTCAATATTTCTGTAGTAACCACTGAGTATACATTCAGGGCAAGTCAAAGGTCATTGGGACTGCTGGTGAGATTTTCTTCATGCTAGCACAGAAAACATCATGAGGATTAGCACACCTCAGTCCCCGTGGGAAGCTGTTCCAGCTCCACTAAAGAGCAAGCAGCTCTGTGATATTCCTGGGTTTGGACTCTGTCATTAACCAGGAAAGACCATGTGTTGCCCTATTTGAAGATATGCTGGCATGGTATGTAGAGCTGTAAGGCACAAATCACCTGTGCTCCTGCCTGGCTCAAGGGGTAGTCTTCTCTCTCTCACACCTTCCAAACACCTACCAGATTTAATCTTGGGGTCTTTTCTTCACCATTAGAGGACTAAAAAACAAGAATAAATATTTGCATATAAAATAAGCTGCCTTACTGTGGATGGTGCATGTTAATCACACTCCATATATTTTCATGTACATGTACCAGAGTGAGGGCATAGGCACAGGCTGACCAGAGAGAGCTGACACACAGGCTGCCTATTCCTCAGAGGGACCACCTAGAATCCCTCCAAATCTCTTCGGATGAAACCCGCTGAGATTTCCCTCTGTGCCACAATCTGGGCATGTTCATTAGGGAAAGAAGGCATACAGGCAAAATTCAAGCATCTATAAACAAAAAGTGCTCATTCAGCACCAGCAGGTGCGTGGAGGAGCATGGATCAAAAATGAGTGGTAGACTTGTTTTAGAAGGAGGAGAGGCCTAGCTGCTGGTAACCTTGGGGATGGTGGCTTAAGACCCTGTGTGGAAAACAGTCCAGCTGCTGGATAGTGCCTTTTGACAAACCCCAGTCCCTAGCCTTCCTTGAAATGCTGGTGAAATGCTTCCAAATGACAGCTTACTACTACTCATTTTAGCAGAGTTGCTGGTATGACTGTGGATAGTAGCAGGCACTGCTGATCCCATAACTTTATCTAAAGTGAAGGGAAGTCCTAGCTGGATCATTGTGATAGGTATTTGGTCACTTCTTTGCAGTGGAGGTTTATGCTGGTGTGGTGTGGCCCCTCCTGATAACCGAGAGAAGTCCCTCTGTGTGACAAAACAGATGGGTCATTTCAAAGACTCAGGAGAGAAGCAAGCAGGACTCTGAGGCAAAAAAAAAATGCACACACGTGCTGGTATTCAAACATTTTTGCTAAACCTAAATAAGGTCTACCATGTGGGTGTGGGAAGCTTCCTTTGGGTTGGGAGTGTCTGTTGTGAAGAAGAGGGGCGTAGGGGATGGTTGAGCTGTTGAGATCTGTGTGAGGGATGCATTGCTGGAAGGGATGTGATATGAAGCTGCTTCAGAAGGGACTGTGCTAGGTGAGAGTCATTTGGACTAGGTGTGGAGGTAGATAGTGATCTTTGTGTTGTTACACTTAGACCTATTGCTTGTAGCTGTACCAGTTGGATTGCCCTCAGGACACCTCAGAGGTAGCTTGAAGGGGTAAGCTGTGTGGAGGGACAAAGAGGTGGGGTGGGAGAAATTTAACAGGGTAAGAAAGCTGTAAGATAAAAACACCCAATAGGCAGCCTTTGGCTCTGTCTTGTACTGGATGCGTTGGGATAAGGAGTTTTGGGGGGCAATGAGAGAGAAGTCAGTAGTTTAAAATTATGTTTATATCTATAGTCACAAGCTTAGGATATCCTCAGGGAGCTACCTCCAATCTCCAAAATTTTACACTAAAATAATAGAAAATTTAAAAGAAATTATTCTTAGAAGGTATGCCCCTCCATGGCTATCGGTTTGTTCAGTGTAATCTGAATATGGCTGTTGTGTGCAAATACTCCCGGCTGAGTCCCAATCTTCAGTGAAAAAAATCTACATGGTTTCATATTTGGAGGTGTCAGACTTTCCATCTAATTTCCAGGTTGGGCAGTTCTTGTGTAGCAGAAATGACAACTGGAACAAAGAAAGAGGGGAATTAAGAAACTACAATAACATGTGCTTTATTTATGACATATGAAATAAAATAAAAGCTTTCACACTTTTCTAAGCACACACAAATCTCACTTCTATTATTTTTAAAGCACTGAGTTATCTTGTCTTTTACAGTGTGTAAGTGAAAACTCCTCGCAGTCCAGATGGAAAAACGTCTAGCATTGCTCTGTTTTGCTGATAAAAAAACATTTAGAACATATTTATGAATACTGCTTTTACTACTCAGCTAGCTGAGGATTTTCTGACAAACGTATGAAATCATTTTCTGGTAGATCTTCTGCTGTAAATTTTCACAGTGATGCATCAAAGCTTAAAAGTGTTCATCAAAGAACACAAGCAATTGCATTTGTGGGCCAAAATTGTTCTTGGCTCACTGTCATCAGAATCTCTTAAAAGTATAAAATTTTTGCTTAGTTACTATAGGTGACCCAACTTGAAGGATAAAACCTGGCATATTTCTGAGGTTCAGATGATTACCAAAATGTATACAAACACACACACACAAATATTCAGGTCTTGTATGCCTGATGCTTTTGTATATAAAACTAACTTAAGGGGATTTTTTAGTGCTGTCTCAGTTTGAACATGTCTTGTTTCAGCATCCCATTGGACCCATGTGCTGGGCCATAGGTATTCCCAGCTCATATCTACCTTATAGTATATTACACAACTCTTTCTGAAAGATTTCAGCTGAAATTAATTTCCTAAATGTAGGTGATTTGAGTAATAAATACACCTACGTGTCTATTCTCCCAATACAAATCTTGTAATATAGACAATCTAATTTCAGAGTTCTCCCAGTACAAATCTAGTAATATACACAATCTAACTACAGACACTTTTTTAGCTGCTGAGTTGTAAATATCGGATTTAAAGCTGAATATATTTCACTGACTATGGGAGCTTAGACACCTAACTTAACTTAGTTAACACCTGTATTTAGATGGCTATAGTCTCCAGCTGAATGCTCCTCTTAATATTTTCTGATATTTTGTCTTCCACAGTTAATTGTCAACTCAGTCCCTTTTTATTTGCTTTTTTCTTTGATTTTCAGATTTGATGAGAAGTCTGCTTTAGGATTGTTTTTTCTGAATATAATACTGGGTGATCTCAAACATCTTTCCTGCAGCAGTCTAGAGATCAGGTCCATATCTAATTTTTTTTTTTTTTACTTCTTTGTCCGTTCTATTGTGGTCTTTTAAAAGCATTAATAATAAATACTTCTAAGCTGGTTTTCTTTCTCCTTTACTGTGTCTGAGATTCTTCATTGTCCAATAGGGTGCTTCTGAATGCTGCTTTACATATCTTTATTTTCTGATGATGGCCAAATCTCTAGACAAAATGGTTTAGTGAACGCTGTGCTTGGCTTCATTATCACAGAGTTTAAGCATGTACTACTAGTGAGGCTTTCTACGCAAACAAACTGTGAAGCAATTTAAATCACTTCCATCCACTATATTTTTTATTGTCCAGCCTGTGACAATTCAAAAACTCCAAGGTGAAAGAAGGCACTCTTACTCCTGCTGTGATCCTTGAATCAGCCTGAATATTTGTTAACACAACATTCTTAGTTTGTAATATGCGGTAATGATATTAATATACTTCTTGGGGAGATGTCACTTCTACTGAGTGCATTTCTCTGCTTTTTCCTGGTGCGTTGTCTGTGTGGTGAATCAAATACCTTTTATAAATATTAATAAATATTACCTTTACCATATATTTAAGTCAACAGGGAGGATATTTTGCCATTAACCTGCTATAAGATTATATTAAACTAAGTGGATCATAATGATTTACAGTAAAGGACAATTATCCATAAATTTCTGTGTTCAGTTATACATGTAGCAATACACTTGGCAGAAAAATAGCAAAGTACCTTTCAGTAAAAATACTATGTTACAAAAACTATATTATAAAGAACAGGCAAGCATCAGCCACTTTTTAGAAACTGGTCAGGTAATTCAAAGCAGTGTGCAAGAGCTGACTTTTGTGGCTAAAAGAGCTTCAATTTAAAACAATTTTTATGTAATGTTGGGCTAGTTCATATTCAATTATTAAGATGGACTAGACTATAAACAGAAACATGCATTAGCTTGAGTTTCTTGAGTAATATATGTTGTAAGTTATGTTTTAGTTAAGCTAAGTCTTGCTGTAGGGGATTGTGGATAATAAATACCCTTCCAATTCTCTTCTGGATAGTTCCCATCCATGACTGTGTCCATACAAATAATTGCTGGCAGCTTTGTGTATTTAGGCATTTTAAGGGTATTTATTCTAGACAAAGTGGAATATAAATAAAAGGCAGTCAAAATGAAATGTCAACAAACATTTTCCCAAGCACCACCCCAGGCCATGATATTGAAGGAAAACCCACGTACTTTACTGTGTGCCAGACTCTCATGTCTTGTGTCTTACTCACTCCTCTCTAATTGCCTCTTTACTTCTGAAATTCTTGCTTAACATTGACACTGGATCAAGCAAGGCTTCTCCAAATACACTCAGGAGTTATTGCATCTACGTGTTCTTTGATTCTTGCCATGACTTTGAAGAAAATGATTCTGGCTTTTTAAAATGGAGTTTTCCTCACTTTGTCTGAATTTTATTTGTCTATAATATTCCATTATCAGCTTCCTCCTTGCTACGTGCCGTATGACATGACAGCAATGTGTAATGGCACATAGCACAGTGATACACAAGCTTGTATAGAACAGACGCCATAGTATTGTGCCATGAGAAGATGCCTTTCCCAAGAACAGTACGACTGTAGTTAGGATGAGATCCTGCCTAATAAAGGCCTGCCTCGCATAGGAGCTCAAACATGGTATGCGGCTGACTTCATTTGATAGAGGTTTCACAGTGTTTTCAGCCTCTCTGCATGTCACTCTGTGTCCTTTTTATGTCACTTTATATGCCCACAGCCAGTCTCTCTTCCATTACTCTTGCCTTTATATGCCTTTGTCTCTGACCTGAATGTCTCAGTGGATCCATCCTGTAACTTGCATTGCTGATTCTTCACATGCATGGCCTTTGCTTGATTGGTTTACTGGTGTGGTTGTAGACTCGTGGCTGAGATGCTTAAACTCCTTAGCTGGGTATTTGCCATGTGTTCTCCAGTGCCTATAATGAAAACTGAACGTCATTGATTCCTAATGCACAATATTTAGGGAACTATAGCTACTGAATGCTTTAGCTGCCGTGCTGAACCTTATCAGGGGCTTTGAACACTCTCTGAAATAAAAGGAAGGATCCCTAAGCATAGGATCAACATACTACGGTTGGCTTTCATCTATTCAGTGAAATCAGTCCTCTTAGGAATTTCCCTGGAAAACTTTAGACCTGATGAATGCTGCTGTGTAGTCGGAGGTAGACTCTTCAGGCTGGGAAAAGTCCAGTTTAGTAATAGGGTCAAGTGGGAACAGCTATACAAATCATATAATGTGAGCAGGTTAAAACTGTGGGAAACAAAGGCTGCTCATCTGATTGGAGTACATAAGTTAAGTTAACAAACAAGTACATAAGTTAATGGAGAAATCCACTGTGTGTGAGGGACCCTGCTCTCACAGGTCTCTAAGCCAAGATTTCCTTTCCGTATGGGCAGTTCATATGGTATGTGCAGAATTCAAGCGCTGCCCTAGCCTCACATGTTGAACAATTACACATGTAAGTATTTATTCAGAGAAGAAAAACTTAGAAACTAAACCACAATCTGTGTCTGTAATTGTAACAGATGAACCAAAGCTAATCCTTGGGAAACAGGTCATTCTGACCTCTTTGCTTTTCAAAGCAGGAAGTTGTGGAGATTCATTTAGATGCAGAAGGGAAGAGTGTCCAGGATTTAATCTTTTAAAATGCACATACATAGAGATACATGCAGTAATGCATTTATCGTTCCATTTGAAGAATTTTGGTATTGGTATGGAAATGTCTTGTTTCTCATAGAAAAAGAGGATTTGCTACCTATGAAAAAGAGCAGATATTTAGACCAGAGCAGGACAGCTAAAACATGTCACTGTTGGAAACTTGTTTCCTTGGAAATATTGCAAATATTTCTCCAAGTAACTACTTTAGAAATAAGTTCCATTGGAAAATAACAATGTGAAATAATGACTAATGTAACTGGACAGTGGGGGAAAAAAGGAATACCCTGCCTTAGATTATCTGTTTATTAATTGCTATTTCCAGGTTGCATAAGGAGAACATCAAATTAAATTTGTTACTTGGATGAAATATTTTGTGTTCCAACTGTAGTATTTGTAAACAATAAAAAAGAAGGAGTCACAGTAGGTACTTAGAATATTGTAATACTATTGTTATGTCACATTTCTAGCTAGATAGAGAAGAATAAAAATAGGGTTTGCATTTTTTTTTTTTTTTACTTCTACCTGCCAAGGTCATAGGGTGTGATTCAATCCACTAAAAGGAAAATGGGAAAGCTCCTGTTCGTATTTGCCCTTTGATAAATCGTATTTTGCTAAATCCATACCAGATTTATTCCTGCAATTAACACTGAAAAGAAAATACTGTAAATTTAAGACTAGCGTTTCTAAAAAGGAGAAAATGAATTGTTGTTACATAATGAAAATGCTGAATTAAAACCACTCTCAATCTTGGTAGATGTAAGCACACAGGCAGAATTGATGTTTCAAGTGTCATTCTCCTTGTGTGAAACTGCTTTAATCACTTTAAAAATTACATTAATTTTAATATATTTTTAATAAGTTCAGTAAACCTGTAAGTATGATGAAGAGATAGCAATCAAGCTTCTTAATTTTGAGTATTAATATCCACAGTGACATGAAGATTATAAGAGTGTAATCAGTTAAAATGTCACTTTTGGGGGAATTTATTGACTGGTCATAACACTGAAAAAGTGATGTATTTTGCTCAATCAAAGTAAAAAATAGTATTTGAATTTCAGAAGCAAATTACCCTTTTCAACAGCACACTGGAATTACATCTCAAATCTTTAATTGATGAAGAAAAGAGCCATCAGGGAAGGCAATACCTCATAAGAAATTATCATATTCTACAGTGATAAATCAATAAACTTGAAAGAAGAGGGAGAAATGGAAGTTGAGAGTTGACATATAATGTAAATACATCCCATAACATTTTATGATCGGATACTCTAAATGTAGTACTAAAAGTTAGCTGCTCTTAATGAGTTAGCTGCTCTTAATGCTTTTATGACAGGAAGATTTTGCTGCCCTTAAAGGGATGTGAGGGGAAAATAGAAGACCAACAATTCCATTCCGTAATGACATTATATAGCTAAAAACTACTGTGATGCTACTGTATAACTGTTTATAAGGGATGCAGTGTTACTTGTTTAGAGCCATAAGGACCTCTTTGTTTATGTGGACCTTCGTGAAACATCACACAACTCCTTTTAAGAATATACCTCTAAGTAATAATACACGTTTCCCTTTAAAGTCTTCAGTGCTCACGTTTATGGACTACAACATTTGTTATTCTGGCATGATTTTCCTTATAAATATTGACATGAGAGCATAGACCATTAATTATGTAACAAAGGACACCCACCAAACCAAGCCAAACCTAATTTTTACTTTCCTAGTGGATATACAGTCTAAAGAGAGCTAAAGCACTCTAAATATATTTTTATTCTGGATCAGTATATTTGTTAGGGTACATTCCTCCCTAATTTCATCAGAGAAATACAGTGCTGTAGGAGTGCTCTTGTTCAAGCTTAAAAGCTTACGTAATAAAAATTGTTAGTGGATATTTGCAGATGAAGTATGTTGGCGTCTGAATATGCTGTATTCCCCCTTCTGCTAGCTGTTACAAGATGCTTCACATGGGATGCCAGTTTTTATGCAGTGTTCTTTATTTGTGGCAAATTATGAAGATGTTCTGAAGCACTGAGGTTGCTGAATCTATTTGCCAAATGCCAGGTGACTGCAGTTATCATTTTATAGGTGAACAAAAAGAACTATCCAATTGTGCTTTGAGTGTATACATCCACAGCAGTCCAAATTACACCAGCAGTAGTGCTGCTATTTATACAGGTGGTAATAACACTACAGAAAACACCACCCACCAGGGAATAAGAGACTATAGTAAAAGTCCTTATTTATCTGCCTATCAAAATACTCTAAGGCTGAATTCACAAAAGGATAGTGGAAAAACTGTACCTATGTTCTTTTTATGCATGGAAAATAGTCTGTGAGCTTTTCTTCAGCTGTGCAAATGAAAATCACTGTGAAAATATGATGTACGGAAAAAATGTACGGATGTACAATGAAAAAATGTATGATGTATGGAAAATACGGATTGTGAGCAAAACGGGTATAGACTTGAATGCCTGAGGAGCAGGTTTTAGAAGATCAAGGGTAAAACTCACGTATGTTTATAAGGATGTCTCTTCTTACCTTTTCATGAATACATACTCTGGCCTGTAATAGAGTGATAGCACATTTCAGCATATAGCTACAAGTGGATTACTGTGCTGTCATAGGACATACTAAAGACTTGTGTAGACAACACATGACCTTGCTGAGAGTAATGGTATCTATCCTGCTCGGTGGAGTCCTGCTGAGACCTCAAACTAGTTAGTGCATGCTACCAAACATCTCTATGTGCAGTGTTTCCCAAGGGGGTGAGGAGGCTGAACAAGCTGTGGTTGTGCAGGGTATAGTAGCTTGGGTGTGCTGCCATACAGTCCCAGCGCTATGCTGTTGAGACCCAGGGGAAGCAGAGGTTTCTGCACAGCGCTCCTGGGAGCTCCCAGAGGCAGGGTGAGTGCAGGCAGGAGCCCTCGGGGACCTCTCCACTCTCTACAGGATAAACATACCCTAAATCAATAGGACATTCCCTCTGTATTAGAATAATTAAACACTGTTTAGCTGGCTGAAGATGAGAAGTGCTGTAGCCGTAATAATCTGATGATATCACTCCACATTGACTTCTAGGAGAGAGAGAGACAAGGCCACCTGTTGGAGCTGGAAAAAAGTAGTCAAGCTTACAGGCAAGTAAGCCATATACATCCAGGTATATAGGTCTGTTTTGGTGAACGCTGGGATTTAAAAAATCTCTCCAGGCTTGGCTAGTAGAACTGATCTTTTAAGAAATTCTTCAGTTCCTCAAAAATTACTGTATTAGCTGTTTGTTGTTATAGTTGTATGACTTAATAAGACTTTCCAGACAGTTCACCTCAGAGCACCTCAGTTCACCACTGAATGAACTATTCTATACCAGTATTTGCAGTAAGTTAGCATTGTCCCCACCATTTCAGCTCACACAGCTCTCTTGTGTAGGTCTTGTAGCCAAGAGTCTTCAAGAATGGATTTCATGTTAACATCTCCATAATTGCAAAAGCTGAGAGGGACCAAGGGGGCTAATCCATCAAAGTATATAGTGAACATTTCTTGTAATAACTACTGTATTTTCTAAGTTGGCTATTATGGATTTTACACCTTCACTGATAAAATTTATTTTCTTGTAAGTGGTTTCGGATTAAGATGGGAATAGGACTTTAAATGGTAAATGTATTACTTTCACGCTAAATACACGTGATTGTTTTGGCCTGGTGCCCAAGAAGAGCTAAGAATTTTTCTCTGCCATAGGCTTTAGCATTAGTATTTTTCAAACTCTTTAAACATTTGCCAAAAAGCTATAGATGTCTGTTCCCTCTCTTTCTATGTGTTTTGAGTTCTATAGCTTTTGGATGCATTCTGCTGTGGATTCTAGTGACTCTGAATAGTTTAATTCTGGAAGTGGGATTAAATGAAATATGCACAGATGGCTAAAGCAGAGGCTTGGTCAGGCTATTTGCCATTAAAGAACAACTGTGTTTTGTCTTGGCTATTGCAGTCACTGGATCAAAACCTTGTCCAGGGAAAATTAAGGGTTCTAAGAGTATCCTGGAGGAGAAGATGCTAATGAGAAATTGTTTGCATGCCAGTCCTGCATCTACCAAATATGTGCTGTGTTCCTCGGTGCCTCTGCACCTCGGGAGTATCAGAAGACGTGACTCGCCTGTGGCAGATGTAGGCAATCTGAAAAAGTGTCAGTGTAAGCACACAGAAGGCTCGCTGCGGTACAAACTAGTGGACATCACCTCACCTGGTGAAGATAGTGGTGGAGTTTGTGGTGACCTGCATAACATCCCAGCCTTGGCCTAGACCTTAACAAGCCATGATGTTCAGGCTATAACTGAGATGATCCAAATACTTGGCATTGTAAAGGCCTATGCAAATCAAGGAGAAACCTTGCTGTATGTCAGCCATCACAGAACCTGTCTTCTGAATATGGCAGTGATTTGCAACGGGTTTCCTTGAGTCACCACAGTTTACGCTAAATAGAATCATAGAATCATAGAATGGTTTGGGTTGGAAGGGACCTTTAAAGGTCATCTAGGCCAACCACCCTGCAATGAGCGGGAACATCTTCAACTAGATCGATTGCTCAAAACCCTGTCCAACCTGACCTTGAATGTTTCCAGGGATGGGGCATCTACCACCTCTCTGGGCAACCTGTGCCAGTGCTTCACCACTCTCATCATAAAAAATTTCTTCCTTTATCTAGTCTGAATCTACCCTCTTTTAGTTTAAAACAATTATTCCTTGTTCTATTGCTACAGACCCTACTAAAAAGTCTGTTCCCATCTTTCTTATAAATCCTCTTTAAGTACTGAAAGGCCACAATGAGGTTTCCCTGGAGCCTTCTCTTCTCCAAGCTGAACAACCCGAACTCTCTCAGCCTTTCTTCATAGGAGAGGTGTTCCATCCTCCTGATCATTTTTGTGGCCCTCCTCTGGACCCGCTCCAACAGGTCCATGTCTTTTCTGTACTGAGGACTCCAGAGCTGGATGCAGTACTCCAGGTGGGAGTACCCTATGTTCATATCCTGGAATCATACCCTGGTTCCTGTGACAATGCAAATCTCTGAGCTGGGCCAGGTTTCTGCCACAGATTTTGATTGTCAGCATATGGTTCCTTAATGAGTTTCTTGCAAAAGGACCTTGCTAAATGCCTTTTTTCATACTTACTTAAGTTCTGATTATATTACATGCTCAGGCCCAAATTGGCACTTGCTTCCCTCACTGACATGATTTTATGTGTTTTGTATTTCTCCTCCACAATTCTCTTTTGCAGATAACCACACATACTTCAATCTGATTTATCCCAAATGCTTAAGCCTAATATGAAGTGGAAGGATATCATCACAAGGTGCATGAGTGCACATGAGTTGCATTGGGAACAGTGGTGGTATTTGCATTCATAGAATCATAGAATCATAGAATGGTTTGGGTTGGAAGGGACCTTTAAAGGTCATCTAGGCCAACCACCCTGCAATGAGCGGGAACATCTTCAACTAGATCGATTGCTCAAAACCCTGTCCAACCTGACCTTGAATGTTTCCAGGGATGGGGCATCTACCACCTCTCTGGGCAACCTGTGCCAGTGCTTCACCACTCTCATCATAAAAAATTTCTTCCTTTATCTAGTCTGAATCTACCCTCTTTTAGTTTAAAACAATTATTCCTTGTTCTATTGCTACAGACCCTACTAAAAAGTCTGTTCCCATCTTTCTTATAAATCCTCTTTAAGTACTGAAAGGCCACAATGAGGTTTCCCTGGAGCCTTCTCTTCTCCAAGCTGAACAACCCCAACTCTCGCAGCCTTTCTTCATAGGAGAGGTGTTCCATCCTCCTGATCATTTTTGTGGCCCTCCTCTGGACCCGCTCCAACAGGTCCATGTCTTTTCTGTACTGAGGACTCCAGAGCTGGATGCAGTACTCCAGGTGGGAGTACCCTATGTTCATATCCTGGAATCATACCCTGGTTCCTGTGACAATGCAAATCTCTGAGCTGGGCCAGGTTTCTGCCACAGATTTTGATTGTCAGCATATGGTTCCTTAATGAGTTTCTTGCAAAAGGACCTTGCTAAATGCCTTTTTTCATACTTACTTAAGTTCTGATTATATTACATGCTCAGGCCCAAATTGGCACTTGCTTCCCTCACTGACATGATTTTATGTGTTTTGTATTTCTCCTCCACAATTCTCTTTTGCAGATAACCACACATACTTCAATCTGATTTATCCCAAATGCTTAAGCCTAATATGAAGTGGAAGGATATCATCACAAGGTGCATGAGTGCACATGAGTTGCATTGGGAACAGTGGTGGTATTTGCATTATTTCAAGTGTATCTTCTGTACACTTAATTACAGAAAATAAGTTTAATATTTGCAACATGTAGCACATTGCATGATAAAGGCAGGGATCACAATATGTCTTTGCCATTGAGGACAAGATCTCAGCAGGTGACTTCATTGCTCCTTCACAGAGCAGACTTGAAGAATTCAAGAATAACTTGCGAAGGTCAGATTTTATGGTTTATGTTGCTTGGTTCAATTTGTGATGGAGTGAGAAAGTAACACTATGATGGAAGAGTCAAGAGGGAGAAGTTCAAGAGAAAGCAGGGAAAGAGTTCAATCTCCTTTTCCCCAGTTCTCAGGGTGTGGTGATTTTCCCTATTGACAGGTCTGTGACAGATTTTTAGGCACTAAGTGTTCATGCAGGTACAGACTCTTCTTCTATGAGCTGATAACATAGGAACACATGGCACTGGCCTAATAACATTCAGGAACCAAGACACTTCAGAGCAGTGAAGGTGAGTCATTTGAAATCACCATGATCCATGGTAAAACTAATGGTGGGAGTATCTGTCAGATCAGGCAGCCCTGACTGTGCTCCAATTAGCTGTGCTTGTAATTGATGTTACAAGGTTGAAGTCTGTTGTGATTCATGGTCACTAAAGTTCACAGCAGTGGTGGCTTTTTCATTTTAAGGGAAAGACCAAGAATCGCTTTAAAATACTTATGAGCATGATTAATGGAATGGGGAGGTGACTGAAAACCTAATATTTTAGTGGACTGGCAGAGGTAGGGAATTAAAAAGGCAGGGGCCTTACCGTGCTGAACCTCTAAGTTACTTAGTATGCTCAGACACCCCATACTGACTACAATGGGGACACTGTGCTGAATTCCCCTTTGGACATTTCCAACCAATTGCCAGGCAGATTCTTGGCTGGCTGAGTGTTTTATTTTGCCCTCTGAGAATATCCCTCACATTTTTAACCTGGTTGCAAAGAGTCCTGTGGATTCCTGCTTCAGAGAGATAGAAGTGCATCATAGGCAGTTTTATATTTAGTTAGAAATATGGTATCTCTTTTGACAGAGACTAAAACATTGACACTTTGTTTTAGCTGTTGCAGTACACAGGGTGTTAGTGATCTCTTAGGCTCTCAGACTTTTATCCCCACTGGGTGCATCTGGTACTTCCTAAGGTCTACATACACTGGCACAGTCACTGCAGAACTCAGCCAAAAATCTGCACTGTGCTCTCCATGAGGGGCACCTACAGCACTGAAGCACGGCACAGCTAGAGTGAGTAAGAGGGCCATGGCCCTTTTACTGTGCCTTAGGAGTCTGAGGAAGCCTTCTGAAGCAGCCCTGCAACTTCTGAATTGCTTGTACATGCTGAGAGAACAATAAAGATATGTAGGGGGATGGCTGTTACTCAGGGTTATGTGATTATCCCAGAAACATGAGTCCTTGTGCCCAATTTTTCACTCTCTTGTCAGCAGCAGGAGAGGCAATCTCACCACTGAGCACAGAACACTTCGCCTTTACTCTCTCCTTGTTATGTCTGAAGAGCCCTGCACACAGAGTTCTTCTTGGGATGGCAAAATCAATGCTACTGATGCTCTTAAGAAACTTTAAGGTGAGCTAGCTACCCAAATGAGCTAGTTTAAAGGCAACTTGGTTACGTCTGCATGATTTCAAGTGACTGGAATGTAGACGTATCTTTTCAGGTGTGCCCATTCTCCTTGGCTAAAGCCACATTGGAACATATTGTTTGTTATATTATAATACAATTATAGTGTGTAGACCTATGCTAGCACTGAAACACCATAAAATGAGATTAGAATACTTTTAGTTTTATGTCTGAATAACAGCATCAGCCTGAAATCCTGCTGTGGAGTTTACATCATGGGCAGAGGTACATAAGGACCTGTGAATATTATTCTACTTTATGCCCTGTAACTTCTCTCCTTCTGGCAGATCTCGTTGAATGACTTAAATTGTGCAGTGAAATTTGCTTTTGTGTAAGTAGCAGCATTCTGTTCAATCATTTTCTGGAGAAAGCAGCATACAAAAGACAGCCCTTCCTAATCCCTCTCTGTTTCCTTCACCTCCGGGCCTCCCAGCTGGAAAGAGATTCTTATCCTTCTCTCCCATCTGGAACGAGATTCTTATCCTTCTTTCTAATGATTACTAACTTTGCAGTTAAAAACTATTGTCTTGCTGCAATGCCCAGAGGATCCTAGTGTAAAGAAGGGTGGTAGTTCAAATAGCCTAAGGGTGATCAAATCCATTTCCCTCCCTTAGTATTGACTCCTACTTGTTCAATTTTGGTCTTTATTGCAATGAGAAGAAAGAATAAAGTAGATCCCTCTGGACTTCCAAAATTTCCCTTAGCAAAGTAACTTTTCAGTAAGCGATAGATCAAAAAATAACTTTGATACTGATTGGAAAAAAAAAGCTCTTAAGGCTGATGGTGTTGCAAAGCCTAAAGGTAGGTGCCCAGTTCCAGAAGAGTTCACAGGACCACTCGTTGTCCCCTCCTTTACCAAGAGCTGGGATCCACAACAGGCATCAAACTGAGACAAGAGATCCCGTAGCTAGGGAACTACTTTCTGAGGCTTTCACCCTCATGGTCTGGGTGCCTTTGAGAGACATGGATTCGGGTATTAGCCTTCTACTTGGGGATTAGGTGCTCTTGGACAACTGCTTTCTTTTGAAATGTGCAGCCACTGTGGGGTCCGTCAGGGCAGGACCTGGCAGCCAGGGCCTGTCCCACCGTCCCAGCCAGGAGCAGGGCAGCCGGGGGGTACTGGGGCAGCTCCAGCCCTGGGCATCAGGCACCTCCTTGGGGATAGGGACAGACTGAGGCTGGGTCAGGACATGGGCCTGCAGGTAGACCCAGGTTGGTGTGGTCCATGGCCAGGCATGGAGACTGGCCCCGATATGGTGTTGCTGGGGCAGGGGCTGATGGCCCTGGGGAGCTGAAATGGGGTCCTGGGCGGTGGGCAGGGTGGGGGAACCCCGGAGGGTGTGGATAGGGACAGGCAGGGCTGGTAGTGCCTCAGGGCCATGGCGATGTGCTATTTTGCACCTACCTTTTGCACTGCAGCCAGGTAATGAGAGCATTCACTGAAGGAGGAGAAGGTGTGGTCCCCAGCCCTTCCCACCCAGCGGGGTCTCCATTCACCTCTCTCATATTACTGGAGAGTACCCATGTGTTTCAACACTTCCACCCTTTTTGTCCTCCGTGGTGCAAAACCCAGTCTACAGTGTTCAACTCTTCACATGTGCTGCAGAGGGAACCACTTTACCCAAGTCAGGCTTGTGAAGCCCACCCTAGTGTCAGATCTGGGAGGCCATTTGTCAGGACGGGTGTCTGCAACTTACCTACTACCATTTCAGCACTGGTTACTGTAAATGTCTGCATGTATCATTGTCCTTTCATGGAAAAGGTGAAATTTACACTTTTATACCTCATTACCTTAGAATAAATTGTATTTGAAAATTTACATTTTATTGAACTTTTGTTTTCATCTCTTTAAATGTCTGCTTTAGTGTGAATACCATTGTATTAAAGCTATGGATGACATTGAAAATCATAACCTCTCCAGTATGATAAAGGAAGAAGATGTAAATTAGAGAGCTTTCTCAAAGTTAGTGTTCAAAATTTCCTTATAGAGAAGTATATGAGCCAGTAATATCATAAAAAACTCCCCTACTTGCTAGTTCTGACGGAATTGTGAAGGAAATACTGGTTTAATTACTCCAGTGAGCTTTGGAAAAAGCCTAGCACTGAAAATAGTAGAAGTTCTCAAACCACTGAAACTTTTAAATAAGTCCACTCTGAACTTTCATTGTGAATGTAAAGTAAACTAAAGGAGAACTTCAAATGTCAACACATAATTCATTTAATTTAAAACACTTTAATTGCATGTGAAAATAAAAAACACCTGAGTAAGTAAAATGCATATTTATATATCTATCCCAAGTGATATATCATCTTTTTAGAGGTGCAGCGTGAAAGGATGAGGGGCAAAGGACACAACACGCAACAAGGGAAATTCTGATTAGGCATTAGGATAATTTTTTCACTATGACATTGGTCAGACATTGTACCAGATTGCCCAGAGACTTGTAATATCTCTATCCTTGGAGATATTCTTGACTGTAATGAACAGATCCCTGAGTCCTCTGAATTGGCTCAGGTTTGAGCACCGTCTGGACCAGTTGATACCCAGAGGTCCATTTGAACCTATATCATTCTATGGTTGGGTAAGATTCAGAGGATTGCAAGTGCGAAGAAGTGAAAATCAGGATTAGTGGAAAAAGTTCTCTAGCAAGCTTTGGACTTTGGCCCTTCATTGCACAGCATACATTATTTGAATGAAAAATGAAGTAAAACTATGATGTAAGTACAACAATTCTGATTCAAATTACCTCAGCAGCATGTAATGGATTACTATCAAAAAACATTTTAGGTCCTGGAGACGTTATTTTTATAAAGGCTATAAAGTAATATAAAACTGAAGAACTATTTATTCTGCAAATAAAAACCCCCAAGACCAGTATCTCTGCATGAATTGTTGCATACTGTTGTCATGCCTGGGAAAGGGAAGTAAGTGATTTATTGGACAGAATTAAAAGGACCAAAGATAACATTAAAAAATGTTTACTACTGTGTTGGGCTTTACTCCTCACACTTGAGGTGCTGAGTGAATGAGAACTGAAGGTGTACACTCCTGTTGAAACTGGCGTGAGTGGAGGAGGCACAATACAGGGTCAGGCCTTTGGTGATGATGGGTTCTACGCTTTCATAAAGCATCAGCCGTGGATCATTGGGAACTTTAACAGGTATCTTTAATCATTCCGCTTGATGAAACAAGGTGGTGTGGCCTTTAACCTTCCTTGAATTCACCTGATTCTGCAAGCAGATCTGATTTGGATGTCGCAAAAGTGACAGGAACATGGAAACAGTGTGAGAAGGGAAAATCTATCAGTGAATTACTGACTGGCAGTCTTTCCTGGCTCATTTGAAATGCTCCTGCCCTCCTCCTTCAGATTAAGTCTTAGAGTTATTGACATTACCTAATGGCTGGAAGGGTTGATGCCTGTATTATTATTATTAACATATTTGATAATCATCCCACAGAGAAGTGGCACAGGGTGATTTTTTTCAACAGCAAAACAAAAATCCTATCAAGGAAAGCAAAATTTAACTAAAAACATTATAACAAAGACTTTTTTGTGTTACATTTTGTATAGCCTTGGGCAATGCTGACTTGCCCAATATAATTTTGTTGTTGTTTTTACTGCTCGTTTTTGTATTTATGTGGTTCTCCTCCCCTACTACTGAAGGTAAATAATAATATATCTACTTCCCTTGGCTGAGTTCTAGCAAACACAGACGTAGTTTACCATGCTGTTTGAAGATGAGTGGAAGGCCTGAGGAAGAGCAGGGCTCTGTCAGGGCTGGCAGGGAGGCAGATGGATGAAGCGGTGGCTGTATTTCCTCAGGATGGAAATTCTGGAAAGGGAAATGGGGCCGGAGTGGGTATTTCATCTCCACAGACAATTCCTCTTCTTGGAAATGTCCTGCCCTTTCCAAGCCTTGCCATGTGGTCTCTCTCAGCGAAAGATAGCTAGGTATTTGGTATTTTCTCAAAAACTATGGAATATCTTTTTTTTTAATATCAGTACTAATGTTATATATAGGACTCTGTCTGAAATTAACTGGCAACTATTGTCATCTGTGAAGACACAGAATTTTAAAAGAAAAGAAATTAGGATAGAAACAACCAAAACACTTGATGCAATAAGTAATTACATTTGGGATTAATGAGAGTGGAAAAAAATATTAGGAGTGAGAAAGACCATGACAGAGAATCAGAGAAGGGAAATGGAGAGGAAATAGCAAAAACCCAACAATTATATTTTAAACAATTTTAAGTGATGTCCAAATGTTTTGTGAGATGTGACGTGTATAGAAGCTGTGGGATAGAGGTTACAAAAAGAACTGAATAATTTCCATGAAAGTAACAGTAGTAGTCTGGATTTCATTTTGGGTCCCAACCTTTGTGTCTTTTACCACAGCTGACCGATCAGACCATGATATACCAGAAGAAATATGCTGGAGGCACATCAGCCTTGCAGAGTTTATAACTTCAGCTGAGGGAAAAAACATGGCTGCATGTATACTTTAATTAGCAGGGGAAAATCACATCAAGTCCAGGGAGTTATGCCAATTTACACTAGCAGAGGAGTTAGTCCTTAATATTTTGGGATACTCTCACTTGAATGCAAATTTATAAATAATTTTAGCGGTCTGTATCCTACTTGCATTATTGCTTACAGTAAAATAAATAAACTAGCAATATAATTCAAAGCCTATTATGAGGGCTTGTATCCTGTTAACCGGGTCTGAAAATAAGAAGCAGCTATTATGCAAATGTAACACCCTTGAATTAATTACACATTTTAGATTATGAGTCTGACCCATACTTTACATAAGTCTCTCCACTTTTTTTGTGCCTATTAGTAATCAGAAGGTCTTCCAGTTAACCGGGTCTGAAAATAAGAAGCAGCTATTATGCAAATGTAACACCCTTGAATTAATTACACATTTTAGATTATGAGTCTGACCCATACTTTACATAAGTCTCTCCACTTTTTTTGTGCCTATTAGTAATCAGAAAGGTCTTCCAACCCAAACTATTCTATGATTCCATGATTCTATAATATGAACGTGCTTGCCAATCACCTGCCTTATCCTAAAACACTGCATTATGTCTCCACATAGAAGTCTCAGGCACGTGTACATGAAGGTAAAAAAGCAAAAAGAATTCCTGGGTTCATACAGTTTTATGCTTCGCTTGAATGCAGCGACAAAGCACCCTCAGTGCTGATTTGTTCAACATTGACCTTCTTAGTATGTAAATAGATCATCTCCCTGCACAGTGCAATCAGCAGAATATAGGGTGATTGGTTCAGAAGAAATTGCTTTGAAAACTTCCCGTAAATGCTTTTTTGAAGAAATGTGCAGGTATAGCATGGTCAAATATAACGTGTGTGACATGTTCATGAAGAATGCAGTCTCAATACTGTAGTCTCTGATTACAGAGAATGTCTATAGTCAAATGGCAATTCATTGTTTCTGTGGTTGTTCAGAGCATTTTTATTCGAAAAGAAAAGCAATAAAGGCAGATGACTAATAGTACAAACTAGGTGATAAATAAATACCTCTGTATTGCACACATTTATAGATTGACTGTGTCAGAACCAATAAGGTGCGATCCTTTCAGAAACAAAACATTTCTGTGATGAAAGACAGAAATAACACGAACATAGGAATTCTTTGTCATAATTCATTGCAAAAAATAGCTCCTAGCATGCAGATCCCTGGATTCCTGCAGTCATGAAGCCCTTATTTCTCCTTGTGAAGGCAGTCTTAAAACTTTTATAAATGTGGTTTGCATATCAAGGAGCCAGGTTCAACTTCTGCAGGGTTGTTATTGTGGGGTAGGATGGAAAAATGTCACTGAAATTTTGGTAGGGTCTAAATTTTCTTTTCCCTATGAATTCCTGCCTCTCTGAGTGTTTTGTCAACAGCTGGGGTCAGTGGGCTCTACTGCTGGAGAACATCTCTGATACTCTCTGATACTTGTGAAGATAATAGTGTGTGCTGAGAGCAGGTCCTAGCTGTATATTAGGGGAATAAGGAGAAACCGTAACGCAAACCTACAAGTTTTTGGTATTTGCTGATCACAAATATCATCCCTGAAAAGAAGAGAAACGTTGAATAGCAAAAGGAGATCCCATTTTTCAATAGCTAGAGCTCCAAACCTTGGCAGGAGCTGCTCCAAGATGCCAGGTGTTAACGCTGCTGGTGTCAATCAGTTCTCTTGTTGGAGCCCGTGTTTCTGTCAGAAACATCACCTGAGGCTGCCACAAGGGTCAGTCCTCTGTGCTGGCAAAGTGGAGCAATTTGCTAGACATACCAGATAAAAAAATGATATTCATTCTTCCTGGTAAGGCGAAGGAAAATCCCTGTGACACTGAGGAAACGGTAAGTTCCCCGTCAGCTGAGACATCATGGTGTCGGTCTCTGACCTTGCATGTAAAGGGGCCTGCATTTCTGGCAGCCACGGTACGTTGGAGGTACTATGCTTATCATCTTTTGCTGCTGACACCTTATGCCACTGTTGCATAACCTTATGCCTCTTGTCTGTTTTGTCAGGAATAAAAATGGAGAGGTTGAATTTCATGATGCAGTACTAAAGAAAATGAAGAACTATTCATAAAAGTGCAGCCACAAATGGATTTGACTGCAAAAGCTTTTAAAATATTTTATTTTAGTTTGTTAATAATTGTAGGGTGAACACTTCTCTGAAATTAGAAAGACGATATACAATATGCTGCCTTGCATTTAATTAGAACATTTTGTAATACCACTTGTATGAATAGCTTTGGACAAAATGCAGTCGAGTTGTTCTTATTTTGGTCACTGGAGGGCTGCCATTTTTCTTCACTTACAACAATAGAAAGAGTGAAAAAAATGATTACAAAAGCTGCTGGCCCTGAATCTCAGCTATCGCTAAACAGCTCACAGAACAGCTTGGGAATGACAGTGTGTAGGCATATAAATACAGACTTTTCACTCCTGTGGATGTGTACGCCAGGACAGTCTCCATATTTTCCAACCTCTATTTTTCTTGTAGCGGTTACTAGATGTTTAAGTCTACCAAAATGCTGGAAAAAATGGAGAAGACAAGAAAACTGAGTTCACTAAAAACAAAAAACAATTGCCATTTTTTTTTTAAAGCATTGGCAAATAGGCTGTAAAATTTCTATGCCTATCTAGGAGGCCGATGGGTACCTTAATGAGCTTGGCTGCACATTTTGTATAATTTACAAAGGAACAGTGTACTAGGCTGGAAGCAGAAAAAAAAAAAAATCCAGAAACACAGCACTGTGTGGTATATGAGACAAATCCTTCTTACTATAGCAAGATGGTGAGTCAGACAGGAATTACCCTGCATGTATTGTACTCCTAAAAGGAATAGTACAGCAATATAATACAAGTTTCTAAAATATAATTCTCTAAATTAGCTGTGTTGAAATGCATTAAATTAAGATTTATCATGAAGGATTCATCCATGTCCTGTAGCAGAATGCTTCTATGCAGAATGAACAATCCTATCCCTGGAGGGACCAGTTCTGCTTTTCAGTGTCGAAAGACACCATGCATGTCTAAGGACAGACCTCGGCAACATTTGTAGTCACAAAGGACTGCATAGCTTTGGGAGATGGTATGTTACAGTGCTAATCTTGGCAATATAACTAATAAAGTGCGTGTTTTCAGCATTTTCTAGCATTATTGTGCTCTGTGGGAGCCGCAGATGTGTTCCTCTCATTTTTTCAGGAGCTCAGTTAATCCCGCGTCTAATCTCACATACACAGAAGCAGCAAAGTGGCTGAAAAAGAAACGGCATAATGCTGCAGTCTTCACCAGAGATAAGCACCCTAATTCTCCTCTCTGTTACACTGACTTGATGCCAGTGTTAGTTCACTAACTAACTTCAGTATAATTCCCTCTACCCCTCATGTAAAACAGAGTATAGAAGCAAGTCCAAAGGGGGATGTTTGCAGGAACTTTGTGCATTTGCTGTATTGCTCTTACATATTAAGTGTGTGGTCTGCTTCAGATATGTCCCCCACAAGGTGTAGATAAGCTGGAAATGCCTCAGCTGAGCAGCAAAGAACGCATTTACCACTGCACACAGGTAATGCTACCGCCTCAAGTAATTGCAAGCAAATTAGTATAACTGTCTAAAACAGTGTTTCTTCTACTGGGAATTGTACTTCAAATGCTTTACTCATCAGAAAGCTTTTCTTAATGAACAAAACTGACATTACACTGAGACATTACCTGCAAGAATGTGTTGAGTTTACTAGGCATAAGCGACTTGAAGTGCGATAATAATCCCAGGACAGCGAATGAGACAGGTTGATGTTCTGGTTAGCAGTCTTCTCTGCAAAATTTCACTTAGACACTGGCTCTTCTCAATGTTAGAGCCTGGGCCCTGCAATGAAAACCAAAAACAGACTGTAGCCCTTTTCCCTCCTGTTTTGGAAAAATACTTGGTGAATCATTAAACAAAATATTTCATTCCTTTACCCTTGAGAAGCTGGCTGTATTTAAGAAGCCAAGGCTAGGATATATTGCATATCTTAGTATCTTTATGCTACCTTGTCGGTTTTATGGGTTTTAGTGTCATTCCAAGATTGCCAGAAAGAAAATGACCACTACAGGAGAGTGATCTTTTTAAAAGAAGAAGAAGAAAAAAAAAAATCCTCAGACATACATTAAATGTTCTAGAGCTGTCCGACTTCATTGAGGGAATAATTTTTCTTGCAGCAAGACACAATAAATTCTGTCCTTAATTAACCTTCCTACTGGCATACTGCTAGGCTGCCAGTAATATGATCTTCATCCTTTTGTCTCATACTCACCGGGCAACTTTTATTTTATCTTATGAAGCTGACATGAATGCAAGGTGCTAACCACGTTATCTTGCGCTATTTTTCACTACAACCAATTCTTAAATTCCACTCACCTTTTGAAATTCAAAAACTAGGAAGAAATAAATACCTCTAAAAAAATAAGTTTTTTTAAAAAATGACTGCAAACCAGAAAAACACAGAATCTTTTCTCAAATTTTCCAAGCAAAGTGAAAAATTGAACGTGACCTCACTGTGCATGGATACCTTAATATGAAGAAGATACAATATGAAAAATACTGTAATCTTTGCCTAGATAGCTTCTGGCCATTGAATACACAGAATGTTGCCCACAGCAAGAGAAGTCAATTCAAATGTGAATGCTCCCTATTGAATAGAGCAAAGAAGTAGAAGACTGCTAATGGCTTTTGAGAAAGCATGTGAACAGCCAGTGTTTGAAGATAAAGGAAGAACAGTCCCAGGTCCTGGAAAAAACAACCCATTAATTAGTGACAGTAAATGAGAGGTTTAAATGAAGAAGCATTTGGCAGACTCAGATACTAATATGTGCAGACTCCACAAGGTACCCTGTCTAATAGAGCAGCACAAATAAAAAGGTATTAAAATTGCTGTATTCAGGCATGTCTGTCAGCACTGCAATATCTTTTTAACTGGTGACCATATGAATTGCCATACCAGATCGCAACAAATGTTCATCTAGTTCAGTGCTTGGCTTCTGGAGGTGACTAACCCCTGTCTGTCTGGCCAAAATCCTCCTCCTCCCCGCTCTGTTTTTGGCCTAAAAGGTATGTTGATAGCTGCCTGATGATAGAAAATATAGTATAGAATCTCAGTGAAAGAAAAAAATAGGTTGTTTAATGTAAAACACAAATGCTTCTGTTTTGGTGGAACCAGAATTTTCTTTGAGATGAGCAGTACCGAGAGGAGAGCAGTCATGCATAGAAAAAAGGAATTCCTTTGAGGAAGAAATTTGAGGTAGTTAGTAATTTTTTAAATTCTTGAAAATGTGACTAAATACACAATCTTAGGTCAATACATATGGCAACATATGGCTGTTATACGACATGAATGAATCAGAAGTGGCGTGCACCGAAAATTGGAACTAGCAAGCCATTTTGCACACACAGTTTTTGCCTGTATCATAAACTCCCCAAAACAGGCCTCTTGTTTAACACCAGCTTAAGGATTGCCTTGGAAGCCTTTCTCTCTTTTGATTCTTTTTGTTTTCTTCTTTGGACTTGTGTATACTTCATCCACGTCTTCAGATCACCCTGAGCCTTGTCATGCATTGCTCTGTTTATATGCCATAACACAAAACAGTGTTCTGGGTTTCCGAGTTCGGTTGACACAGCTTTTGTAAATTTTCCTTTCAGTGCAAAAAGGATCATGACTCTTTGTTTCCAAAACATGTTTTTTCTCAGCTATGTGAACAGAGAACTTAAGAGAAACTTATATCCCATTTCTGACTCTGCTGGAACTGCTGATATCTGTATTGAGCTGTTGTGTTGGCATACAGGCCAAAATGTAAAAAAAAAAAAACCAAAAAACAAACCCTGCTTATTTTTTCTAAAAAAAAAAAAAAAACAAAAAACAAACCCTGCTTATTTTTTGCCAAGCAGAAAGAAGCAACTTGATTTGAATTTTCCATCACCAGAGCAGCTAGCAAAATTGACAGTGCTGCAGTATCTTAAAGCCTCAAAGCATTAAACAGGAATAGCTGTATTTGTGTTAACATCTCATAGTGCATAAACTCATGTTTTTACATTGAGTTTTGCAGTCAGGCCTAATGACTAGTGGTCTAGACTGCAAGTCAAGAGCTCTGGGTTTCATTATGTCTTATTCTGCATCTTTGGGATTCTCTTGGGTAAATCACTTTCTCTGTGTGCTTTAATTTCCGATCCGCAAAATGACCTTTGTGAATGCTATGAAGTCGGTGGTTTCCCAGTGCAATGCAGTGCTATGTGTTATTACCACAGCAAGCACGATCTTGAACATCAGTTGCTGGATTCCTGTAAGTGGGATGTGAGGGATGAAAACATCAACAGCTGATGAATACCACACACAACTCTTCACATACAGCTGTGGCATTCTATTGAAGCCAGTCGTTATAAGTCTATATCAACTCTTTATGTCTGGTGTTTGATCCTCTCAAGTCCTACAAATAAAGACTTGCAGCACCAACAGTTTCATGTGAAAAAAAGGAAGCATTTGCTCAGAGAGTTTCTATTTAAGTAAATGTCAGACAAGTCAACATGTCAGACATGTCTCTGAGGTATTCCCAATTGCACTGGGGCAGACAAGCTCATTTAAATCTGAGAATTGAAAATTTGACTGTGGAGGGCCTTTTAATATTTGCTGTAGCCGGTGGTCAACAGGAAGTGATGAAGCTTGTCTTGAAATAAACTTTGTTGTGTTGGTGTATTTTTAAACAGTAATATTTGTGTTGGGTAATGTTAGGAGAGAGGGTGCTCAGAGGTATAGCATCAGGTTAGGATGTTGGAAAGCTGGATGCAGTTTTGAATTTTTCACTACTTTGCCCATGATTTTGGTTACATCATCTCACCACTTATGCCCCAACTTATGAAATGGGACTTGTGATCCCGATTTGCTTGTAGTGTGAGATCTAGAGGTTAAAAATAAAAGGAGACAAGATCTGTATATTATTGTTATTTTATAAACACTAAGATAGTAATAATAATGAAAGGTATTTCAAGTACATTCTTTCCCCTGTACTATCCAAAAATAAGACGTGGCTTTGAAATCAGAAAAAACCCCTGCTCATTTTGAAAACAGAGACTTCTGTTTTCATTGGTTTGTAAAAGTTGAAATCTTTGAAATCTGCACTTACAGCCTTAAAACATGGTGATCCCATGCTTAAAAAAGTTAAAACCTCACAAGTATTGGAAATAAATTGGTAGAATAATCTGGTAAACATCTCTCAAATGAAGGTCAAATACCTTTTTCTTCTGCAACAGCAGATGTATGTGCCTCCAGATACAGGCTGAGGGGTAAATTGTTGACTTCATTCCATCAGGGGATACGTTTCCACCTGGGGTCAGGACAACCTTTTGGTTTCCTTGAAGAAATGAACACTGAGGGGATTATAAACATGGCAAGGCAGGATGTAGCTTGGATTGAGAGATCTTATTCCCGAATGAAGAAGCACTAAGGAAGCGAGAGTAATTTCTGGAGGATATATTGAGGGTGTATTGTACAGAGTTATCTGGTAAGCAAGTTCTGGATCATTAGCAATGGTCCCTATGGAATCAGCTCTTCCTAGACATACCACAGACAGTTGGTAGCTTAAATCTGATTGCTCAGTTTTCCTGTTTAAAGCTGCTTATTCTTGATAGAAACTAAAGCTGTGACAGTGCCTGAACAAAATTGGCATTCAGCCTGACAGTAAGTAAAGGCATCTGCAATCCATAAAGGCAGCAGTGCCAATATTGGCATCTGTCTTGTTTCTGGTCTCACAGCTCTGCTGTTGAGAGCAGCCCATATTACAGCCCTGATCTCTGGCACGAAAGTCACTCCATTCCCTGGAAGAAAGGTTTGTGCTGTTGTGGTGCCAGTTTTTACAATGATGCAGGCTACTGGTGTTGGAAGGGACATAAAATGAACAACTAGTATGAATTCCTCAGGAGACCCATAGGAAATGTATGTGGCTTGTGCCACAGCAGAGGCACCGTCTGTTACATTTTCAGCTATATCTGTGTACATCCGCAGATTCATCACAGCTCTCCCTTCTAACAACTCCTGTTGTTATTAAGCTGTAGCAAGGTGAAAGGTGTCAACTTTTCTGTTTTCTAATTCTATAGATTTTTATTTTCAACTTAAATGCAGAAATGCAGTACTTTCAGATCTTCTAAAAAAAGAAACATCCCACAGAGTCTAGCAAAACTGAAGTTGTAGTCAAAATTTTGAAGTGTGATTTTTCTCCTTGATCCTTCACTTCCAATAATCATCTTTTTTCTGTCCATAATGATCTTGCACTCTGAGGTTGGGCACAATACGCAAGGCCGATATGATTTAAAAAGCTCTGGATTGCTATTGATACATTTTAAATTAATGTTTATAAACCACCTGGTATCACCATCACATTGTTTAGTATGATGGTTTGAATGAAGTCCATGTGCTTACTTCTTTCCAAAAGGAACCTCATGTGTTCAATGCAGCTCAAAGATGAAGCATATCTTACTCATCAGTGGGGCTTATGTATTCTGTGTGTCTGAATCAGAAGGCAGTATGCAAGGAATTGTGTGTTAATAGGAAATATTTCAAATAAAATTGGTGGTTGAATAGTCTGTGCTGGACTTGTAGTCTTAGGCTATCAAAGCTGCTAGACATCGCAATCTTTGAGTAGCTCTCTCCGTTACAAGAATTGTCTTAATACTCATATTTCCCTCGGAAAGGCCTGCAGCAGTGAAGACCAAGGGGCTGAGTACTGCCCAATTTAGTCACATTCTCTGCCTTGTCAGCTGTCTTCAGTAGTTCTTCTTACACCAGCTATTGTGTCCTCCATATCAGCTTGCCTCTGTACAGGTTTTCCTCTTTCATGAAACACCCCTTTTCTTTTTCCCCTCATTTTTTCCTAATCCCTTTTACTACTAAATTTGCAAACAAACTCACACGTTAATGTGAAGATGCATGCATCGGCTTTCTGAAGAAGCTTAAGAATGGGAGCAGCTGGGAGAGACTAAGGAGTCTTATATTCATAAGAATACTTGCGAGATACAGGTAGCCTTTTCTCTCCTGTGCACAAGCTGTTTGGTGTCAGTGGCTGCATGCGCTCTGTAGAGACCTAAGTCTTGGGAATGGACAAGAACTCTCCTGTGAATAAATATTGTCCATCATCCCTGTCACAGCTTGAGCTCCTTCACAGACTGAGCTGCCTACAAATCCTATTTGCCCTTGCAGCAAAAATCAGACTCTCTGTAAGATGAATCATTTGTATCTGCTCAGATATGGTCAGATGATATCACCATAAGGGTAGTAATAATATGCGGAGATGGCTGCAACAAGTGGCTGCAAGGCAAGTGCACCATAAGCATGATTTAATGCTTAGGGTCCTCCCAAGATTTCTTCCTTTACCTTCCCTCCGATCAATAACACAGCAGGAGGCACTCCATGAGGTTAGAAATGTGAATGGTCAGGGAATTCAACATCTGCCCAGCCTTGCATCCTTGCTTGAAGTACAGCAAAGTCCTGCTACCTTGCTACAAGCATGTGGGGATACAAAGATTGTTGGATGAAAGTTTAAAGCAAAGAGTAAGAGGGAATTTTTGAGAAGGGTGATCTTTTTATATGTTAGATTGGTCTTTCAATGAAGCCTTCTGCAGAAGTAAACTGATATTTTCAAGGATTTCTGTTTGAATTAAATAAATATTCAAAAATAACTACTGGACATCTTTTTCTCTATGATTCAGTTATTGTCAGTAATTTTATGGTACACTGTACAACAGCTATTGCATTCAGTAATCTATTTCCTCAGCTAAAAAAAATACTTCTTCAATTTCTTCAGAGAAAAAACAATTGTATCTATTTAATATACATCTGCTTTAGAAATCAAACCACTCTTGATTTTTTTTATAATGCAATAATAAAACTCCACGTTGTACTATGGCTGTGCAGAGAAGTATTTTTCTTGAAGAATCTGTAATATCATCTACAGATATTGGATATCTAAAATAAAAGGTCCAGGGAAATAAGGAAAGCTAATACTGCAAATTTAGTTCTGTCATTTCTGAAGAACTTTGGGTACTGTAAATATTTGCATTAGGTCTTGAAGGATCACAGCAAGCAAAGCAAAAAAACCCAAAAAAGTGTCTCTTCTGTTAAAGAATAGCAAAATGCCTTTTTTATATACTGTACATAATGAATATGCCTCCTTGTCTATTTGATGTCCTCCTGACAAGCTCCTTGATGTCAGCCCTTGAGCTACACAACCTTCTTGCTAATCTTTGCCTGTTACATTTATACAATGCAAGAATGATTTTTAAGAAATCTGCTAGATAACCAGCATGGGCATAGGGTATTCTAGATGCAGCTTTGCACTGTTGCTGAGGGTGAGAACGTAGTCTAAACCACAGGAATATATACTGGTTACTGATCTCATCATCATTCAGTTTTCATTAGCAGTAGCAGTGCAGACTAAAAGAAGTATACTTTGAAAGTGTGATTTCTCAGAAAGCTGGCACTTTAAGAGGTGCCAAAAGAGGTATAAGTACCCTAAAATAATGTTTTATGTGAGAAATCCTACTGTGCTCTGACAGGGTACTAAACGGTCCTTCCAGACTATCCGCCTATATTCTTCTGTTGTCACTTGTCTTGGTTACAAACCCTCTAAAGACATTTTTCTGTGCACAGTACCCTGAACAATAAAAGTCTGGTTCAAATACTGGCATACAAATAACTGATGTAGACTAAAAATAAATTGAGGACCAACATAAAATAGTTCCTGAAGTCTGAGATAAAAAAAATACATTGGATATATGGTAGCTGAATAGAGGGATTGAACATGCAAACCGGGTGGTTCAGGATCTTCACTTCAGAGCATTTCACTTTCATGATAGTCCAGGTCAGATGTATCTTGATCTTGACTGAGATCTTTTGCTTTTTGAAATTGTTTTGGTAGTCTACATAAAACTCCTAATACACGCTTGATGTCATAGAAGAGGTGACATTTGCTGACCATATCAGGCGTAATGACGAAAGACTGGACGATGCCAAGTTCAGCTGACTTACTTGAACGTGACCACTGGGGTCAGCCCATCTTCCAGTCTGTTTAGCAGAAAGATGAGCTCACCTGCCAGTAGATCTGAACTTAAATAAATACCGACTCAGACTCATAATGCTTCCTTCGCTGAGGTAGGCCACGAGGTACATTGGCGAGGCAGTACAAAACGTTTTAAGTGCATCTAGCTGTGCTGTAGCTGTTCTGCTCAGAATTAGGAGACTACTGTGGGCGGGGGCTGACAGTACTGAAACACTCAGGACTAACAAACATATAAAACAAGGTTAGAACAGTCTTAAAGATAAAAGTCCAGCAATTGTAAGAGAGTGCTAAAAAACCTCTACTTAGAAAGCTGTGTTCACCTTTGAATGTTCTTTTCTCAAAGGAGAAAATAATAGCATTGTCTTGTATATGTTTTAAATCTGTTTTTAATAACTAAAATTCTTTATCCATTCTTTATAGGTTTTCTCTATAAAATAGTTACGGAAAGCGTGAAACCATCCTGATGGAGACATATTGCAATAATTCACCTTCAATTTTGTTGAATGTGTCCTCATTCTTGGATAGTGAGGCAGACAGAGAGAGAGAGAGAGGAAATTTCAGATCTACCTTTTCCATAATTTTCAATTTTATTAAATATATTTCTGCTGTGTTACATTCCAGTATACCAATTAACAAAAGAAATTCCTGGGAAAACACTGAGAGTTTTTAGAGCATATTTGAAATTAATTTGAGATAATTAGAGATTTAATTTTTTAATGCTACCAAGTTGTTGTTTGTGGCGTTAGGTAAAACTAGATATTATTCTAGCTTTCATAATGAGTATTTATTTCAAAGTCAATTTTCTTCAAGTGCTATTTCCAATTGTAAAGGTGCTATGTGGAGGACCAAGTGGAGCCCAGTGTAATTCCACGGGCTGTTGTGTGTTCTCTGTGCTGTGAAGCGCTGGACAGCCTGCGAAATGCACATCTGACAGCCCTCTGCTGACAGCCTTCTGCACCCATTCTGGGTGCACACCTTGATTTTTTGCATTGGCCAGCAACGATCTCGTACTCCTGCTGTGGCTGCTCTGCAACCAACCAGGAAGCCTCTTTTCCTTCATTTTGATGTCACATCTCCTCATAACAGTAAATGACGATGTTCAGTTACAGTTCAGCCTTGTTCTTGCCGCTGCCTCTTGGGACTTTGCACTGTCCAGCCTTGTCTCTGCCCCTTGTCGTTGGTGAAGCCATGAGGAAATAAGCTGTTACTCACAGAGCTGTACAACACTGAAAAGATGCCTGTTTGTCTTTCCTACAACAGGAAGGATCAGCCTGGGTGGACAATCATGGTCAATGAAAGAAAAGAGTTTTTTTTAAAACTCCACTGAACTTCAATGATGTTGATGTGAAATTTTCCTCAAACACGTCAAACATATATAATTGAAAGCAAAGCAAAGACTAGCACTAAATGCAAATTCTAGGAGGAATCTTAAAGAAGGACTCAGAACACTGTGCACATCAGCACATCGCAGTGCTCTCTTCATCACAGCTATTTTGGGAACGAAAACTTTTACTTGTTTCAGTTAGTTAATTTTCTGTGTCTTTTTTTCAATGGGACAGCTGGCAGGGTGAGGTGCTACTCAAAGTCAGTAAATGTGGCAGACTGGCTTCTTTTTAGATCTCAAAGATTCATCTGCATTTCTTTACTAAGTGGCATGCTCCAGGACCATTTGTACTTGAGTTGAACTTTGCAGTATCGGCCTTTTTCCAAACGTTACATATTATTGTAGTTTTTGACTGCTGTGATTTAGAGTTCTTTTTCTGGAGAGAAATTTGAAGCTATAAAACCCTGAGTAAAGACTCTTAACATCTTAATAAGAAGATATGCAACACACTCTTTAATGAGATTCATACTAGCTCTTTAAAGAAAGATATGTGCCTTAGACAACTGAAAAAAAAACCCCAAACTTAAGGAAGAACCACTACATTTTCTTTGCAAAGAAGCTTCAAGATGAGGACCTAACAAAAACTAAGCTGCTTCCAAACATTGGCCTGTCCAGAAGACCACACCAAGACAAATCTCCTTTGTATCTCTGAGTTGCTGTTATACATAAACCTACAAGAATTTAATACATAACAGGATCAGGGAGCCAGTAGAGGCAGTTATGTTAGCTTGGTTACTGAGACATCAGTCTATGTACTTGGCTATCACTGTTTCAAACTGTCCCTGGAAGTACAAGCCCAACTGTGATTCCTTAAGGAATATGGCCAAGCAAGAGTATAAAAATGTTCCCTGGTCTCTCTGACTTTGTATCACATTCAGAGTTTTTAAGAGAGTATTTTCTTTTACAGGGCCTCACATGCTCCTTTCCATATCCTTGAGACAGGACTCAGCACATGGCACTGCCTTCTCTGTGTAGCTTTTTTTGCTGCCTTTGCCCTTGCCATCTTCTGACAACGTGATGGAATGGAAGTAAAGCCTTTTCCTACTCCTCTTTCATCTTCCCGCAACTTCCTCTGCTCATTGCAATCTCACAACATGTCTGTGTGCCACCACAGAGCAGAGTGACCACCTCTCTGCTTTCCAGCCTGTTTGTATCCACGTGCCCTGCTTAGGGCTTGTAAGCATAGTAGGTGAACGGAGGAGGAGCCAGCCCAGTGCAGGGCTGCCCGGCACCTGGGCTTCTTGCATGTACTGTGAGCCTGGAAATCCTGTGGAGGCACAGACACCTGCAAAGGCGGCTGCAGAAAGGTGGGGAAGGACAGGAAAGCTGTGAAAATGTAAAGACATGCGACAGGATGCGGTGCATGTCAGGACTGACTCCTGTGTTACGGGAGCCAGACGTGGAGGAGGAAGAGAATGGCTAATGCTTCTCTCAGAAGTCCTCTTTTCCAGAGTTGTGACGTGCTGAAATGGTGGGGTTGTGGAAAAGGAGGATCTTTATTAGCTTTCCACTGATTCACCATATACGTGGATTTTATTGTGAAAAATATAGCATTGCCAGATAGAGCAGGACTGCCTCAGCAACCTTTCTTCCCTGCACCTGCCCTGGCCATGCTGCTGTAGCTGCGTGGCGTTCAGACGGCGTCTGACTCTTCTCCAGCAAGCTCAGAGCGCGGGCAGAGTAGCACAAGATGGTTTGTACCCCAATGTGCCATAGTGTCCACACTCATACCTCCTTTATTTGTTTTGTGGTAACAGTCTGTGAATTCTGCTTCCAGAGAACTATTTTGAAGATGGTTGTGTTTATTTCACATTTTGAATGGAAGGATGGAGGTGGCTTTTGAGTCTTGAAGTTCATTATCATATTTCAACAGCCCCGCTGGTGTTTATTAATATAATTAGATTATTTCAAAGTTTTACATATTTAGGGAAGCTTTTTCCAATAAATTCGGATGGAGTATTGGAAGTCTGCTGAGAATTAGTTCAATCTACAAATAAAGGAAGAGGGTGAAGGGCATACAGCAGACAGCTGTACAAAGAAAATAGCAAAATTATCTTCATACTCATTTACAGTGTTCAGGTCTAGCTTTTCAGATGATTGATTTACAGCACCACATAGAACATTTTTTATTCCTTTTTTTTCAAGGACAATAAATGTCCTAAACCAGAGATTTATAATAATTTGGTAAGCCATTCGGAAGGAGGCTTGCCCATATACAAGATTGCTAAACTGCTCCTTTACATAAATGAACCAGATGAGCAACAGTCTGTCAAGAAATAACATGTTGGGTTTTTTTTACTAGAACCAGATCATTTAGGAAAAAACCAAAAGTTCTAGAAAGACAAACAAGTGTCATATACAAAGAAGTTGGCCAGACAGAGAAAGAATGAGCAATAATTTAAGAGAAAACCCATGCTTTTTAGGCAATGAGAGCTTTGTTTTTGTGAAGCACATTTAAAGGAAGATTTTTTTTTTGTAGAAGTTGAGTAGAAAAGAAATATGTAAGAGAGATTTTGAAGAAAAATGAGTATTTCTATAGTTATAGCTAGAGGTTAATACCACAATATATCAGCATGCCACCGTCATTAAACTAGCATTCCAGATCTTTTCCTGGCTCGGATCCCAGCAATTATAATGATACTAGAATGCGATAGACAGACAATGTGCCAAAATTCTCATTGGGTTTAAAGAGGGAGGAATTATATCCTTTGGTAAATGACAGCGATCGTAATCTTGTGAAGAGACAGAAATCAGACAGCCTTGTGACGTAGCTGAGACCGTCTGAACACTGAGAAAATATTTAAAGGCAAATTAAAGGGCCACATCGAGTACTTCAGGTCTAAGCAAAGCCCTGCTATCCCGGGTGTTGGGCTTACAGAGGAGGAAAGCTTTCTAACACTAAAAGTATATGGTTTTGTAGGACAAGAAAATTTGGATCAAATTTCACATATTTCTGGACTCATCTTGGATACTCTCACCCCTCTGAAAAGTAGAGAAGGGATAAGACATGAGCCAAATAAGCAGTATGGGCATTTTAAGTGAGAACATGCTGTCATTTTTCCCAAGCCCATATAGGATGCAGTATGATATACACTCATGACTGTCTTGAATTATAGATGGTGTCAGATGATAACCTGTTGTTGTGGTTTAACCTCAGCCAGCAACTAAGCACCACACAGCTGCTCGCTCACTCCCCCCGGTGGGATGGGGGAGAGAATCAGAAGGGTAAAAGTGAGAAAACTTGTGGGTTGAGATAAAGACAGTTTAA
>NW_008795863.1:5505379-5508214 GCF_000699145.1 Aptenodytes forsteri | reverse complement strand
TGAAAAGTCCTTGACTGGTGTAAGCACTACCTAGCAACAACTAAAACATCGGTGTGTTATCAACATTGTTCTCATCCTAAATCCAAAACACAGCACTGTACCAGCTACTAGGAAGGAAATTAACTCTATCCCTGCCAAAACCAGGACACCTGTAAGAAAACCTTATTTATATAAAATACAACACACACCCACCCCAAATAAGACAACTCTTCAGTTTTAATAAGCCATAAAGACCCATTTAGCAGCAAAAAAAGTCACTCCTCAGAACTCGTGTGACTTTGGGAGATAACCCAAACCTAGCTGGGGTATAGCACAACTCTTCAGTTGCTGTTTTAGTTGGATCAGTTCAGGGACACCAAGCAAGCAGAATCAAGCTGTTGTTCTCATCACAGTGTATTTTTCTCATGAGAGGGTATCCTTTGAGATAAGTACCTGACAGGTAGAATTACTTAGTATATGACCATAAATCTTCCCTGTTTTTTTTTCTGCTGTAGCCATCAATTATGAAGTGATGAATGCTTGCATAAGCCACAGTACAGTCACTTTATTTTCCAGGACTAAATTTAAGTCTCTTGGCTTGTAATATTTCACAAAGTTTGACACTTTCTTTTCAATGAGTAGGTTAATAATAATGCAATAAAGCAATTTTTTATTCTAAAGGTACAATAATATATTGCTTTTCCATGGAAATTACAAGTGGCTATGGCATCACTTTATTGACAGTTATAAAATGATACTGGGCACATGCTGATTGATTCATTTCAGATTAAATCAGATTTATCTCATTGAGGTTAAATGAAAAAGGAACAGGTACGGGTTCAGCTCATTCCAGAAAATGAAATTCATGACATGTAAAATATGTATCTACTTTAAAACCTGTTTTTATTGTTATTTATAGAGAGACATAATATCACAGTGATGAAATTAATGGTTTCAAGGCAGTGATGAGAAAATTCCTGGTTTCATTATACTGCTTAAGTACTAATAATTTGTTGAGACTATTGCAGTTCTTCTCTAAAATCTTGCCCAAGTGCATGAAATGTTAGTGTCCCCTGAATCTGATGTTTTCTTACCAGAAAAAAACCATAAATAAACCAAAGAACTCCCCCCACGAGTGTTTTGCCCATTACAGAGACCAGAAGTTCCTCAGGAAGCCGTCACTGGGAGGAAAAAAAATCATTCCAGGAAGTTCATGCCATGGGAGTCCTGGTTACAAAAAAAGAAATCTGAAGTCTTGCTTGAAATTACACAGTGCTGCCTTCCCTCGAAGCAGAGTTTCCCCTAAAGCACACATACATTTCCCTAGTGATTGTTTGCCATGGACAATGTGGCAAGAATATTGTCTTTATGTTAATCTTGTCATCCAAATATGATAGATGTTTTTCTAATAAATAATTTTCAGCTCAGGAAATCTTATCTTGCTGGAATCTCCAAACTATTAAAATGATCTGATATAAGCAAGAGATGACAAAAAATAAAAATTGCTATTTGCATGAAAATTGCTCATGGGACTGTAACAGTTTTAACTATTTTCACTGACTGGGAGTTTTTATGCTTCTTGAGATGACCGTTTGCTGTATATGTGTATGTACACACAACCCTGTTTTGATTGATTGTCACTTGCTCTGCTTTCAAATTATGGAAATAAAATGGCACTACTCCATCTGTTGTCACTTGCTGTTTGTGGATCTTTGGGTGCACCAGTATAACAAGAGCATATATCTATCTCACTTGGTGCAGATTGCGAATTATAATGTTATATCAGTGCCTCTAAAAATTATAACATATGAAATTGTTTATATTTTAGTCTTAAGTATTTCGTCTGTGTAAGACAATAGGTGCCTCACAGTACATTTGTATAGATATAGGCATGGGTGCTGTCCTTGTATAATTAATAAGAAGATTGTGAATGTTCCAAAAAGCAAGACATTACCTAAATAACTTCTCAATAGCTGCAGAAGATTTCACTATCTCTCTCAGTTGCTCAATCAAGCCCTTTTACAGAAACTGCACAGCAGATACATTATCTGAATGAGCCCTACCCTGCGACATGTTCATCTGTTCCTACTGAGAGAACAGACCTTGAGAAAACCATGCCCTGTGATGGGACCTCATCCAGGGAACAGTGGTACGTAACCATGAAGTAAGTTTTTACTCAGCATTAAGACATTCTTGAAACCCCACGGGAAGGCAAAGGGATATGTTACATAGTCCCTGGATAGAACCCACCATTGGTAAAAGTGAAGAACTCCCTGAAAATCTATCCTGTAGAAAGTAATTTATTATTACGCACAGTAAGTACATGCTATGTGTAACAGTTATGCAAATGTGCCTAAGAGTACCAGGATGCTCATGCAATGCTTCCAAAGGTTTGTAGAGGAATTCCAAGCAAGAAAAAGAAAAATCAAATGTCTGCTGTCTGCAGATCTGAATTTCATATAAACCAGAATAGCAGGCTTCAAAAAAGATTAACGAATTACCTATTCCTCAGCTGGGAGGTGAAAAGACTTACAAAACTTCCATTTTAAACCTCGGCCTGCTTTATTGATAGCTTAGAAGCGCTGTCTTCAAAATAAATTTGAGGAATGTTCTTCACATTCTTTTAGAATCATAGAATCATAGAATCATTAAGGTTGGAAAAGACCTCTAAGGTCATCGAGTCCAACCGTCAACCCAACACCACCATGCCCACTAAACCATGTCCCTAAGCGCCTCATCTACACGTCTTTTAAATACCTCCAGAATGGTGACTCAACCACTTCCCTGGGCAGCCTGTTCCAATGTTTAACCACTCTTTCAGTAAAGAAATTTTTCCTCACGTCCAATCTAAACCTC
>NW_008795863.1:5501644-5503535 GCF_000699145.1 Aptenodytes forsteri | reverse complement strand
TATCCAAAAACACCCACCCGTATCATCATCACAGTCATTAGGCTCTATACAATCGAAACACTCCCTAACATACAGAGCCACCCCACCGCCTCTCCTTCCTTGCCTGTCCCTTCTGAAGAGTCTATAGCCATCCATTGCAGCACTCCAATCGTGAGAGTCACCCCACCATGTTTCTGTGATGGCGAATAAGTCATATCTATCCCGCCGCACAATGGCTTCCAGCTCCTCCTGTTTGCCGCCCATGCTGCATGCATTGGTGTAGATGCACTTGAGCTGGGCTATCGTTTTTGCCCCCCGTGTTGGCATGCTACCCCTAGGCTCATCTCTAGTGAGCCTCGTTTTATCCCCTTCCCCCTTCGAACCTAGTTTAAAGCCCTCTCGATGAGCTCCACCAACTCATGAGCGAGAATCCTTTTCCCTCTGTAACACAGCTGAACTCCATCTGTCAGCAGGCCCAGTGCCGTGTAAACCTTCCCTTTCCTTAAGTACAGACCCTAGCCCACATATAAAAATGCAGAAGAGTTTGTTTGTCTTCATTTATATGTGCAGTTACTACAACTATTAACTCCATTATGTCAATTTAAAATGGATAGCAGAATAATCATTTGTATATGTTGTTAATTCTGCATCCAAACAGAGATTTATGTGTGCACTTAGTCTTATGTCTAGAAAGCAAGCCAATGTTACTGAACAATTTTAATAGCCCCTATGCTATTAATAGTTTCGCTGATTATTTTGCTCTTGCTAAATATTCCTTTGTATACAATTTCGTATTTGAGTCAAGAGGTACAGTAGAGAATACTAGGAAGATCCTTAGCTGATATAAATCACTGTAACTCCACTGATTTCTTGCATATGCATGTTTCTGTGAGCTGAAGTATTAGACCAATTTTTCTCCTGCTCCTGTTGTGCAGAGCTGTAGAGCCATGCTATTTTCTTTGTCTGAATTGTCTGTGCTGAAGCTTGCTAGTTTACCTCAAGGTAAGTCAAGTATCTTCTAGTAGTGAAGGACTGAGTCAATGTCTTTGTTATTTCCACAGGAACTGAAGCCACCATGTTTTAATTCAGCCAGAGTAATAAGCTGAACGAGAAAATGTAACTAAAAACCTGTGCAAGTTAGCACATTTAATTTACATTTCATGAGGAATGTAGTGTTGCTTTTGATAGCGCAATCATTTAAGCATGTGCTTAACTTAGAAATTAATCAGACCTGAGAATGTGGCAGAGTTTATATACATGCTTAAGTGCCTTGCTAAATCAGAACTCTCATCCTCACATCACAGTCTGTCAAGCGATGTGTTAAATCTAGCTCTCTTTTGTTCACAAATCACATAAAAACACGTCCAGATTTCTGTAACTGTATTTATTATTCATAAATATTTATTGAATAGTTTATATAGCAGTATGCAGTTTAGGTCTGAATTGCCTGCTTTGGATATATATTTGTCGCAACAGTCGTGACAGCTATTTTGATTACTGGAAAAAACTTGCAGTGGAATAATGAATAGTGGAAGACTAACCATTTTACACTTGAATGATACGAATTTGATATATACATACCTTTGCCTCCCTTCATCTCTCCTCTGCTGTTGTGGTGCTTGTGCTAATCATTGATACACCAAGGTAAGGATTCAGTTTAGTGGTAAGCAAGATGATGCAGACTCAGTCTGTAATCAAATCCATGCTACCCACTGCTGTTTTATTCTTGTGTTATTTCCACCTTCATTTTCATGCATAATGTATCTAGAAGACTAAAATGTCTTATTTAGAATCATAGAATCATAGAATAGTTTGAGTTGGAAGGGACCTCTAAAGGTCATCTAGTCCAACCCCCTGCCGTGGGCAGGGACATCTTCAACTAGATCAGGTTGCTCAGAGCCCCGTCCAACCT
>NW_008795863.1:5466522-5501319 GCF_000699145.1 Aptenodytes forsteri | reverse complement strand
GACTCCAGAGCTGGACGCAGTACTCCAGGTGGGGTCTCACCAGAGCAGAGTAGAGGGGCAGAATCACCTCCCTCAACCTGCTGGCCACGCTTCTTTTGATGCAGCCCAGATTACGATTGGCCTTCTGGGCTGCGAGTGCACATTGCCGGCTCATGTCCAGCTTTTCATCCACCAGTACCCCCAAGTCCTTCTCGGCAGGGCTGCTCTCAATCCCTTCATCCCCCAGCCTGCATTGATACCAGGGTTCCCCTGACCCAGGTGCAGGACCTTGCACTTGGCCTTGTTGAGCCTCATGAGGTTCACACAGGCCCACTTCTCGAGCTTGTCCAGGTCCCTCTGGATGGCATCCCGTCCCTTTTGGCCTGTCGACCGCACCACTCAGCTTGGTGTCATCTGCAAACTTGCTGAAAGTGCACTCGATCCCACTATGTCATTGATGAAGATATTAAACAGTACTGGTCCCAATTTACTTTAATACAAGATGAAAGTTCAGTAAAAGTTTAAAATTCTCTGCACAAAAGAGTACTTAGAATTACTGTACTTCAGCAGAAATTGAGGGACTTGATAAGCTTTCAGCAAATAAACACTATGTTCCTTTCGGTGGAAATAATGAAGCGTGAAAGTACCAGGATCCATTTAGCTATGCTAGCAAACTGCTTCTCCCTTAGTAGGGAATATGTTCTGCCATCCTTTTCACACTTATGAATAATTTTCTCCAAGACAAAAATTGACAAACTACGTCTTGTGAGATCAAATAGCTAATACATGTCAATACGGGACGTGAAGCAGACCTAGGGCCCTTCAGATGGTGAAACTTCTGCAGGTTTTTTTTTTAAACATATTTGTGTACTAGCCAATGTACTTTAGCTATTCCTGAGGATTTCTAACTATGATGAGGAAAGATGCCTCAATGACTGAGAATGAATTTGGTACTCAGGAGGTGTGTGGTCAATCACTTATCCTGCCATGAGCTTTGTGGCAGTGATTCAGGTGCCTAAACACAGGCATCTGTTGCCAGTTCTGATGTCCTGACCTCCAGCTGTTGATGCAGAAAAGCACAGGTCGCCTGTGGGCTCTGTGTCATCACTGCCTGCCTGGTGGCCTTGTTTTGGACATAGTTAGTGGCAGCACTACATACCTCCCTGAGACATCCCAAATCTCTCCCCCAGTGTGACTTGAGCAAGTCACTTAGGCTTCCATTATTAAAAGTCCTACATGCAGGTCATTATTTAACGAGACTTGCAAAAGCCTCTAGGTGTCTAACTCCATGGTACTGCTGAGAAATGCTTCAACAATACTAAATACATCTTTGGGTACTCTAAATACCTAAATATCCCTTTAGAAATGGATCTTGCTCTGCATGTTGGTATTTATAAGATGCAAGGAAGCAGGGTCAGCAGCGTGGACCCAAGCTAGTATCTCTGCATGGCTTAAGGCGGTCTTGCACACCAGCCTAGGCTGGTGGACACTGGTGTGTCGCCAGAGTGCATCACAATGCAGTGGGAACATGTTTTTGTCACAGATTGCTGGTCGTCGGAGAGTCTTTCTCTTACATAGAGTTGTTGTGAGAATTAGACACTTTAGGAAACAGAGAGCAACAGGAACAAACATTTTCAAAATAGCCTTTTAAAATGCCTAGTTTCCACTACATCTCAATTAGGCTAGTTCCAGCTAGGGCTTCAGTTACTTTTGAAATTGTGATTGTAAAGAATATTTTTTCTTCAATGTGCAGGAGAGAACGGTTCCTGGTCTATGCTCATTAATCTCTGTCTTTGCAAGAAGCAGCTGAAGGATTATTTTCAAATGTTTTGTAATATTTAAAGTAACTTGTATCAGAAAATGTGGTGGTTTTCTTCCTTCGTATAAAGAGCAGTGTGTTTTGGCTTTATGACTTTTATTGTGTTTGCCCTAGATTACTGAGACAGAAGTGAAAAGAATGATTCATGTTCTCTCCCTTTAATTTAGGTAACGTTACATTTGGCCTTAATTATTCTCTTAAATATGTTAAAAAATAAAATTGTGATTCGAGTTTGATAAAATTTCACATTATGATAGGCTGAAGCAGTAAAACAAAACCAGAATTACGTAGAGCATGACCTTTCCTTGTATGATGTCTCCTTGTATAAAAATAAGTCTCATCAGGCTGTGATTTAAATGCCAAGCCAAAGGATGGTAACTGTAATTAGAGGCTTAAAATGGCAAGATGAAACATCCCTACTTTAGGTTTAAATTGAAGTCTTAAAAAAATCAGGGAAATGTTTGTTAATTTTTCCACCATAGGGTGGAAAAGTAATACAGTACCCAACTAACTTATTTCTTGTTGCTTGTCAGTTCTGCAGCATCTTACGGAAATATCCTCATTAGTAGTATTCTCAGTGGAATAATTGGGACAATGTGATTTTATCTTATCTTCTCCACAACCAGGCAAATGACTGCTATGCATTTCTAACATTAGTTTTGAATGTGCAGGAACAATACAAAAAAACCACTATAAGACTTATTTATATGATAGGTTTGAAAATCTGGGAGAAATACATGATCTTATTTGCTGCAAGAGGGATTTGAGGGAAAGTAGAGCAGAGAATAAAATGTCATTAATTCTATGCTGGTACAGATTGTTTTAACTTCACACCATTTTTATGTCATCATACACTTTATAATATGATGGTATCTTGGGTATTTCTTTGGTAGCTGCTCAATTATTGCGTGGTTTGTAATGAAAATGCTGACACAGCTTTAACAATTCAGACTCAATTAAATTCAAATGTATGAACAGCATTATTCTAACGGTATGGATAGTCATTTCAGGAATAAGTTTAGACATTTGCCTTGGAGCAAAGCATGACTAATACCCGTAAGCTAGCAGTAGAAAAAAAATAGAGGCAAAAATCTTTTTGACCATGACTGGAGAGAGCAAAAATCCTGTAATCTCAGTAATAGCCCTCTGAAAGGATACTACAAACACAGTTTAAGATATAAAAAAATCTGTAACAAGTATAGTGTTTTGGGGATAAATTGTGAAATACAAAGCAGAAAGGGAAAAGTCTCCTAAAGAACTAAAAAACTTTTCAAAGAAGGGGTAGAAAAATTGCTTTCCACCTCCCAAAGAGAAGGTGGGTGCATTTTCAAAGCAATGCACTGAGACTTAACTGAGCAATTCTTACTGACTTTAAAGAGAGGTCACATGGCTACATTTCTTAGCACAACTTAGAAATCTGCCCGCTAATGTGCTGTAGTAATTATCTGAAAACTTGTAGCAAAGAATCTGAATTTTTTATTTTTCCTTCACATGCTTCAGTGGGAGAAATTAGATACCTAATCATCATATATTTTTCACATGGAAGTTTTTAAAGTGATTATATTCGGTAACCAGGCCTACCCAGAAAATGACACAAGCAGTTTTTCTAGTTCCCAGTCATTCTCTGCCTGCTCATTTCAGTCGCCCTGGAATTTCTATCTCCTCCTTCCCAACTTCCAGGCTGCCTTCTGAGCAATACAGCACAACCACAGAGAAGATGGGAAGAAGAGCATTCTTCCCATCGTAGTGTATGGATCCTTCACCTGACTTCTCCACTTGCCTCCTGCCTAGCCCCATAATTGGCATATAGAGGCCGGGGCTAAATCATACACATCCTCTTAGTCCTTCCTTACTTCTCACCTTCTTGCCTCTTCCTTCTTTTCCCCATGCCCTGTCTTCCAATTTTGTTTTAAAATCACATATTTTCCCCATCGCTTGCTATCTGGAGTGAGGATCAGGAAAATAAAATGGAATTTTACATTATATACAAAATCGTCTCACCTATGCACTGGCTGTCAATGAAAGAAAAAAAGCCTTTTAAAGAGAAATCACCATCAGGAGGCTGAGACCAAAAGGGACTCATTAACACGTGTCTGCTTCCTTTTGACAAAAACACAATACATTTAGTAGCAATCAAGTACTGCCAACGGAAGATCTCCTATTATTTTAAATTTCCTGTTGAAAAATAATTTTCTTATGCAAAATTATTCTGCTTCTTTTTTTCGAGACCGTCACTCTCATGATTATAATTCCCCAAGTCAATGTCTGTTATTTATATCCACACTTTACTCCTATTGAAAAGGCTGAAGCTTAGACATCTATTCAGTGTTTTCTGGAGACAGAAAGTGAACTGAAAGAATAAAGTCAGGGGTTTTAGTAGAGGTTTTTTTTAAAGTAAAGTTGACTTTCTGTAGTCACTGCGCATCATTTTCCTGGTTGAGTAGCCAGGGTTTTCTGATCAAGAGTAAAGGCACCTGAATTTTTGTGTGTCATTTTTATTTCAGTTTTAATGAGTGCGTATATATTAATCTTCATTTTGAGGATATTTTTCTTGAGACTTTGTTGGGCTGGACTTTTCATTTCACTGTTGGACAGCCAGGGTATGGCAGACAGGCATGGCTAATTCACTCCAGCCAGCCTTGCTTGAGTGACTGGAGCTCTGATCTAACTCGACGGCCTGCTATAAGGAAACCAAAATCATGCCGAAATGGCTTCAAGTCCAGCATGTTTGTACCCTCATATCTATTCTCCTTATTCTTCCAGCTTCCTTCTTGCTTTCCTCTTTCTTTTGGCACCAGAGGTAGAGTGATAGATAACTACAGGATGAAGTTGTATAACATCTGCCTGTATTTCATGCCATGAAACTTCCTCTGTTGGCCATCTGCCCTCAGCATCCATTCTCATTCCCATGGCTAAAGGGTGCTATGCAATATTAGCTGGCTGGTGAATCCAGACTGTATTCAGTAGCTGATATTATCTTCTGCCTCCTGCTAGTTGTTATGACTTCAATAAATTGTAGTTTAGAAAAAAAAACCAAGAGAAATTTGAAGATAAAGGAAAAAGGACAAATAATAAATCGGTCATTAAATGTTTTCTTTCTTAGGAGACTGTATTCCTCTTAAGTTTTTATGTAACTTTAATAATGCAAAGCTAAAGACTAAATTAATTTTAGGCAAATGTGAAAGTAATTTAGAATAATCTTTATTTTGGTGCAGCAAAGAAGAAAAATGGTCTGCTGTCTGATGTTGACCCTAACTCTAGTTTGGATCAGACATGTGCACAGTGCTAAATTTCCTAATGCGGCTCAAATCTAAATACTTAGGTCCTCCTTCTGGTTGGTATAACGCAGACCTCCGAACCAACACAGTGTGGCTGGCAACTTTTCTTTTTTACTTTGTGCTCCAGACATTTCTTGTTGTACCTGAAATAGTATTGTATTACTGAAAAACCTAAAAGCCCTGTTTTTTACTTATATCTTTCTTAATTGCTATTAAACTGGCTACATCTCATTTCCATGAAGAATATTTAAGTGAAATAGCCAGTCATAATCACTGAGTACAGTAAAGATCAATGTGCAATATGTACTTTTGGACATTAAATGTAAAATATAAAAATAAGGCAAATTACAGCCTTGGCTGTGGAAAGGCTCTAACACGGAGCTGTTACAGTTAAGGCTGAATGACAGTCTCTAATGCAACTCTCTGCCACTGCTCCCTCCATTGCTGAATATTTAATCTTCTTGGTGGCAATGTTCTGTGTCTGATTCCTACCCAAGGGCAATTAAAAAAAGTTAGAACTAAAATAGTCCTTTTTTTCCTGAATATAAAGAGAGAGCTAACCCCAAAATTTTCCCATTATAAAAAGAAAAAAAATAGCGTCTCTTTCTTGAGCAGCCTTACAGAAAAAATAGCCATGTGCTGCAAGATTCAATACAGCACAGGAAGTATAAAAATCCTTTCCATTGTTCTGAAGGAAATTAATTTTAATCTGACCCAGTCCTGATCCTACTTCTACCTGTGTCTTTAGAGCAGTCAGAACAGAGCCGGCAGCAGAAGGCTCATAAATTCCCTTTCCTGATCTGAAGCTATTCTAGGATCAGATCACACAGTCTTTATACAGGGGAGCCCTTGTTCTCAGAAATAGTTCTTAAGCACTCCAATAGGTTTGCTATATGTGATTAAGGCTTATCAACACAACTGAGGGTTAAGCAATTTTTCTTCTAATTTTGATCTATGCTTTAATCCTTTTTTAGTTAATACTCATACGACCCTTTTCAGAGGTTCTTCCATTTATGTGAGATATTCAGATTTTAAATGGCTTATGCAAGAGGTCACAGGATATTTGGAAGAGATGCTGGTTTTGCTGCACTCAGTGGCAGATCACTGATGATCTTCGAAGAAGCTAGAATTAAAAATCATAGATCTTCATTGGCACAGAACTTTATTGTATCTAGCAGACCACGTAGCCTCCCCGAAAAACTCTTCAGATCAGTGCACTTGGTTTCACCCTCTCTGAAAAAAGATTATAGCCTTCTTCCAAGCGCATCGATCTTCAGAAATCAATATGTTACACAGCTTTAAAGCACTGATATTAGTGTCATTTTACAGACTGTGAAACCTGAGACATGCTTTATGTTAATTTACATCCTTCTCAATGTGAAGTCTAAATTCTCACTTGAAAATATTTCTTCTCCGTAGGAAGGGATTTTTTTTGGTTTTTGTTTTGTGTGGGTTTTTTTTGTTTGTTTTTTTTTTGTGGTTTCCTTTTACTAGTTATCTGTCTTCAAGACCACAGTCTAATTTGTATTCTCCTACTTTCTTCTCAAAACTGTTTTGTGGCATCTCATCAAATATCTTGCTAAAGTCAAGTATGCTTCAGTCCACTTGTATTACATCCACAAATCTCATTTTTGTATCTCTGAAAGAGACTAATTTGAGTTGACCAGCTTTGGTTTTGACAAGTGCACAGAGTATTAGCCAATGTACTTAAACTATCTATCTGCTTTATTAAATCAACCCATCCTGATGTTGAAACCAAATTTTTCATTTTCAAGTTTCCCAAGTTTTTCTGTGTCTTCCATGGGAAAAAGCAGATTCAATACATTCACTTTAAACCTGAAACACCAACTATGTCATGCAGATTGGTCATGCCATCAAAACAGCCTTCACAAATCCTATGTACTAATTAAAGGTGTGTTTCATTATATGTATTTGTGTCTAAAGGTTATTACTATTATCAGTGACTTATAGAATCATAGAATCATGGAATCATTAAGGTTGGAAGAGACCTCTAAGATCATCGAGTCCAACCGTCAACCCAACACCACCATGCCCACTAAACCATGTCCCTAAGCGCCTCATCTACACGTCTTTTAAATACTTCCAGGGATGGTGACTCATTTGACTTCTCATTTAGAGCAAGAAATCAACAGTTTATTTTTTAATATATTAATATATATATATTTAATATATTTTTAATAACCACATCCCAAATTATTTTGCAGCTCATACAGCTGCTTCCCTTACTCTAGCTTCCACAACTGGGTTTTACAGAGAGAAACACAGCTGAACTGTACTCGGCTTTGTTTGAGGAAGAAGGCCTCTCCTCCTTTGCTTAGATGCAGTGTTTCCCTGTGAGTTTACCCATGTACATCAGGCGCAATTTGGTCCATTTTATGCAAAAAAACCCAGAAAAAAAACCCCAACCTGGAATGACTGCGTACGGTCCTAGCTATCCAGAAGGCAAATCAGCTGGAGATGGGGCACGGTAACAGTATGCCAGCTTCTGAGCCCAACTCAGGCTGACAACAAATCCCTGCGGGACCGGAGGAGTCTGTCACTAGTAATGATACATAGCTATTGGCAGTAGAGGTAGCTTTAAGGTGCCTCCTACCTTCCTAGTAACAGCAGGCCTGTTGCTGAAAGCACTGAGTATTTTACACATTAGCTATTATGCAAAATTCAGACGGTAAGTTAGCAGATCCAGCAGTCTCATTAATTTGGTTCACACTTAGGAGATTCTGCATAGTTCTCCATGCACAAGTGTCAGAAAAATGTGGGGGGTTTTTTTGCAAATATTGTTAGGACTGATTAAAGGTTTGGTTTCTGATTCTGATTATGATGTGTCATAGCAATTAAATGCAAAGTAAGGATACATAAATCATATGCTACAATAAGCATGTCTCTAAGATAGACATCACATGTCAGTACAAAGATTTGGAGACAGAGAAATCAGCTGTCAACCATGCTAATTGTAATGCTTTCTGAAAAATGACTCTGCCCTCCATCATCAAAAATAGGACAACATAACCTATACCTAAATAAATAACATAATTTTGTGTTTGTAGATAAGCCATTTTAATTCATTCTGGGATCAGTCCAGAAAAGACTTGAGGTCTGTCCTACTGCTTATGTCTAACTGCTTAGAAGACCGTAAGACCAGAAGTTATTTTTGTTCTTTCTTAAATCAATAGGTGGTACTTCCTCAAACAGGGCTGCACATAGCTCATTTAGTTTATAAAAAAAAAAAAAATTATTAAACATAACTAGCTAGCTACGCTGCATGGAAAAAAAATAACAAAACCAGAGGTTAAGCATAATCCCATCTAATAAAATAAAACCTTCTTTTTATCCATTTTTGTCCAGAAGTTGTATTTAATAGCTGTGCTCTTCATGCTGCAGCAAAGTGGTTATTATACTAAGAAAAGTTGGCTTAAACCCAAAAAGTATTAGTAAAAGGCACTATTTGGAGGACGTCAGTATTTGTTTAGTTCTAAAACTCTGACTTTTGGCAACTTCAAATTCCAGCATAGAAAAACGTCTATGATAATTCTGCAAAATGGCTCCCACTGGTCTTCACTGATTGGATAGACCATGATCCCAAGTCCACTAAACTCAGGAGGGAGGCTGGCCATGATCTTGGAGTACTAGTGCAAGCCACTGGGTTGATCCCACTCCCACTAAGTTAGTAGTGAATCTTTCATTGACTTCAAGGTCTAATGTCGAGTCTTGTTCATGAGTACCAGGTGCACAGGACTTGATCACAAAGACAAGTTGTAAGAACCAGCATTATTTTAAACACTGCCATGAATAAACTCTTGTCAAGCTAAGAGAGTCCATGGAGATTTTGTGCTGCAGGGAAGATGGCAAAGAAAAAGTAAGCACAACTATAGTGAGAGAGGATAGCAACTGCTAAAATCCAGAGTGACAGAACAGAAGCTGGGTGTTACTAATGACTTAAATTAATTCCTCTCCTGCCTCAGCCTAGGACAGGAGATTTCAACCTCAGCCCATTTGATCCCAGAGAAGGTGAGGGAAAGGAGAAAATGGAAACCAAAATATCAGAGTGAATATGAAATATCAAAGAAAAAAATAGATACAGATAAATATGTGAGTATTGTAATTGCCTAGTACAAATACACAAGTGTGTGTTAACTTACTGCAATTCATAGATTGTCTTTCATAATTTTATAGAAAAAAAATTTACTTTCCTATAAACCCCTCAATAAAATAAAAAATATTAATTCTAGCTTGTGAAAAGCCAATTGCTAAAATATCAGTAGATGGTCAGTTTAGTCAGAAGAACTGAAGTGGTCCATCCTCCTTCTTCTGCCTGCTCTCCACTCAGCAGCTTTCCTTCTTCAACAAGCTGGGTGAAACCCTGCGGCTCAGTTCCTCCTGCTCCTAAACCTCCTTTCCAACAGTCTGTCCCAGAGGAATCGCTTCCTTTTGATAACTTTTTGAAAACACTTCTCTTTTAATAACCTTCCTAACAGGATTGTGAACAACTGTACTAGAATAAGGGTTATTACCTGATTCAGTTTCTGCAGAACGATACCACAAATGCAAGGGAAGTTTTCACAGGCATGCAATTATGGGACAGCCCATGCAACTGGTTGACCGAGGAGGGGAGCTATGCCAATTTCCTTGGACTTCATTTCCTCTGCATTCCTCTCAGCAATACATCCAAGCAGGCAGGAGATAAACACTTCCCCATAGCTGCAGGGTAGCTGGCTTTAGCTGTGCAACACTGAGACACTCCAACACCTTAATCTTGCCGAGACCCTAGATAGTGCTGCGGACCTGAAGATAATACTGCTGTTGGGGGAGAGCGAGTCAGCTTTCCAGTGCAAACATTTGCCCTTTAATGGAAACTTACACATCTCTAAGAATGTTCAGCTCCAGGACTGAATCCCGTGATGAAAAAGTAGGCTTCCCATGTAATTACTGCTATGCAGCGTGATATATCTTGCCTTCTGTTTCCTGTCTAAAGCAGACTATTCTTTCCACAAAATATAATGCCAACTGCTGTTATGATTTTTTGGCACATTCACAGGACTTTCTGTGAATGATATGGCATCGGTAATGTTATTTATGCAAGCTGCCCATCTAAACTCAAAATACCTTGGCACCCATTCCTATACCAAAGCTCCCAATCAATATGTGAACAGGCTGAGTGCCATCTGAAAACATAGACATGAATGTAGGCAGCCAACACATCCCTTTTTATGATCATATGTGTGCTTAGGGCAGGAATGCCAGCAGACGGTCTAGCAGCTTGCTGCTTAGACTCAGAGAGATCCCCCTTTTCTTTTTGAATTTAAACTTTTTTTTTTCTTTTTGAGGAGTACTTGACTATTCTTAAGTCTCTTTTAGAATATCGATGTACTGAAAAGCACCTTGTATTTGTTGTTATAATGCACAGATCTTATATTTTTCCTAAAAGAAAATCTTTTCTAGGACAGAAATTCTACTAGTAAATATTTTTTGCCTCTTGGCCAACATTTTCAAATGTAAAAAGTTTCCAACAGTTTTTAAACAGTCCTGAAAAAAATGTTAGTAGGTCCTGTTATGTGTGATACGACAGAGGAAATACTGCATTCGTTCTGGCTTGGGGTCATATTAGATCAGGGAGACATGCAAGCCCTGTTACAGACAGATGTGGAATTGCTTACCCCATACAGGCTAAACCTAATTCTGGCATTTTCTGAGTTGGAGATTATTAGAAAGGATTAGATCTTGACACAGTATTTTGACCTCCTTCTGGCAGGGTATTACAGCAACTCTTTGCACCCACATAAAATTCTCCATTGCTTTTTGAATCTTTTTCATTTCTAGGACAAAATGACTGTTTGTAATGAGTTCCTCGGTTTGGCTGCACCCATGCTGGGTGATAAACTGTTTTGTCTTTTTTTAAAATTTTGAATATGCTATTCCTCATGCATTAGGAAACAAAGATTATTTGACTTAAAAAAATTGTGAAAGCTGTCTCAGTCTTTTCAAACTCTTTGCAAGAGCTTTTTCTCACCCAGTTATTCTTATCACTCTTCTCTGAATCTTACGTGCTTCTTTATTATGCATACTTTACACATTATTCTGGACAGGAATAATAGAAAAGCTGCATTTTTGTTGCATATAAAATAATTATTATATTCTTCACACTATTGATTGTTCTGTTCCTTATCCATACTTAGCATAGTATTTGCTTTGTATCTGGAATTGCATAGTGAACAGACGTCTCCATTTAATTAACTGCAATGACGTATAAATCGTTGACGTTAATGTAAAATCCTATGAATGTTTAATTCCTCTCCCCCTCATCCCTCACACACTTCACATTACTTGTATTTATTGGTACTAAAATGCATTTGCCCATTGTTGTAACATGTTTAAGTCTTTGACTATATGTTACGCCATGACTACTTTCCCTGGCAGCATGGAGCACCTTGGAAGTAAAAAAAAATTGTGGTAACTGAGTCTCTTATATATAGGGACATGCTTTATCTACAGGGAGATGTTCGAAGTGTCAGAGAAGATAGGAAAGAGGCACAGTGTTTCTTCTCAAAACAATGCTAATTACAGCCTATCATCTCACACAGGCATTCTGCTATATTGTTTTTAATTCTTGTTTCAGCCAGGTACAGGTATAAAAATTTATTGTCTCATGCACTTGAAAACTTTGGAGCAGCAACTGTGTTTGATTAGATACTTCAAATTTTGGATAACAAATAAGCCATTTTAGTTTATCTGTTTCAGAACTCTGAATATATTAACTCCAGGACTGGTAGTTCATTGCTGTTGCTTGAGATATCTGTAAAAATTATTCTTTTGACACTTATTCTTGTTTCTCATTATTTTTCTTAAAAAAAAAAGGAAAAAAGGAAAGGACAAAGATACCATTGCTTCTCAGCAATATGCTTGATTGTTGCTTGATTGAATGTTTAGTGGGCCATTCTTTTCTTTCACAGGCTTTCTCCTTCTGTTATACCACAAAAATATGAAACAATCTGTGGAATGCTATTTAGAGTTTTTGGAATTAGAATCTGAAATACTTAAATTTGGGACAAAATTCTAAGTTTAAGGAATTGCAGGGACCACTTATAAATATCCTGAGTATTGGAAGTCAAGTCTTTCACTATATAAAAACCTGTATTAAAATATACATAAACATATACATAAACATATACATATGTGTGAATTTGAGGGTCTAAGGTCTAACTTTGTCATTTAGCTTTGATAGTGTTAATGTCACGATGCATGTTCTAGGGCAGAAGAAGATATCTGATAACTTCATGAGGCCAAGCTGTCGTCATCTGTAATATTTATAAAAATGTTACTGTAATGCCTAAAGATAATTTGCTAGATAAGATTTGGCCACTTGCTTTTGTTCCTAGAGCTTGGGCCCATGACAAAACCACATGGTATTGCAGCTGACTGTACATGAAATCTGTCGGCCACATGTATTCTTACAATTAAAATCTTTTGCAGGATGTTTTTGTGCTACTGATTTAAAAAGCTTTTCTTTAACCAGTTCTTCTGTCATAGATTTACAATTGAGGAAAAGTAAGTCTGTTGCTATGAGGTAAATCCTCCTCCTTTTTATGCAGATGTGAATGTAGAAAAACTCCTGATGAAATTTTTATAAAAGGAACTAAAATATCAATTTTTTTTTAAAATACAAAGCTATTAGCTTTTGATTCACAATGAAATTTTTATATCAACATTACCAGGAACTAAAATATCAGATGAAATCATTGTGTTTTAGAAACACAGACTGCCAGCTTTTGATTTACAGTCATGTCTTTGACGAATGAAAACCCTTTTCTGGAGTTTTCCAGGCCTTTGTGGACCTAGAGATCCAAGAACGGTTTGGAAAACCCAGGGAGGCACAGGGTATAGGAAAGGATATAGAATAAGGGGTGTCTCAGTGTTAAATTCTGCAATGAAATTAAACATTTGAACAATCACTACTTTTAACCATACACAGTGTAGCTGGAGTGGGAGAGGGTAGGTGGGAGAGCCAAAGCTACTTTTGTCCTGTTCGGGTTGTCTGAGTTACCACGTAGGGCTGATATTCCTACACCCTAAATTCACCGAGCAAGATTGCAGGCTGGAGAAAAAACAGTTCCTCCTGCATGTACTAGCAGTCCCGCTTTTACTAGTAGCCCCCCTTGTTTTTTCATAAAGCATCTTAACTGCCAGCATTGCAAACAAGCAAAAGTGTTCCCTGCTCTCTGCAGCTCTCTCCTGGCTGCAAGAGCTCAGCAACAGAGAGAAACAAACGCCTCCTGTCACTTCGATGTATGCCAGCCCCCTCCTTCTCCATTGCCATACCCAGCCTCAACCAGGCTGCGGTAAATATCCTTGTGCTAGAGCTGTCGCTGTTTATACGACATTCAGAATTGATAGCTTCAGGGAACAATATTATACAGTGGAAATAGCTTGCAGCTTGGGCCTCAGCTGGTGAAACTAAATACTGAAGTGCCGTGAAGGGTGACTTATTCCCAGTCAGCCAGCTATTTGGTTTCTCTAAGGTCTTTGACAGATGAGCAAATCTTGTTGCAGTAGTTTAAGACATTATCATCTCCAGCTGTCAGCTCGGCTATTCTGCTGGAGGTTATCACCTCCATAATAGCGTTTGCTATTTGCAAAGAATCAGTCCTTCTAATTCGTAGCCTGGCATTTTGCTCAAACTCAGTTTCAGTGGAAAATTAGGCTAAAATACTGGACTCCTTACCAAGGGGTCAGAAGTGCAAGTAGCTACAGCCTTCTCCAAAGCAAGAACTCTTCTGACTCAGCCATACCAACTTGAGATTTAAGGTGTCTCAAAATCTAGTTTTGTGATTCACAGGTATTTTCAAATATTCTTTCTATCAGAATCAAAATTAAACCAATTTTATTATTAAAAAAGTATCCCACCGAGCTTTGTTCATCCTAACCTGAAGGGTAGGACCGATAGTACTAAGGAGGTTTCAAGTTATTTGCAATGTCCTATTTTAAAAAACTGTTTCACTGCTTATGGCTTTGCCATGCTTGGAAATGTTTAGTCTGAAATTCTGCACAGTCTAAGCCTGAGTTTTCTTGGAAAACTGTTTTAATGAAAATAGTTCTACTTCCCTGAAGCATGAGACAAAAGAAAGGAATATTTTGTTTGAAAACTTTACCGAAAAAATTAGTTCATTCATCCTTTTAGGACACCCCTTTTAGAGCAGGGAAAGAAATGCAACAAGAAGTGGCTGTTCGTAACACCAGCATGCCTTCTTCTGGGCCCAGGAAATTAACTTTAGAAAGATTGCAGATCTCAGTATGGATTTGCTTGAGTCTAACAGCCAAATCCCCTGAAGTCATCCTTTCTTGGAGATCACCATAGCTTCACATCTCCTACTGCTGATAGCTCACAAAAACTGCCCCTCTGGAAATAAGCTGGGCTGTCCTCAACCCCTCACAGCCCTTGTCTGTTCAGGGGTCTTCACAAAGTGTCTGACTGTGTGATAGGGGGTTGGAACTAGACGATCTTTAAGGTCCCTTCCAACCCAAACCATTCTATGATTCTATGATTCTGTAGCCTCGGGCCATGAGGATAAAGTTGTCCTGAAAATGGCTGAAACACCTCATTCAGGACACACAAAGGTTTTATCAAGAGAGAAGAACATATTCATGGCTGCAGTGGGTTATAACAGAGGTCCATCTGGTTCCTCCAAGACTGAACTACTGATACCTGGAGAAGCGTAAGATCCTGGATCCACAGGCACTGATAGGAGTATACTCTCCCAGTGGTCTGTGGCTTAGAAATTTCTGGACCCAGACCTTACATGTTGATTGATCTATTTAACTGCTTTTGAGCCCCTGTAAACTTTTGGCCTCTGCTGTCTTCCAATGCAATTGAATGCTATACTTGAACAGTGTGCTGTGTGAAGAATGGATTTTTCTTTTCTTTGAACCTTTCACCTGCTAATTTCTTGTGATGGCTCTTAGTTTTGTATCATGAGAAGCAATGTCATTCTCTATGTTCTCCAAGCTACTCGTGTAGCTACATCTGTCGTAGTCCACTTCAGTTACATTTTTCAAGGCTGAAGAATCCTACTCTATGTAATCTCTCTCCACATAGTTGTCTTGCCTTGTAACTCTCCTTTTGACTTTTCTGGTTGTATAATATCCTTTCCTGAGGTGGGATAGGGAGAGGGGAATACACAAACCACTCAAGATGAAGGTACATCACCAGTTTACAATGTCATATACACGTTTTCTGTTCTTCACTCTTTTCTTCTCTTGCTGTTTTTTCCAAATTTGATAGGTTTTTTTTCATTCTTTAGTACTGTCCTGACACTTCGAACTGCTAAAGTTAGTCTAAAGTTTCTTCTCTGAGGGACAGCAGCTAGAGACTGTCAGTTATGTATGGTTAGAATTATTTTTCCACATGTGCAATGCTTTATGTTTATTGTAAATAAATAACACCCTCATTGTATTGCTTAGCTACTCAATAACCTAACAACCTTCAATAATTCTTCTCAGTTGGATTTTGTTTTTACTGAGTTGAATAATTTAGTATCAACAGCAAAACTTATGTATTTGTTATCAATTCCCTCTTAGGAAATCCTTATAGCTATAGGCTGTGCAGGAGAGGCAGTTTCCTCAGTGACTACTTTACTTTTTCGAAAAATGAGAAGCTGTATAGTGAATGAGGCAAGAGTTTGTCAAGAAGAAAAGAAAATCTCAGGTGTCATGCTACATATATGTTTAGGGAAGAACATTTGCTTGACTTTGCCTGACACTTGATGGTTTTCTTTTAAGATAGCAGCTGTGCAAAAACATTAATCTTGTGTAGACTGAGTTGCGTATAGGACATACCTATAATTTTACATAACAACGGAGCCACTTTGTGTTTTACAGTTTGCTGACTAAAATCTCCTTGCAAACTAATGATGACAGAATTTCTCTATTTCTGTTTGTTAGCCTACTTACTCACTGGCTCTTGAAGCACTGAAGATGCATTAGTATTTGCAGGAAAACTGTAGCTGCTTGGAGACCTTAAGCTGCGTTTTCCCCTCCCCCACATGTGAAGAAAACAGTCTGATGTAAAAAAAAATTCTTTTTTGTCTAAGCAATCTGATGGTTACTATACTCCATGCCGGAGAGGTCAAGGGAGTGTTTGTGAATTCTTGGGCTATCTGCTTGAAATAAAGACTGTAGCTTATGAAGTTACTTTCAAAGTAATTTCCATACAGCATAGAAATGATTACAAAAATAACATATTCAGAATCCATTTAAAGATTTGTATTTCATCTTCTGTATTGTATTTACTCATTGAGTTAAATAGTGTTTACATCATAGGAAGTTTTTCAGCCTGTGTCTATTTCACTTGGGGCTCGATTGGTTTGTTTACAGCACTTCAATGTATCTGATAATGAATCTACCCTTAAAATCAGAATTCCAGAACCCCATATTTTCTCACCATTTCCATTATTTAAGGATGAAGGATTTCCTAAAATTGCCAGAGGAAACCAAAGGCAGCATAATGTGTCCCTGTGCTGGTTTTGGCTGGGGTAGAGTTAATTTTCTTCCTAGTAGCTAGTATGGGGCTATGTTTTGGATTTGTGCTGGAAACAGTGTTGATAACATGGGGATGTTTTTGTTACTGCTGAGCAGTGCTTACACACAGTCAAGGCCTTTTCTGCTTCTCACACCACCCCGCCAGCGAGTAGGCTGGGGGTGCACAAGAAGTTGGGAGGGGACACAGCCGGGACAGCTGATCCCAACTGACCAGAGGGATATTCCACACCATATGACGTCATGCTCAGCATATAAAGCTGGGGGGGAGGTTGGCAGCGGGGCCGCTGCTCGGGGACTGGTTGGGCATCAGTCAGTTGGTGGTGAACAATTGTTTTCATTTGCATCACTTGTCTTTCTTGGGTTTTATTTATCTGTCTTTATTATTTTCCTTTTCATTGTTATTATTATTATAATATTTCAATTATTAAACTGTTCTTATCTAACCCATGAGTCCATATGAGATACCTTTCTCACTAAGTGAAAGGGTGGGAGACTGAGCGAGTGGCTGTGTGGTGCTTAGTTGCTGGCCAGGGTTAAACCACAACAGTCATGTACTTCTCTTTTGCTTAATACAGCATGCCACTGACAAAGCTCAAATACTCGATACAATATTTGAAGAGGGAGTTAGGTCCAAAAGCTGTCTTTAGCTAAGGAGAGAAGTTTCTCTGGGTCTGCACCAACACACTGCTTCAGGCAGAGGCATGGACACAGGCACTGGTGTGTATGTGGTTGTCCCCACTGTTTGCCAGCACACTTCTGGCACAGTTTTGGCCTGGGCCAACTGGCACACTCCAGACAATGTCTGGGCATGCCTGGGGCATAGCAGAGGGGAAGGAATATTCTTCATAGTTCACCTGGATGGGGGCAAAGCAGAAATACATCTGGACACATGCTGTGCAGTACCAACTGTGATTCACCAGTACAGTGCTCAATTCTTCTGGATACTGAAACACCTCAGAGAGCACTCCCCACTGCTTCAGTCTCAGCTGGAGTTCATGATGCTCCTTATGTGCCTATGAACATTTACAAACAGTCTTTTGGTTTTTTGCTTACCCTACTGAAAGGTCAACATCTTTAAGAAAAAATCTCTTGAAACACATCGCGTAACTTTTAATGAAAGGTGTTCTGCATTGTTAGACTGGTCCTGCTTTTCATACGCGTGCTAATGCACATATCACGCTTTTGTATGCTGTAAGATTACTGTTGTAGTATAACTACAGAAATAGAGAAGTGCCATCTGTGATGCTGAGAATCTGAACGTACAGTGTTTATTCAGCTATGAAGAGTTTATTTTGCAAATACGCATCTGAATCTCTGTAGAATAAACTATGCACAAAGTGTTTCCTTCTGCCAGAGTTATGTTGCATATCTGATGCCTTCCCCTTCACTTTCCCGTTTTACGCTTTCTTAAAGACTCAGAAGGGGACAGTTTGACTTCCCAGCGGAGACCATTTCTCTTCTTAAAAGACTTCCAGGGCTGTTGACTCCTTCAGAAATTCCTTCTGTCTCAGAGGCTCTCTGATCCATCTGTGCTTTCCAACCTAGAAGATCTCAAGGAGTTCCCACCTCATTGCTTTGCCATTTCTCTTCTTCATGCTGGATCAGATATGGTTCTGCAAAGGAATTGTGGTGATGTACTGTAGTACCAGTGAGGTTTACTACTCATATCAAAACTATGAAAAATTTGCTACAAATATTAAGATTAAAACTAAATCTGGAAATCCAAGTAGTTTTGTGTTTCTTTGATGGCAAAACGTCTTTTTTAAAGACAGGACCTCTGATAAACTGGGGCAATAGCATACTCTAGAATACAATCTGGTATTGGAGAAGCATTTAGAAATATATTTTTTTCCCTGATTAATTTCTAGGAATTGTGAGATATTTTTTGTGGTGTAGCTTATCTGTGGCTTCCCTACAAGTCAGCGGAAAGAGAAATCCAGTGCTACACAAACAGTTCAATAGCTTGATGAGTTTGGCCTAGAGCCTAAAAATAATGATTGTGGGTGTCTATTATTAGACACCTAAATAAAAAAGTTACAAAGCTACTGAGCAACTTTTACTGTTTTACTGGGTTTATGGATGCTCATTGTTGAGACATCAGAATATTTCTGTTTAGGGGAATAAATGTACGTTTAAAAACCATGAAAAATTTGCTACAAATATTAAGATTAAAACTAAATCTGGAAATCCAAGTAGTTTTGTGTTTCTTTGATGGCAAAAAGTCTCTTCTTAAAGATAGACCTCTGGTAAACTGGGGCAATAGCATACTCTAGAATACAATCTGGTATTGGAGAAGCATTTAGAAATATATTTTTTTCCCTGATTAATTTCTAGGAATTGTGAGATATTTTTTGTGGTGTAGCTTATCTGTGGCTTCCCTACAAGTCAGCGGAAAGAGAAATCCAGTGCTACACAAACAGTTCAATAGCTTGATGAGTTTGGCCTAGAGCCTAAAAATAATGATTGTGGGTGTCTATTATTAGACACCTAAATAAAAAAGTTACAAAGCTACTGAGCAACTTTTACTGTTTTACTGGGTTTATGGATGCTCATTGTTGAGACATCAGAATATTTCTGTTTAGGGGAATAAATGTACGTTTAGATCATTAACATTCTGAACCTTGGTTTGAAGAGGTTTTCCTTTGGTAATTCATAGGAATGATTAAGTGAACAAAAATTTGGATACTTTTATATGAATAAGCATAATACCAAGAGAGTATATGAAGAAGAACAGAAAGGTTTTGGTTTAATTTTTTTCTACATATCTAAAATTACAACATTATGACCTGAGCAATAAGTCTTTTCAGGGATTAAGTAGTTTTTATAGAAGGATTTTTTGCAAGATTTGGTTTCTAAATAAACTGAGATTCATTGTACCTGTGTCTTGCTGTTTCTAACTTGGGAACTGCGAGGTTGTGCTGATGTGAAATGGTGGTATTATATCATTCTCAAAAATGGTTGCTTCAGAAGCATCTTTTTTCCCGACTCCTTTGTTATTCAGTTTTTCCATTTTTTGTAGTACAATTTCCAGTAGGTTTGTCACTGTCAGTTCCGTAAGCACAGGACAGTCCTGTCTTTAACCCTGAACTATTAATTTTTTAACTAGCTGTTCTAGGATGTGTCACCTTCACTTCCATTTGTTAATTAATTATATGCCAATTAGAAGTAACTTACTTTCCATCTTTTATTCTTTTGGAAATGGCACATTCTCATCATTTCTAATTTACTTCTCTCCAAGTATCTTGCATAAATGCTGGGAAATAAGCTGTAGGATCATTTAAAAAGCAAGTAAACAAAATAAATCAGCCAAAATAAAAAATGTGGATGCAAAGAAGAAAATTAAGCATTACAGCTGGGGAAAAATATAAGATCCTTGGTAGTCAAGATGCAAGTATTTTTCATGTGCTTTGCATCAAATTTTTTAGCTGCATGGGTACTGCCTATTTTTTCTTTAACCCATCTTTATGGTTTTTAACCCTTTGACAGGTTCACAAATGCTACAGTTCCTGCTTTTTCTATTCACAGCAGGTAAATGAGAGTTTAGTAATTTTTATGATTCACTGCCTGTTAGTTATAAGGAAAACCCCAATGTTTTTTTTCATGTGCTGAAGAGGTTTGGGGCATTGCTCTTTCTTTTGCCCAGAGAGAGGGAAATGAACCATTAAGATAAATATACTTTTATTTAACCCCCAATGAATTTTAATACTGGTACTTCATTGATTTATTTTGTGTATAAAACAAAACAAAACAAAGCAAACCAAGAAAATATTTTGCCTTCTTTGTGTCAGACCTTTTAAATGTACAATTTGCCACAAGCTTTTTGTTCTAAATGGCATCCAAATCTCAAATCATAATTCCTAAGGCCCAATCATACAAACAAAGAAGGAGAAAGTGGACAGAGCTTGTGGTTTTGTATTGCCTGCCTGCTGGCTAAAAGAACTAGCCAAATTTGGATTTTGAAACAACAGAAACTCATGTCTTTCAGTAGACTTTCTCCTCACAGTAAAAGAAGAACCCACAGAAAGTTGGGACTTTGTGTATCAAAACACAGTTTTTATTGGGACTGACAGCAAAAGCTCTAACTGGTCCCAAGTGAGTAGAAAATTTGATCTGAAGTGAGAGAAAATCTACTGAGAAACAAATGGAAAAGGGAAAAATAATATCCTTGTAGTTCAGAGGAGGAACACTCTGGCAATATTAATCTCAGATTAAGTAACCAGATGTGTCAGTTCTTGATGGACAAAAAGCATGCATAGAGCAACAGCTCAGAATTGCTGGATGCCTTGCAAAAGCCAGGGGAGGGGGAAGATGATAATGTTTTAACAGCAGATATGATCACAGATGGTTCTGACTTCTGAAGACTCAGATATGTTTGCTTCCTTGCAGATTTTATCAGACAAATCAAGAGTATCACTGCCAAACATGATAAATAGAGCTGAAGGGAATACCTCTCATCCAGAAATCTTGAGTTCCACCTGAATTCTAGTTTAGAAAGAAGATAACCTTTGAACTGCAAAAACTATAATCTCAACTACCAAATCCAGAGATGGTAGGGGATATCCTTTGAAGAAACAAGTAAAATTGACTCTGTATGTATTTATAATACAGTTGCTTCCTCTCTAGCACAGCGTGTTGCTAGAATGGTGGGGACCAACAGTCGCAGTTACTGAATTTGTTTAATCTTGGAGAAAACCTCAAGGTTCGGGTAATAGTACAATAAACAAATAGTGTTATGTTTATTATATATTAATTTTATAGTCACCAAAGTTTTCTTAAAGCTAAAATCAGTTCAGATTATTGGTATATTCTTGAGGAATCGACTAGGATATTTGCTGCTTGTGCAATATTCCCAGATAAAAATTCATCTTGTCTAAGGGGAAATGTATGAGAGATATCTTTGTTAATTTTCATTGTGGAGACTGGCAAAGTTAGGCATTAATCTGATACATGGAGTTCATACAAATCAGCTGTTTCAAAAATTGTAAATTTATACTGATGAGATAAACTTCATTCTACAAAAGTCAGATATCAGCATCTCATGTGCTGAGAACAAAAGATTAATCCTCATTATTTTCTTTTCTTGTAATTTAAATCAGGAGGAAAGAGTTTTCCACTTCTCAGATTTTGTTCAAGAAACAAAAAATATGGAAAGAAACTTGATTTTTTTTTCAGTATGAAAACTAAAGACTACCCTAGACGTGTCCACAAATCAGTCGAGTTCTCCCTTTAGAATTGCATTTCTTTTTACGCAGCCCTCGATAATATTGCTTGGACAAGATAAAATGAGGTATGGCAGAACAAAGCTCAGCACAAATAATGCAGCACCTGTTCCATTCAATCCATTTTAACTTTTAAAATGGGAAATATGAGGACACTAATCCTCTGTCATGTAACAGCTGGGTCATATGGAGGGTAACATCAGTAATTGTCAAAGTACATCCTTAAGCTCACTTAAATGGTGTACACTGAGCCCCACAGAATTCAGCTCAGAAAATAGGAGACTATTATATAGTACAATACAGAGATAAAATAATGAAGGTGCTTAAGAAAAGAACATTAGTTTGTCATGCTGTTTTAGCTTAATTTAGTGCTTCAAGGGACAAAGAAATTGTCTTGTCTTTGTAACATTGCCTAGAGAATCTGGACAAACTTTGAATAAAAATCACTTAGGTATCAACAGGGCAACACAAGGGGAAAACATAGACATCTAAATTAATATGAGAGAATGAAAAGACTTCTACCTAACCCAGTTAGCTCCTTGAGAAGCTAAGCTGCTTCTGTGCCTGAAGTTCACCTCTCTTGCAGCTGAGGTGACAGTCTAAGGACATTTATTTCATTTAACTTCAGTCACTCTAGTCAACACAGATTGACAGGCATTTCAGGAAAATAGCTTATTCCATCTTTAAAACAGGTGAAGGGTGGCTGTTTCTCCCCTTACAAGGGAAACTAAGATTGCCAAGCTGGCTAAGGGATCCTTTCCTGCGTGCTTGTTCTTTGCCATATTTCACCATGTAGAGTTCCCACATTGGATGTCCTATGACCCTGAGAGGCCTGGGTTAGCAGGCAAGCTTGAATTGTGTTTGGCACTGGCTGCAGCAGCTAGTGCAGCACTAGATCCAAACTGGTGCTCATGCCTTTTCCACAATAACCTTGGTGGCAGTTTCCAACCTCATGGCTAAAGAGGGCATCCCTCACCCAGGCAGTAGGAAGAGATTCAAAGGAACGACTCCCATTTTTTCAGACATCCTTAACATTAGCCTTGTATCCTGGGTTTGCTCCAACTTGCTTGTTGAACCTGCGCTGCCCTGCAGCCCCAAGGCATGGGCACAGACACAGATGAAATGAGAAAAATTGACTTTGTGGCACAGAGATTGGAGTATCCAGCCAAGGATGCTGTGACTTGATTGATTTCTAGTTACAAATCTATGCACATATAGGAATCTAAGGTGTATGTATAGGCAACTAAGGCATATGTCTAAGAGAAAGAATGAATTTTAAGTATACTCCCCTCTCTGGCATTTTCTACCAGCTGACCCACTTGCTTTTCAGGCAGTTGTCAGTCCCAGGCAGTCTCAGGGGCCCACATTTCTCCATTTTTTATGAAATGAATGGAGGCATCTAAATCAAATTATCTTTTTTTTTTTTTTTTTCCATCTGGTGCCTTTCCTTCTGTTTCATTAATATATAATATTTTCTTCTCTTGTTGTCAGGTGCTTTCTCCTGTGAGAGACAAGGTAGAGAACTAATGTCAGAGACTGTGTGAAGAAGGTATTAATGTTAATCTGCTACTACAACGGTATTTTCAACATAAGCTCTGTAACAACAGTACCATATAATGCAAGACAAGAGACTGAAATAACTGTGACATTATCTAACGTTTTAAGGGCCACATTAGCTGCAAAAAAATATGTCAGGGTCTTATGCAAAAAAGCGGTACTGGGTACAATTTGATATTGCCAAAGAGGAGAGAACATCTCTTATGAAGCTGATCAGAATTCGTGACCTGCATCAAACAAAAAACTCTTTAATAAGAAGTGTATGAACTCTGTACACAGTAGCCTTGAACAGAGAGTGCAGTTTTTGGCAGATATTCATCTGATTATAAGTTGTTCTTATTGAGCTTACAAGGTCACTGTCCAAAAGAATTAATGTACTCCTGTCATGATTCAGGAGAAAATTGAGTAAGAAACATAACGATGACTTTACATCTCTGTTTGGTATGGGTGTGACTGAACCCACCTCTGGTATATGATATGACCGTTACCAGTTCAGGTCTGGTGTCTCCAGGTCAGGAAGCATGTTAATAGATCAGAGTGGGTGCAGAGGAGACCGTAATTAGAAGCCTGGAAATGTGCTACATAGTAAAATGCTTGAGAAGTTGCCAAAGAGAAGGTTAATGGGGCACTTGACCAAAGCTGATGAATATTGACATGGAGGAGTGAAACTTAGATGTGCATCTCAGCCTAGAAGACAAATCTAACTAGATCCAGTGGCTGGAGCACTAGAAATGAGCTGCAGGTTCTTGACTCTGCTGGCAGTTAACCATGGGAAGGGTTTTTACAAAGCACTCTGGTGAATTCTTTATCCCTTGGCTATTTTCCCTCCACTTCGGTTTGTGTGTTTTTGTTGTTTTTTTTTCACAAAGGGACGCCCTAGTTTAAACAGGAATGAATTTAGGAAATTGTCTGACATCTGCCACATGTCTCAAACTGCAGTTGTCAAGCTGGAGTTTAGAAAATATTTTGGGGACAGGGATGGGTCGGTCACTGACAAGCCCATGGAAAACAAAAGGGAAATGTCAGGAGGAGGAGGAGGAGGTATCTGAAACTGGTAAGAGCCCACTGGTGGGCTCTTACCAGGGAGGTTTAAACCCCTTAGCTTTCTGCCCCCTTCCCTATGTTAAGAACCACGGGCCAAGCAGATGCTTCTGGGGTTGTGCAGAGGACGTACTTTGAGAAACGTGACTGCAAAGGGTGCCAGACAGGGTGATCGCACCGTTCTCTTCTGGCCATCTAACATATGTACTGCCCCCCTCACACTGGTGAGTGTAATATTTTAATTTTTACTTGTATACTAGTTATTCAATTTATTAATAAAAACACAACACTCGAGAAAAAATGGAAGTTTTTTCTGAGAGTTATATTTTGTAACTTTTGAATCTACTAAGTTATACATTTAATGATCACTTTAAAAAAGCATTTTACAATCGTATTGATTTCTGATTGTAAAGCAAGAACTGATGAGATAACCTACTTCCCCCAAAAGTTAATTTCTCCTCAAGATATGATATATTGCAAGAGTGAGAAATTTCTCAGCTGCCCCCTGCAAGATCTCACAAATCATAACAGAATTTTTCAAATTGAGAAGCTACACCAAGAGCCTAAATCAGTATTTCAGGCATGTCAATATCTAACTTCAATTTCAAAAACATTCAGTGCTTAGAAACTCCCACTGACCTCTGTGGAAGCTTCTCACTACTGAGTATTTTAGAATAAGGTTACTTTTTCAGATTCAATAATAATGGAGAAGTGCAATTTGTGCCTTGAAGTCTTAAAAACATTGTCTTAGTTCTTATTCATGATATCTCACTCATATAGTCATGATTCCTTGGCAGTTTTGGGCCAGGGTTGTTTTTTTTTAATGTGATAATAAAATATCAGGTTTTAATTAAAAAAAAAAAGTCTTGACACTGTAAAATGATAGAGAAGCCAAAAGAATAATTGACTGTGAAAGTAGCTCCAAAGTAGGTCATATGGCCAAAAGCAAAATCTACTTCTGTTTTGCTATCATATTCATACAGAAGTGCTATTGGTATTAAGGATATTTAACAAAATGACAAAAGCAAGAAAATTTCAAGTTAAATGACAGCTAAATGACTTGACTTGCAGAAGTGTTGAGTACCCCAAAATCTGACTGAAGTCAGTAGGAGCTGCAAGCACTTAACACCGCTGAAAATCAAGGAAAATGTTATTGTTTACTTTTAGCTTATGCTGATATGTCTTTATAATGCTAGGATTTCCAACAATGAAAGCTTGTCATTTCTGGTGGCATGGCACTGTATGAAGTCCCCAAGCCTTACAAAGAAGTCTGCCAGTAGCATTAACTGTTTGGGTCTGTGTGACATTTGTTGAGACTGGTGTCAAGGTCTTCTTCCATGCACACATCCCAGAGCCCTGCAGAAATCTTGGCAGCCCGTTCATGGGATTCCACTAGTCTTTGGGCAAAGCAGAGGTTATGGGCACCTTGGACTGAATGAAATTCCCCCCTGAGAGGGCTTCCCACTGCTGAAGGCTCATGGGGGACATGCAAATACTTAATTAAACTCAGTGAATACGCCTAGCATAAACCTCTTACTGGTTGTGACTATTCTGAGAGAGAAAAGAGAGTAAAAGAATGCAAATAGTGCTCCCTTAGTATTTTCCTTCTTGATCCTGTTCCTCTGAGATTCTGCCTGTTAAAGACATTGTAATATTGCTGGTATCATCTGTTCACTTGCTAAAATTGGAAGCTATGAATCTAAGACAATTCAGCTGGAAAAAAAAAGACTTATTTTTTTCTCAAGAGTAAAAAAAGTTTGATGTCATTTGAGTAATACCTGAAAGAATAGGCAACAACATAAGAGCTAGGGAAGAGGACTCCTCTATGTATGCAATAGCCTCAAATCCAGAGATCAGGATCTTCCAGTTTTTATATATTGAAACTTCCAATAATGTGCTAGATGTGTGGAAAACCTTGAATGCTTTTAAGCCGTCCTGAAAACAATTCAACCTGGCCCTAATTATTTTATCTTTTTTTCTTTTTTTTTTTTTTCCTAGACAGCTATGAGGCAGCAATCTGCTTTTCCATTCTCACACCTTCCCACCGCAAGAATAAAATAGGGTCAGCATTGTTGACTATGCCATATCAAATGTTAATTTTTTTTTTTTTTTAACTTTTGTATATGAGTTATATAAAATGTCAAGTGCTGGATTGTCTTGAACTAAAAGGTGAAACATCTCACAGAAAAAGTTGAACCCTTTCAAAATATTTTTTGTTTGAATGGGACATTAATTGGAAATGTCTTGCTCGAGCAGTTTAGTTTTTGCTAATCTGGGGGCAAAAAAACTGCAGTAAACTCCTTTTAGCTGCCACTCTTGGAACTCAGGAATCAATCATTATTGTCTCAGAGAAACGCATTTATTTCTTAATCAGCACATTCAAGGGTTGCCATGAACCAGCAAGAGACGTAGGATTACATTTAGCTGAACTTTGTTATGACTTGACAAATATGTGGAAATTCACAGTGTGTGTTCACAGTATTAGGTGGACTGTTTATAACCCTTTGATATTGCTTCACTGAAAACAGCTAAATAGAACAGATAAGGACATGTGAACAGTACAAAGCGTTCATCTAAATGACACCATATTATTACTTTTCCTCTATGTAGAAGACATTGGAGCTCCTTTATTAACTACAGAAAAATATAGAGCCTTATTTATGTCCTGATCCCAGGAGGAGCAGGGGCATCCGTAATTGTTAGGGTGCTTTCTGTACTAGAAGATGACTTCAGCAGAGGCTTTAAATGCTCAGCACCTCTCAGTTTCAAGCCATTAGCATTCATCTCCCTCTAGGGAATATGGACTTATTACTCACACATGAAATGAGATGCTGCTGAGGTTAGCAGCCCTCATAGCTCCTTCCAGCTTAGTGTCAAGATGAGTAAGTGACACCAATATGTGTTTGCAGCCTAGATTAAGAGCGTGCTTGAAGAGGGCTGTGCAAGGCAAGGTGACAACTGTCCTGGGTGGCAGCCTCCTGCTGCCGGGCTGCCGGTGTTGCTCTACCTGTAATGGCTCCTCTCCTGTATTACATTCCCAGTAAATCTGACAGGACAGGATGGTGAGATGCAAAGGCAACCACGGACACCCCTATGAAAGGAAACTCCTTGTTCAGCCTGAATTTGGGATGTGACTTTAGATTGAAGAGGGTGGCTGTCAAATTCAAATGGTCTTGTTCTATGTTGCAGGGTCACCGTGGAGTTGTGGGGTTAGTTTGAAGGAGACTCTTGAACACATTTTCATAGGAGATAGGTCCCATGCCTAGAGAAGGATTAAAACCAGACTGGGTTAGGCTGTCATCCGATGGTAATTAAGTAGCTCAGCTGAAATTCAGGCTCTTGGGATGCTACAGCAAGATGAAAGAAATGGTTTAACTGATAATTTAAGGGAGTGACTTTCAAAAGGGTATTTGCACATAGCAAGAAAAGGGTGTTTTTGCTGTGCTATTCTGAAGCTTGTGCTGCCATACCTTCACTGCTCTTACTACCAGTTCGTGCCAGAAATAAGGCTAAGTATTTCTGTCCATGTTATAAGCATACTTTCATTTTGTAGGGAGGAAATAGCCTGTGCAGCCTGCACGTGCACCTCTGCAGGCACTTGGAACTGTACTGAGGTGAGGGGAGAGGCACCCACAGTTTTAGTGTTTTTTCTGGGGAGCACAGTAACGTATCTCGGTTTGGTACCCCCAAAAAAGAAATTGGCTCCCTGTATTTTGGAGCCTAGACTGTTCTAGCCACCAGGAATCTGTGTCTCAGGTGTATATACCATTGGTTTTTTGTTGGTTTGTTGTTGTTTTTTAATTTTTAATATGCTTTTACTTAATACAGGAAGGATCACAGCAAATCATTTTATAAATCAATAACACAGTCAGTGCCAAAAAACTCTGTGCCCAGACAGAGGCCACGGTGAAACCATGAGGACTACCACCTGCCTCAGTAAGAAATGCCATTCTCAGCTGCTGAAATGATTCTTGACTGTATATTCCTGCCACTATAATAAAAAAGAAAGAGAGGAGTTTTAGAGCCCCTCCATGGGCATGCCCTGTTCAAGCTTCTGGCTTTTGAACTGTGGCCCCATGTGTCCCCCAGAGCCTTCACACTGCACTTTCCCGGAGCCCCTTCTCTCTCCATCACAGGTCTCAGCACAGCACAGTCTAAAAAGCACAGTCACTTTTCTTTTCCTTTGCTCACTGTGGAAGGCAGGTGGCTTGCAATGCTGTGCTGAAATACATGGAACATTATTTGTAATCAATTATTTTGCTTTTATTTTCTAGGCAATTGTTTTAGTCCATTTTGTGGGCAACTAAATTGTAATGTATTTAACAAATATTTTAAGGCTATAAAACAAAAAATAGCTAAAAGAAACATTTTCTTATTTTCTCTGTCTGTTTTATCTTCCAAGACATCGACTACAGGACAAGTACATCTTTGTTATTGTCAGTAAACTAGCATTAAATCAGTATGATTCCTGAGGACTGTAATGAACTTGGCATCAAGAGAAGGCTGAATTACTGAAGACTAAAATAATAAATACAACAAATTCTTTATTTACTTTATAGCATGTGATCTAGCCACTGAGTTCACTTGTATTTACTCCCAGTCTTGGAAAATAATGGAAAATTGTGATGAGAATGCTGTATTTTATTTTTATCAAAAAAAGCACAGTCTGGAGTTCATGTTCATGTAAGACCATGGGAACCTTTATATTTTCCAGTAGAAAATTATCCCGTGCCGTTTTCATGATTGTCTAATCCAAAATCATACAAGCCACATTCAGAGAACTGTGGGAAGGTGAAGGGACTGTATGGTAGTGCAGAGTGGAGATGAAGTGGTGAAAGAAACAGGAATCATATAAATAATAGATTAAATTGATGCTTTTTCTAGTAAATTAGTGCAAGACAAGAGTGGTACAATATGTGCCCCACAAGGCCACTGTAACTATGGCAACAACGACACATGTAGTATCTTCATTGCAGATTAGCCATACAAATATCTAACTGATGGACCATACATGGTGTATACTTGTACCATAGTCACTCTCTAGCTGTCTTTTTATCGCTATGAGTGGTCTTCATGTCTTGTCTTTCTATATTTAGAATCTTTACAATCCCTCCAAAGGGAAAAAAATATTATCATACATGCAGCTGCAGTTCCTTCTCACTTAATAAGTCAAGTCTATTTTCTGTGAGAGAGGCAGAATATGGATGTGTGTGTGTAGGTGTGCGCGCATGGGCGTTGGGCATGGCCACCAGCCCCTCTGCCCTTTAATCTCCCTGCCTTGAAGATTCTCATTTTTGAGACTCACCTCTTTTGGAGGCAACTGTTTTAAGTAATATTCTAGTTTGATATATGTATTGCACATCACTTAGACTACAACCTAGAAAGGGAGGATTATTTTGTATATTCTCTAGCTGCCTTGTATTAGCTTTGGCTGCAATTGGGGAAAATTATATGAGATTTCTCAGGACATGTAATTTCCAGCTGCCTCAGAACAGACTGACCTGTTCATACCACAGATGGATAAAGCTCTTTAAACCCTCAATGTGCGTGCCAGGAACAACCACAGGGGCATGAGGCTGAGAAGAATTCATACCATGTGTTAAGTCTCTGCATCTCATAATCAAAACTTCTCTTTTATGGGTCTATTCCTTTTCCTCAATTTACGAGGATACTTGCTTGTTTTACCTATTTAACAGTGCAGTTATGTCCCCATCCTGCTGACACTGCTCTTGCTGCCAAAATGTAAATTGTGTCCAATTTATAAAGGCCAATAATTTCAGTTTTTTCTTTGAAATATGGATAAATAGCTGGTGATTTTTAAAGGTCAATTCATATTCAGAATTGCTTGACTTAATTACAGGGATGAATTTTCAAATGGCATTGTTCATCACCCTGTGACACACTATGTCACACTCCATCATTTGCATTGCAGGGAATGATTTCTTCTCCCTCTCTGGTCTACCTGTACTGTAAAAATGAGGAGCCCCTTTTGTGGTTCACAGAGTATCTGAAAAGTATGCATTATATACATTCAGTCTGTCACTTGAATTGTAAAAGAAGAGACTTTTCCATTCTTTAGAAAACTTATATTACTATTTGCAGTACTGTCACTGTCTGAAAACACTGTTGAAAACAGAAGCATATCTGTCCGAAGAAAGGCAAATAAACACAAAAATACACAGAAGTGGCATAGATCTGTGGGGTTTGTGTTTGAGAATATCTGTGATTACTAAGCCTGTAGTCATCTAGAATTGCTTAGGATCACCTGGTCCCTGTAAGTCTGGAAAAATTGGAGAAAACTGAAGGAGAGTTGCTTTGTGATAAACTTCACTAAAGTCCTTTCCCGGGGAAATCCTAGGTAAGAATCTGCTGCCTTGGAAGGACATATCGATCACTACTGTCCTCTGAATTGCTGCTGTATTTTGTGACTTGGGTGATTGTACCCTCGTGAAGTGGTTTCTTAGCAGTAGATGATTCATTAAGTCCGCCCACTGCCATTACTTGATGGTAAAGTGCCTTTACGTAGCAGGTGAAGAGATCCACAGGTACTGCTGAATCGAATAGATGTAGTGACAGGGTTTTGTATAAATATAACCGTTCATCTAGTTGAGTCTCCAGTTAGATGTTTTATGTTCATTGATACTGACATCCCATGTGGATGATAGTATTTAGTCATCAAATCCTCACACAAATAATTCAGATGAATTTGGCATGGCTCACACTGTAGCTGCATAGAGTCCATTGCAGCCTTTTTCATGTGCAGTAAAATCCATCCCAAGACTGAGCATACCTCAAGCCTCATCTTCCCAAAAATGTGAATTTAATTTAACAAGTCTGGTTTTACCTAAAAAAATGAAAGTATGTTTTCAGCACTTGAAATTTTACAAACCATTTCTTGCTAGACTGCACAAAACAAGTCCATGACCCAGAACTGAATATTAGCATTTAATTGGCTATTTTTCCTCTAGCATTTGCTGTTATGCACTTCTTTTTTTTTCCGCCCTTTTTCAAAGCCCCAGGTACTGAAATGGGACTCTGTGTGGGAGAGGTTTGAGATAAGAAGTTTTCTCATGCGATTGATCAGCACAATTTCCTGAGCCTGTGTCACGAGGCAGCAGCAGCCTAGCAACTACCCACATTTTCCAGTGCCTCACTGTGGACTGGCAAATGCATCCAGTTGCTCCTTTACACACAGCATAATTAGAACAACTCTATCTTTTCTCTGGATGTCTGTAATGAGCAGGATCTGGCATTATAAGCTTTACCTGAGTAATAGGCATTTTAAAAGAAACACTGATGACACATACCTCTCATCCTGCTCTTCTGCTTTCACTGAATACTGAACTGGATGTTCACTGGTCTGCTACATATTGCATGAGAGAAGCATTCCTCACAACTGTTTTGGTGGTTTTTTTATTGATCAGTAAAATCAACACATGATTTATTATTGTGTAATCATTTTACAGGGAATATAATGAGCAAATATAAACTAAAACTTACACAAGACATAGAAAAGGCTATACCTGTTGCAAGGGCTACTGCTACAAATATCTGTATTTTTAAACAGCTGTCTCACGTTTCTCAGTTATTCATTGTGTATAGAGACAAATGACACTGAAATACGCTATTGTAATAGTAGTTACTGGAAAATACTCCATTTTAGCAGTGACATTTTATATATTGTATAACATAATGTGATCCTTTTGATACAAAACACAGAGCAGGACGGGAAACAAAATTAAAGGTGCCACAGACATTTATAGAAAGATTGTTCAAACAGGAAAATTGGAATTCAGAGCAAATTCCTCGTGCTGCTTTTTGTCTCAGTATTTGTCCTGTATTCATTACTCCATCCTCTATTTCCACATGAAGGAAAAAACACCCTGCGTCGGAAGACCTGTTACATGGAGGCAGACTGAATTTCTGTATGCCTCAACCAGTGGACAATTATGGATGCTTACAGAAGACAGCAATATCATGTTCTGCTTAGAAAACCATTTTGGAGATATGATGTGTGAATTGAAGTTGATCAGACACAGCTTGTTTTCTGCGCAAACCATCTCTATGAAAACCTAATATGCACTAAACCAAATGATAAATACAGAATGTCTTCCTTAATGTCAAATATTGATTAAATCACAAGAAAAGAGACCTTGGCAGTCTATTTAATACTGCTGACTCTGTAGTCAGTGAAAGCAGTATGTGTAACACAGTTTAGATGCTGTACAATATAGAGCCAAATATTACGTTGTTTTGACGTATTTATAGATGGCTAAGCTCTCAGGGAGGTAGTTTTAGGCACACATCTTAAGCTTTTATGTCTTTAAGCAATGCTAGGAAAACATTTTCAGGTACAAACATATTCATACCATGTCTATCATTGCACTGGCAAACTTGTTATGGATTTACAGTTTCTATATACTATATTAACATGTTGCCGTTCTGCTTACTCTCTTTAAATTTCCCCAAGATTATACTTCGGGGGACTAATACAATGGTAAAAATACCCTGAAGTGGCAAAAGCTTCTATGCGAGTTGTAATGTTAAGCCTAGGATTATTTTTGTTTTATACAAATTGGGAAGGGAAAATCAATCTGTCTTGTAGTCATAAAGAATAACATTTTTTTTAGATTTTTTGTTGCAATTGAAAAACAGCTTGGTTAGTTCAGTGAAATGGTAGTAAAGATTATAAACTAATCCTTTTTAATGAAAATGAGAAATATGAAATAGCATAATAATTTCATTTTCACAGTTAGACATAACAGTTGCCAGATGCACACTGTTGAGAAACTAAGGAGAAAAGGGGCACTCTCGGCTTGTCAGCTTTATGAGCACAGGTCAGAGGCAGACAGCTACAGCCTCAGTGGAGTAGTTCCTTGGAGTGTTTAATGAACTGTTAAATTAGTTTTCTTACTTTGGAATACTCAATTTTAAAGAACGCATGAATGTCCCTGATTGTTTTACTGCATCTGCGTCAATCAGTGTTGCAGTGAAATATTTACATTTGAAGGAAAATGTTTATGCAGAAAGACTAAAGTTAATCTGAACTGCATTTCAAATGCCGCCACCTGTAAGTCAGTATTGCACAGGGGGAAGCCTCCTGCAGAACAGCGCGGCTTTAGAGAACAGAATTAGGACAATGCCAAGATCATAGTATGAATATCTGCAGTACTTACCTTAGGTCATAACTTCCGGCATATTAAAAGAAGATTGACTAATCACATGTTTTAATCTGAAGGCAACCAGATAACTGGCAGGACTCCTCAGAGGTTTACTGTTCTACAGCTGCCGCTGGCACAGTGCTAATCCAATGTCCCCTCTTCCCTAGCTCTTAATGCTCCCCTGCATCTTGGTTTGGTTGTTTGTTTTTTTTTTTTTTTTGGGGGTGTGTGTGTGAAGGGGGATTGTTCATCCTCTTCCTTTCTATGTTCTGCTTCAGACTTATTTCACTGGTTTTGGTGACGTTAATCTCAATGAGCTGTGGGTATGGATATATGGATGAGAAAGCCATGGGTTTTTTTTTTTTTTTTTTTGGGGGTGTGTGTGTGAAGGGGGATTGTTCATCCTCTTCCTTTCTATGTTCTGCTTCAGACTTATTTCACTGGTTTTGGTGACGTTAATCTCAATGAGCTGTGGGTATGGATATATGGATGAGAAAGCCATGGGTGAGTTAGTCCCACATACTCCTTTCTGAGTTAATGGAGAAGAACAGGCTACTTTACAGTTTGAATATGAATACCTGGCCTGGTTTTGATGTCTGCATCAAAATGGGATGCCTCACATCTCAGAAGTACATATTTCTTTCCTTTGACTCCAGGGGGAAGCTATATGACTAATACATATGTAGATGTCTACACTATAGATAAACGTATTTGATCAGATGAATTGCACCCTTTGAGTGTTTTGGTTAGAATGATAACAAAAAAGTCATACTGCATAGCTCATGTAGTATTAAAACTCCAGATTTGGTACGAAGTTTGGAAATGCAGTCATGCTTCTGAGGTCAGTTTAATTTTTAGGGCTTCCTCTTGTACCAGCTAAGTCAATGGTAAATTTTTATGGCAGAATGAGGTCTTGCATGCACACTGGGATCAAAATCTTGTTAGTTAATGAGGTATTTGGTGGATATGAAAGAAGTTTCTTTAGAGATCTGTAGGTTAAATGATTTAAGCCATTTACGTGGTCAAGGTTTTAATGCCAACTTGCCAATCAATAGCACTTCTGCTCCTACCCAGTGAGTACAAGTTGAAGCAGAATTCACTCGCTCCACTTGGTTGTGTTATGAGAACTGGAAATTCCTGTTGTGAACAGAACCTCAGTGCTGCAGGAAATGAGAAAGGCAAAAGCCCAGCTA
>NW_008795863.1:5437368-5464625 GCF_000699145.1 Aptenodytes forsteri | reverse complement strand
AGACATGTAGATGAGGCGCTTAGGGACATGGTTTAGTGGGCATGGTGGTGCTGGGTTGACGGTTGGACTCGATGATCTTAGAGGTCTTTTCCAACCTTAATGATTCTATGATTCTATGATTCTATGAAAAGAAAGGTCATATCTACTGCCATTTCATCTGTTTCAGTTGTCTGGCAAAGTGAATTTACTGCCTGAATCTCTTTGCAAGGAGTTGACCATGTCCTGTTGTTGTACTAACGGCATGAATGGCTGCTTTTCCTTTGTTGGGTATTCATACTGAAGAAGTACTGAGACAGACCAGTCCTGGATGGGGTGGATATTGCTGTGGGCACCATACATGCACACGCTTGAGAGAGGCACATAGAGGAGCAGCTTACTGGGAACTGCACGGTCCTTTTCCCTTTCTCTTACAAGAAGTTTTGTATTCACCAATACCTCTTTTTTAGGGTTTCTTTGAAAGCTGAACCTGAATGTACAGGTCAGTTAAGACACTGATCAGGCAAAACACTCAAGTGCATCAGTCCTGTTATATTTACCTGTGTCTTTTTTATGACTGTAGCAGAAGTGTTTAGCAGAGCTGCAGTTACAACCAGGTTTCAGAGTGGTATCCAGATCACTCAGCTGAAAAAAACCAACAAATCTCAGCTTCTTCTCATTTGGAGGGAGTGGGAACTTATCCCAAATTTGTTATACGATGTTTGTGGCCAGAAGTAGGGTTTTTTTTTTTGGTGGAAAAAGAAAAAAGAATCATCATCACCTTAAAATTATTTTTGCCAAGTGAACAGCTTCTTCTGTCCCCTCACCTTTGCTTTCCAGTATTTATCCTGCAGTACATGCCTGCACAACTAACAGAATTAAAATTTAGACTCATTATCTTCTGAGGTGGAACTAAATCACTGTAGCAGCACTAATCTAAATGAATACCATGGGGCAAACAGCAGTGAATCAGCAGACCTTTTGCTGCAGCAAATTTTTCTTTATAAATGTAACACTGTTTTCAGGATGAGAGTGTACGAATTTGTTCAGACACGACACTGTAAGGCATTTAAATCCTCAAATCCACATTAGGAAACTCAAAATAGGTACCATGTATTCATAAACCTTCCCCAAATGGTTCCATATTTAGAAGCTCCAGGACAGTGGCAAGTATGCATAAAGCTAGTTTGTTAATTTAACAGTTATCGCTGCCACCTACACTGAATCTAAATTGCTTGAGTAATTTAAATGACATTGATGGCACACAGAAAAAAAAAAAAAATCCATTGAATTCTAGGAAAAGTAGAAATATACTTTCTCTCTAGCCATGTGATCTGTTTTTGGCACGACATCAAGTTGTAATCTCCAGTCTTCCAGGGCTATATTCCTGACCACCGTGGACAAAGTTTGAGATTATGGGCTTTTTATCCATTACCATATTACACCTATAAAAAGCCAGATTTAAATTAACATAGTTGCGTTGAAAGCACAAAGCTGTATTGATGAATATTCTTTGAGGAGCTTGCTCAATAGTTGAAGGAATAAAATGGTTTCAGTCTGCAAATATTTACACAAATTCTGGCATATAGCACATGGAATTAATTTATCGGTATTAGGAATAATTCTGTTGGCTAATACAACACAAAAGAAATATACTTTCATTATATCCATATACGTATGTAAATGTTTCATCCTTCCATTTCTTAGCACAGAAAGACTGGGATGTTGGGGCTCCATGCCACAAAAGAGGGAACATTCTCCTTTGACTCAGTGAAGTCCAACAAGTCTATGGGCCTGCTCTTTGAAGAAAATTATGGTAAATTTTAACCATGCATTATAAACTGCAGCTGAACTGAATTCAATGGATGTAAGCTGTCCTGACTAAAGACACTTGAATTCTCCAGATAATGAGAGGGCTCAGCCACTTCCAAGATCAAACTCTCAAGCAAATTCTGATCCTAAAGACAGGAACAAAACATTTGTCATGGCCTTCATTGTTTTTTTCTCTTCGAGCATCATTAGTTAATATTTAAAGGGAGCATTAAACTTGAAGGTTTACACAGAGAACAAAGAACTCATTCTTGACTCCAGGAACAATAGGACTGCAGTCTTATTGATGAAATGAAAAAAAGAGAGCAAATAATGAAACATCAGCAAAAGTTTAGAGCAATGAGGAAGAAGGCATTGAATTGGATAAGTTTTTTCATGCTATAATATGGTCCCTTTTTTTCAGTTGTATAAACAGGGAATGGTGGGGAAGCGTGACTGGAAAGCTACCTGTCGGAAAAGAACCTGGGGGTGCTGGTTGCCAGCCGGCTGAACATGAGCCGGCAGTGTGCCCAGGCGGCCAAGAAGGCCAATGGCATCCTGGCCTGTATCAGAACTAGTGTGGCCAGCAGGAGTAGGGAAGTGATCGTGCCCCTGTACTCGGCACTGGTGAGGCCGCACCTCAAATACTGTGTTCAGTTTTGGGCCCCTCACTACAAGAAGGACGTTGAGGTGCTGGAGCGTGTCCAGAGAAGGGCAACGAGGCTGGTGAGGGGTCTGGAGAACAAGTCTTCTGAGGAGCGGCTGAGGGAACTGGGGTTGCTTAGCCTGGAGAAAAGGAGGCTGAGGGGAGACCTTATCGCTCTGTACAACTCCCTGAAAGGAGGTTGTAGCGAGGTGGGGGTCGGTCTCTTCTCCCAAGTAACTAGCGATAGGACGAGAGGAAATGGCCTCAAGTTGTGCCAGGGGAGGTTTAGATTGGACGTGAGGAAAAATTTCTTTACTGAAAGAGTGGTTAAACATTGGACCAGGCTGCCCAGGGAAGTGGTTGAGTCCCCATCCCTGGAGGTATTTAAAAGACGAGTAGATGAGGCGCTTAGGGACATGGTTTAGTGGGCATGGGGGTGTTGGGTTGACGGTTGGACTCGATGATCTTAGAGGTCTTTTCCAACCTTAATGATTCTATGATTCTATGACTGTTGAACATGGAGTAGAGATGGCGTTACACTGTCTACTGTAAGTTGACTCTTCATCACTGTTTTTAATTTAAGATTCAATTTAATTCAAGAAGTAACATTCAGAATATTTGCTGATTTATGACACCAGTATTAATCCTGTCAAGATCATGAAGTCAGATTAGTCTAACAGAGATTGTATGAATGGTTTAGAACTATAAATAATATATAGTAGCTAGCCTAATATTTTTCTGATTTTTTAATGTATTCAACTGCTATATATTCTAAAGCTGTTTTTCTGAAGATTTTACTCTGAAAACTAAAGGTTTTCTTTAAAGTTATTCTTATACTCTTCTTGTCTTATTAAAATGGGAAATTAGGTTCCCCCCAATGTTTTTTTATTTTTTTTTTTTTAGTATTACCTCTGTCTATTGCTTGACCTGCAACACAGGTTGCAGGTTCCTGACATTCTTAGGAAGGAATTCTAATTGCTTCAGATTATATTTTTAATTGCTTTGTTTAAGCCCATTGCACTGGTTTGTGGAAAATGTGAGATGTCTTTCCCAAATACCCACATCAAGGGTATTGCCACCAAGTCAATTACGAAAGAGTCAGTCCTGTTGTTTTCATCAGCAGTCTTGAGCCTTCCCAAATTCAGCTGAAAATCTGACGCTCCAAAGCAGGCTTTGAGAGTATTAGAGAAACATGAGGTGACAGTACCCTGGCCACCGCTCTTGGAGAGCTGGGTCTCATGTGTCAGTAGGTTTAACAGGCATGGTATGATTTCCACAATTATAACTTGTTTTAAAGGTTATTTTATAATGGTATTAATCCCTACTGGGAGAATATTCTTGTTCCTGTATAAATATGTTAAAATTTAATTGTTTTTATACTTGTCAATGTAATAGCCAATTTTAAACTGCCAAATACAGTTTCAAAGGTACAGAATGTTTGCAATTAAAAATAACATAGTTTAACTGATTTCAAATTCTGAGCACCAAGACCAAATCAAGTAGTCAGTGTTTATACAAACATGACAAAATTCAGCCTACAGATGTACAAACTTACTGTCTATTTCAGTAGGAGCTGCCTATATGAATCTGGGGGCGGGATATGTTTGACGAGGGCTTGGCTGGTGTGAATAGGAGCCTTTATTGCTCCTATGGATGTTAAATTTGAGAATTCAGTATTGCTACTGTATGGGTATGAGATTTTGGTCAGCATTTCTCATGTGTGTGAGTCCAGGCCTCCATCTTTACGATTTTTAACGCAGTTTGGAGGCCTTGGCCCTGCAGCTGCTTGGCCCTTACTTCCTGAGTGCTCTCTGGGAGGGCACCAGCAGGACCAGGGCCAGCTTGGATCCTCACAGAGGAGGGTGCTAATTTAAAGCTTTTGGGGATGAACTTTACTATCCAAGGAAGAGTCACAGAGGAGACTTAGTATAGCTGCATACGTAGGGCAGGACACATGGAGGACTGTGCTGTAGAGAGCTCCTGAGAGAGGTCCTAGGGTGGAAGGAGGGGTCTGAGCTGGGCTTTCCCCAGCTTGCAGCCGCTGGCTGGATCCCCAGTGGGGGGAAAGCAACTGCTACATGGCTGCTGCAGCCTGCAAAAGGACGAAACAGCTGCAGAGTCACTCTGCAGCCAGAGGTAACAGTAAGGATTTAGTCCAGCTGTGAGCAGGAGGCAGAATTTCCCTTCAGGAGATGCGTAAAGTGCAAGCTGGCTGAATTGTGGTTGCTCTGGAAACCGTCCTTTGAGTCTCTTCACTCTAGTAAGTGTAATTTCTCAATCATAACATTACACTAGTAATGTTTCGGGTTTTAATATCCACTTTTAAAGCCAAAAGAGAAAGGGGAAAGCAGAATCATGACTGATTGCACATTCAAATAAGTAAACATACATTTACCTGAATATATAACATGGTGTCCTGGTTTCGGCAGGGATAGAGTTAATTTCCTTCCTAGTAGCTGGTACAGTGCTGTGTTTTGGATTTGGGATGAGAACAATGTTGATAACACACCGATGTTTTAGTTGTTGCTAAGTGGTGCTTACACTAGTCAAGGACTTTCCAGCTTCCCATGCTCTACCGACTGAGAAGGCTGGAGGTGCACAAGAAGCTGGGAGGGGGCACAGCCAGGACAGCTGACCCAAACTGGCCAGAGGGACATTCCATACCATGTGACGTCATGCTCAGTATATAAACTGGGGGGAGTTGGCCGGGGGGCGGTGACCACTGCTCAGGGACTGGCTGGGCATCGGTTGGCGGGGGGTGAGCAATTGCATTGTGCATCACTTGTTATGTATATTCTTTTATCACTGTCATTATTATTATTTTCCCTTCCTTTTCTGTCCTATTAAACTGTCTTTATCTCAACCCATGAATTTTACTTTTTTTTTTTCCTGATTCTCTCCCCCATCCCACTGTGGGGGGGAGTGAGCGAACGGCTCTGTGGTGTTCAGCTGCCTGCCAGGTTAAACTACAACACATGGTTTTAACATTAATAAGCACTGCACTAACCTTTATTTGAAGGACTAATTAAAATAATTCAAATGCATATATTTGGTGGTATGGGTGTCTAATCAGATTTTTTTAAATGTCTTCCATTTTTCCTTGGGGTTAAGATCCATGCAAAATCCACTCACGAGCCTTGACAGACAGGTGCAGTGGAACAGTGGAACCATGGGATATTTTAAGGGACACTCCCAAATCCTGCTTAAGCAAAAATATATGTTTATAAAACAAGCTATTAAAAAAGGCATAAATGCTTAGATGTTCTTTTTAAACTCATTCATATCTTTTTTATTCTTATAAGAATAAAAAGCAATCTCCTTCTGTATGTCTTGTAGCTTTCACAGTGTTTTGCTGTTTGAAATAACTGTTCTTGTAAGCAAAATGAGACTGGTGGTTTGTCCTTTTTCCCACACAGAAGGAAACAGCATTAAAATGACAAAGCAATAATCATCAAAAGCTGCGTGAGATTTTTTTTTACAGCTGTTAGAGGGGATAAAGCTTTTGTTGGAAGCAAAGCAAGGAAATATTCCAGAGGGGATAAATATCCATGGGAGCATCTGTCCCCAAAGTGAATGAAGGCAGAAGGCAAGGACACCGGACATGTACTGTTGGTAAAATTGGTTCATCGGTATTTAGGAGGGATGATTTCTGGTTTTGTAAAACATGGAGAATCTTAGACAAAAGAAAAGCTCATATTGCAGGAGCAGAATCTCCATTTTTTGATGACAGATTGGGGGGTGACAGATTAGCTGAGAGAGTCAGAAAGGCTTTAAAGTATCTAGTAAAGAGGAGACAACGGAGCAATCACCAAACCGCAGCATCTGATGTCTGATAGATCCAAGCACTGGGGGCCGTGTACAGCTGCATTTGTAGCATTTTTTGTTGCTGATGCCAAGAATGTAGATAGTAATCAAGGTGCTTTGGAGATGCCTAGGACCTGATGAAATATGTTTCGGTTGGTGTTAGTGAACTCAAGTGTTTTTTCTGACTAGGTTTTATGGATAGTGATTACAGTTTATTCTATAAGGATAAAATTGGAGGAAAAGCAGTTACTGATTCAGACTCACAGGCAATTCAGAGTTACAGGGCCCAGATTCTTGTGCACTACAGTTCTGACTAGTAAAAACTTAAGATGAGGGAGCTGTGGGCAGCTGTTACAGATTACCAAATCTCAAGGCAGATTAGGACAGGACAAACTAGTTCTTGAACATCCATACCTAACACTTAAGACAAGAAATGTGTGTTCCTGTGGATGGCTCCTTTGGTGTACTCTTGACCAAAGTACTCTTGTACTTTGGGTCCTCCAGTTCCCAAAGGACCATGACGATCTCCACTTGTGGACAGGCCCTCCAGCCCTCACATGCTTACTGCCTCCCTGCTCGTGTACACTGCGTCTGATGAGGATGCTCAAAGCAGGGGGAATCCCAACAGGAGACATTCATTTTGTACAAGAAACTGGGGGGAATCTCTGGTAACACATTTAATACAAAGACATTTTGGTGTGCTGAAGTTTTGCAACTCTTTTGATGTCCAACTGTTTTATCTGAATATTTATGGGGTAATAACCTGAATGAGGTATTTGGCCACGGCAAATAATATGCACAAGCTGTTATTTGCAATGGCCATGCAATGCTGATAAATCATATTTCTAGAGATTTCTCTCCCTCTCTCTCTTTTTCCCTTTCATGGATGTGGTAGTGTAGAGGTGATTTGAACAAGCGGGCTTTTTTCTACTCAGACACTTCGAACAGGGTTTAACAATAAAAGTAAAGGGGAAGGCTGCTTTGAGTTTTCATGGCACACTGCAGTGTGCTGAGAAATAGTCATTTCAAGGACACATAAATGTAAATAAATAAAGTGATTCTGCCAATGCTTTGCTTTTGGTGACAGAAGTTTGGCTTTCCTGGTGTGCAGAGACCCAATGTTTGGATTTTTTTTTTTTTTTAAAGGCTTGAAATCTCAGGCAATTTAAAACACAGATTTGACTCTGACATTTATTTATTTGTTTAGCTAAGTAAATCTTGTCATAGAATCTCTAGTCTAGTCCAGAAGACTATGTAGGAGTACCGCTCCATATACATATCACTGCAGGTGATTCAGTTAAGGCAAATTATCATGTCTAATGACTATTTAGAAAGTTATTAAATATTTTCATTGTTTAGGAAACAATTGACATTTTTTTTTGCATGGATCTACTACACATCTATATAATCTTATCAGATCTTCATATTACTGGCTATATACCTCTGGCCTTTTTTGCTTGGATCTTTGTATCCCACAAATGACCTTGTCAACAGCTTCCCCTGTCTTGACCTTAGCACTGTGTCCCATCCTGGAGCTTTCAGCAAGTTCAAGAGAACCTGAATCCTAATAAAAACTTCATGTCTTTGCAGCTATGAGCATGCAGCAAAGTTTGCAATGGCACACGGCAGTGTTTCAAAGCACAAGTTTTTGTTAGCCAAGCAGAATATAGTATCTTCATCTTTATATCAGGACAGAAAAGCAAGCATGTATTTGTATACATGTGGAAAGTGTTCTCTGCTTCTTTAACGCCTCCCTTCCCCCACTGCAGTTGCCAAAGTTCTTATACCAAGACCCTGCTGCTGCTGTTTTAGACACACTGGGTGGGATTCATTTAATCTAACTGTAATATCTTAAAAACTACACATCTAGATCCATTCTAAATGTTTGTCTAAGGTAAGTCACGCTGAAAGTGCACATTTCTTTCCATTCTCTATTGCGAGACAGGAGACAATTAGTTTAACCGTGTAACCCTTTGATTCCTGACTTGTAGCTAAATGGAGAAGAATCCCAGCCTCTGTTTTTACACGCTCCATTTCCTGAGCGGCTGCTTGTTTTAGATCAATGTGCGGTTATTTGTCTTTCAGTGCAACATTTGTATTTTTCTGGCTCTTAATTATGGTTACACCGACCTGGGGAGCCTAGGGGTGTATTTATGAAGTACTCTAGAGAGCATACAGAGCCTGCACCACCACAGAGCTTCAAGCTGCTCTGTGTAGTGACATCTCAGGTGACAGAAGCAGTACTGCTACCTTAGCACAGTGTTGCATCCAAGCAGGCAGGGAGTAAGCTGTGCCCGGCTTCAGATTGGTATCAAGGAGATATTGCTTCCAATTTTTAAGCAGTTTGTCGCCAGCACCTCAGCTCTGTGCATTGGGCACTATTACACGGTGTAGACCGGACCTGTATGCCCAGCAGCTGTATTTTATTCTCCTGTCCCTTCAGTCCTAATAAATCACAACAGAAAGTCAATGGATACATCGAATCACATATGAACTCCAAAAAATAACTCCACAGTTCCTCATGTGGTGTATTGCCGCTGATTCCTCTGGAGTTATTCCTGACTTCCACTGTTGAAAATAGAATCTGCCTGCAGATGAGTGGGCATGTAAATGAGGCCACTGCTATTGATCATATTTTTACCCTTCTTGCATATACTGATGTTTTCTGACAAAGTTTTTCTACCAAAGCAAAATGTATTCATGGCTTATTAAGCAACTATGGAAGAGTCTATTTATCCTGTTATTGCTTCCTTATATTGGTCACATATTAGGCAGTAACATGTCTTCCTCTGAAATACAAGCATCTGTTAGATCCCCAAATATATCAGGTTACATTGTGGTTTCTTTGCGAAATAAAACTTGTTATTGTGGGGTGGGTTTATTTGGGGAAGTGAGAGGTAGGCCTTGTTATTATGCTTTTGGCTTAATTGTAAAACCCTGCAAAAGTTATATTTATGTTTCCAGCTTAAAGTTTGACTTTGGTCTAGGCAACAAAGAAAACCTTGGTGCAAATTGAGAAGCAAGAGCTTGTATCCTTTGGGAAAGTAGGTATCTGGAAATTTTTTTCATCCCTGAAACTGATATTTCCAAAAGAAGGAAAACTGAAAAGATTTTTGATTCAGAACCATCAAAATGCTCATTTCAATTCTTTCTGCTCCCCTAGTATCTTGAATGGAATGTTTATACTAGAAATTACTGCAGTAGAATCAAAGTTGAAACATTTTTAAAAATTAATGTAAAAACAAACACATTTGATATTATCAGAACAAAACAAGAAAATAACTTTAACTTATTTTCTTTAAAATTCAGGCAAAACTGGCCCAAACCCAGGAAATTATTTTAGTAAGACTGCACTTTCTGATGGAAAACTGAGTTTATTTTTTCCCCTGTTCATTCATCCACTTTTCCACTTAAATTTTAATATTGTGCTTAAGGAGGCCATCTAGAATTCTTAGAGAATTAGTTGTAGCACAATGAGCAAGGGGCTGGTTTCTTTGTCTTTTGCTGCAAGGCTGTTTTTGGAATAGGTATGTCTGATACTATGCAGTAAAGTATACAAAAAAAATCAGGTTCTCTTTTTCCTCTTTTGCTAGAGCTTAGACAGCTTTGAATGAAGAAGGTTGATGTGTTGGCTTTGAAGCAGACTGCATACTCATATAAAATATGGTTCTACAGGACTCTGAAAATGAAACCGTAAAAAAGTGATTGCTTGTTTTTTCCTGAACAGAGTTCGGTTGGTTTGCCTCCCTGGCAGGCTGCAGCGACAGTGGAAGCAACACACTCCAGAGGGGAGCAGTGTCACGCAAGTGACTTCAGAGAACATCAGTTTCTATAGTGAGGCTTAGTGTGTCCCCAGCAAGCAAGATTAGGAGAAAGATATGCAACACGATGGCACCCATGCACCTTTGCAGTGCATAGGGGGTGTGGAAGACCACCCAGTTTGGGCTGATTTGTATCCCCCATGCAGCGCCAGCATACGCTTCTGGAGGAGACTCATCCAGCTCCACAACTCCACCCAGTGCCAAGCCCAGACTAGTGGTCAGCTAATCTTTCCATGATGATACGACAGGGTGCATTTTATTTCTCACCTGAAGAAATGTATTTGCTGGATATGGAATATCAAATGGACAGTTTGGGTGTTGTTATGGAATAAGAGGCCTTTTTAACTCTTCAACAGTGTTTTGGAGTAGATCTTTTTATATTATTTTCTCACCTTTTAAAAATTCCTAATCAGAAACACCTCTTTCAAGAATAGATTAGAATAAATATAAATAACCATAATATTACAGTCATTAAAGATTAAATTCAGCTTATATAAAAATGTAAGTTACTAAGTACCAGCCTTTCATTTCTAATAACAAGGATCTGGAATATACAGGGATTCAAAGAGAAAAGGTAGGAAAGCAGCATACCTAGATTACAAATTTCAGGGCAAGTTTTCTTCATGTTTCTCTCATCTAATGCTAGAATTTCTCTACAGCTTCTTAGATATGTGACATTTTTCTTTGCTTTAGTTAAAATAAAAAATTCAGTAGCTGAATTATAGCTGCTGCTTTCGTTGGTAATGCATGAAGAGCAGAATTCTCTTCTCTCTTCCATAGCTTAGTTGACTCTGCATCGCTAACAATACTAACAGGCTTTCTGTCTGTCAGTAAAGTCAGGAAATGCGACAATGACTCTGAGGAAGTAGAAATACTGAGTATGAAGTGTAATATTTTTTTAAGAGATGGTTTCCAATAATGTGCCATAAGGAACGCTGCGTTTATTTTTCATATTTCCTTTTGGTCTGATAAATAAACCTTAAAATTTTATTTCTAAACCAGAAAATATAGAAATTATCCTTATATATATTATTATATATAGAAAACAGAAAGTATATAAAATGTAGAAATCTGGGCACAAAGTACTTAGGAAATAAGAAGAGCCTCCACCCCTTAATGTGACTGCCAAGTTCTGAAGGGGATCAAAGTTCATCACTGTAGCTGAGCAGCACTTGGTAAACCTCTATAATAGTAGGGCATGGCACATCAATATCTAAGATTAACTGCCAGTAAAGATTATGTCTTCTATACAGGATGTGTGTTCTATACAGATTATGTATTCTATGTTGAAAGGCTTTTACACTGGTACGGTGGAGCTGCTTTGGAAGATTACAAATATTTCATCCTGTTTTCATGCTGGAATGCATGCATTAGTATTCCTTTTTTTCATTAATTCTGTTAGTTTTTTCCTTTCCTATTTCTTTGAGTTTATAGCTGTGTATGAAGACTAGTAGAGCTGAGTGAGATCAGATGCAGGAGCAACACAGAGAAGGGCAACTCTGTGAATCCGAGGAGGAGAGTGAGTTGAAAGCGTGCAAGGGACTCAAGGCAGTAGGGGCTGAGACTGCGGTTGGGTTGCAGAGGAAGCTGGGAGCTTTCCTGAGTGGTGAACCTGAAGAGGCAAGATTATAATCAGCAAGGATTATAGAAAAAATACTATTTTCCATCCTTTCTTAAAAGAACGTTAAAAATGTAAATTATTATAGCTGGATACAGGCAAGCTTACACAAAAGGACAGTAAGACAGGATTAATCAGCATGGCAGACCGTAAACATGCACTTTGGCTTGTGGGCAGCTCATCACAGGGTAGCTGTAAAATAAGTCTGGAAGTGAATAAACACCCCCTCATGTGTTTCCATCCTGAGAAGCAGCCTCGAAACCTGAGTGACAGGAGGAGGGTGTGCCCAAAGGCACCGCGGGGAATTGGCAGTGCAGACTGGTAGTGGTGCCCCATTACATCTGCTGCACGAAGGTGGCAAGGGGTGGAATGACCCACCAAAATATTGTGGAGAGAGGTGACAGGCTCACGTGGGCAGAGCAGAAAATTTGCATTAACAGCAACATTGCAGAGGGATACCAGAAAGCTGACACTACCCCTAAGCTTGCCAGAGAAAACTCACTGCCAGTTTGCAGGGTCTAGGGACACTCTCGAGGCAGCGAGCTCAGCTCTTCTGCAGAGGGGACAGTCTCGTGGTGTATTGGAAATGATACATCCATTCAATAAATGACACTCATGAGATCTGAAGGGAGGCCATCCAGTTGCTCTCAGCTGGAAAGATTTGATTAGGGAGCTGTGAGGAGACTCAGGCTGGGAAGTTTTATAGCAAAGAATGGCTGACTCTCAAAAAATAGCAATGAACAGGTGAAAAGCTATTGTGTTGAGCACAGTGATTATAATAATAAGGAGGCTTTAAATCTTTTTTTATTGTGATCACTCCTATATTTGCTGGCAAAACTCTGCACTACCTGTGATGACAGTTAATGTCGTGTTTGCTGTTAAAGTATCAAATGACAGTGTTCCTCATCTGCTGGTTTGAAAGCCCAGAAATAAAACCCTGCTCTCAGAGGCAATCTACCTTTCATGCTTTATGAAAATGAAAGTAGATCGATTTTTGTAGAGTCAAGTTCTCATGTATTACTTAGCAAGGGTGATGCCTGCCATCTGTGCCGGGACAGATTCAGAGCCTCTGGGGCTGGCAGAACAAGCCTGGGCTAAATACTCTGTAATGGATGGTGGAAAGGACCCAGATCTTCTTGGACCAAGCACAGCAATGGACCTATAGCACCCACCAGCTACATATGTCCTGTGGGGTATCCACAGGATGCCACTTCCTTCTATAAATTTTCCTAGAAAAAAAAATCAGCTTCATTTTAAAATAAAAAAAAAAAAGGTTTAGAATTAATTAGTAAGGTATTGATTTTAAATCAGCTTAGCTGTCCTTATGGCATTTGTCTTCATCTTACCTTTTTTTGTTGTTATCTTGATAACTTGTTTTCAGATTTCAGTTTATGCCAGCTTTTTATATTGATAAGATGTAAATTAAAGATCTCTTCTGGAGTAGGCCTGCATATTGCTGCAGCTGGGCAGGAGATTCTTATAAAAAAGGATGGTGGGACAAAGGATTAGGATTTTGTTTAGCAGCATTGTCTCTACTACTCACAAACGAAACTATTTCTGTTTATGTTTGTACTATGGTCTTTGGGACTATGACCCCTTTAATGAAAAGAGGCAAACCCATCATTGCCACTTATAAAACCATCTCACATCTTTTAGGGATCTCCAGCTGGGAAAGAGAATACTGAATTGACTTCACTTCATGATTTCATATTTACTCTTTCAGATCCATGTAAGGATTACCAGTTTATGGAGGGGACGCAATAAAACTGCAAAAAACCACAGAAAGCTTTAAAGTAAGAGTTGGAATTCTGAAAATTAGGAATCAGCAAAGTAAAATATCTTCCAAACGCTTCCTTGATGATGCAAATACATTTCTGAATGAATGAGTAAATACAGACAAGTGCAGAGACTCCTAAACCGAGCTATAATTACCATGTAGATTATCCAAATACATGGGAGTTCTAAAACATTTCCCTGATAATATAAACAAAGAAAAGAATAGCAGTGTATTCAGAGTAAAAAAAAATTAATCTTCAGCTATGTGTCACAACTCCAGATTTAATCTAGAGGTGTGAAAATGAGAATGCTAACAAAGACTGCGGCTTCTGTATGCTAAAGCAGTATTGTTGTTACTTCATTTATGGCAACAGAACTTTGGAAATAAGACACTGAAACTGAGTATTGAGTTTAACTGAGAGTAGCACAGTTATGACTACGCAATGGGAATGGGATGGAAGAGGCAAAAGGCAGTGAGAAGCTATTCAATTAGCAGCATCTTTAGAACAGCAAGTCAGTGATAGGCTAACATTTCCCCCGGTCTCAAAAAGAGTGATGTTTCATATTACGAGTTATTTCCACGTGATAAGCAGCAAGGCCATTGCACCTACATTTAAGAGCATCTGAAATTTGTCAGCTGGGAAAAAGGAGAGGAGGGAAATATTTTTAAAGAGAAGAATGCACACCTTTAACAATGTATGGGTACTGGAAAAGGATATTAAGTCATACTAAGGCAGTTTTTCATTAAAGACAAAAGTGCAGCTTTTTTTCTCATCGGGATTTCATCCACCAATGGAAACGAGAAACTAAAGATGACATCCTGAGCCTGCTGTAGTCAATGGAAATACTTCCAGCTATTTAATGGGAATCAATTTTTTCTCATTACTAATTTTACCATCAGAGAAGTGTATTGAGAGAGAGGACAAGATTGTGGCGGAAATAGTCCTGATCTGACCTGAAGCATGTAGTAAGATGAAATGATACTAGTTAGTGTGTACATGAAGAGGTAAGAAACCTTAATATATGGTTCATAAAGTATTGCTTGCTAAGGTACATGGGTAGGAAATAATAGTGTTTCAAGTAATTTCAAGCAAAAGGTAAAAATTAGGTTTTGGAGGTTTTTTGTATTGTTTTGGTGGGATAAACAGATAAATACAAAGAAAACTAGAACATCGCATTCTAGTGCTGCTGTATAAACTCTGAGAGGGCTGTTTCTTATGATACAAGGTGTTGAAAACCCATCATACTATTTAGGAAGTGGTAGGGTTTGTTCTAATTTTACTTTCCTGCACTGAATTCCTCATTGTGGGCACAGCTCTACAGAAAGCCCTGACTCCCTGGTTAACCACCAACAAAAATGTTCTCTTATTCCTAAATTCCCGAGTGAGGAGAGCAGCAGAAATTCTGGCCTGAATAAGATCACTTATTTACTTTTCTAGGCCCAGACCACGGTGACTTTGGGTAAGAACGACTGTGTCTAATATTTAAGTTGTTTCCTACATTAAAGCAGTGAATTAACAGAGCAGAGAACTGGTTTGGACTCCCTATTCTGAGCTGCCCTTGCCTCCTATGCAACTTGGACATTTTTAGAAATGATGTTTTCAAACCCAAAGAAAAATTGTTACAACTGGGTGCAGCCTTGATACTTAAGACAGCCAGTCCCTCATGACGCTACGCAGTTTAACAATAGTATACTCACTCTTCGGGCAATGTTTAATGTGGAAGGAAAAAAGTTTAAAGCCGATGGAAAGTCCAGACAGGATTGCACTGTGGATGTCAGCATCACTCAACAGCCATCATCAGGCAGCCTTCACCCTTTCTCTTTCCATGTCACTAGCAGGAAGAATTATAGCCACGTAACGCTGTTTCAAAGGGAGATTTTCAAAGGGAAGCTCTGTCAGGAACAACCCCCACTTCTTCCATTTGACCCAGACAGGAAATTTTTCTTTCTTTCCTAAATCCTGGGGAAAAAAATCCCACAGCTGTTGCATTCCCCAGAGGCTGGCCCAGGACTGTCCCGCTGTGGTGTAATCCTCTGCTTTGGTTTCAACAGTGCTGTGCCTGCGAACCATGGTAATTTTACCAGGTGCTTATGTCCTGGCGTTGAGATTAAAGACTCAATTCTTTTCCAGCCGTTTCTCTTCCTAATTTGCTGAGGAAAAACTAGTTACTCACAGACGCTGCAATGCTCAAGCTAAACTGGTGTTTATCAGAGAAACAAATGTAAAAGTAAGGTATAGGTAGCAGATCTTAGTAAGTAAAGTAAAGGCCACTGAAAAACATAACTTAGAGAAACCATGTCCTCTTAAGTCTGGTGTAAATGATAGAGGCTGCAAAGATCTTTTCTGCCAGGTCAGCTCTCTTTGGCTTGCATTTCAGCAAAGCCAATTCCACTGCTGTTCAGTCTAAACCTGTGAAGTTCCTCCAAAGAAGCCACAGTCAGTGGATACAAAACCTGAGGGAAAATAAGAACAATCTTTGTTTGGATTGAGCAGTCTGACGTATTATGTGGTACAAAGCAGTTCTGAGATGATTGATTCTGAAATTAAATCGGATGCAGTCAATCTTTTCCAGTACCTCCTAAAGGCAGAGAATGAACTTTTTCCTTAGCACACCCAGCATAGAAGCAAAGACACTCTTTCCCTTATGGCATGCTTTTTCTTCTGAATTTTCTTTCTCTCCCTGTTGCTGTTTTCTTTCTTCGTTCTTTTCTCAATAGGATTTAAAAAATGTAAATTATACTTTACATCTGACACAAGTAGTGTATCTGTACCATTGCCTGCCGCTCTGATAATGCACGTTGCTTTGTGTGCTGAAGGTATATAGGAAAGTAAAGCTCCCTATGTTCAATTCAGTAGCTGAACTCTTGTCATGATGCAGAACTACTTCTCCTCTTGTCAGAGTGTTGTCGAGGGTCCCTTCAGATAAAGAAAAATATCAGAATCTTTCTTTTAAAAAATTGCAGATCAAATTTGACATTTGTAGGACACCAAAACCTGTCTCTGATGTGTGCCTCTGTCTCTCAGCCACAGAAACATTTATCCCTGCTTGCTTTGCAGTTCATGTTTTCTCACTTACGAGGATGTCCTGTATTTCTACCTTTACAGGCATTATTATGCAAGACTGTATTACAAAACCACAGGATTTTTTTGTTGAAGTGATTAGGAAAAGGATGCACAGTCTGATCCAAAGTCAGTCTTGACTTCACTTCCACAAATTTTAAAGCGAATCTGGGTTATGGTCCAGAAGGCAGCCCTAACATATATAAATATATTTTTTATTAACTCTTTTAGAGCATCATGCAATTTAGCTACCATACTTATGTAGCTATCCATATTGAGAGGGATATTCAAAATATTTTATCAATATTTTGAGAAACATCTTTTGATTAAAATTAGGTGTGATTCACAATCTTCTTACTATATTTAATAGCTAGTGTAGCTAGCTCTGTCTTCAGGTTTGCTTGAAATATCATATGAGATTTCAGTATAAAATTACAGTCACTTGGAGAGTCTCCCTGGAGTCCTTAACAGCTCTCTGACTTAGCCAATTAATATGGGTCAAATCGTAAATTTTCTTAACTTCCCCCTCCATCTCTTAAGGGGAGCCCAGAAAAGCAGGATATTAAGAATGACAGCTTTTTTCCTTTTAGTTGCCTCTTCCTAGTTCCAAGCCAAAGCAAAAACAACTGCTATTTAAAGACTCACTGAAAGCATGCAATAAATTTCAAGATTCATTCATTCTGAAAATTTCGTTGTAAACAAAAATAGATTGGTTGGTTTGTTTGTCACTTCTTATACCAATGAAATCTTCCAAGTGATGATTTTTCTGATTCCTTATCTATTGCTTACTGACTACTTTTAAAAACAAGATCTGGTTTTGGATGGATGACCCATACAGTCACTTTTAGCTTTTAGTATTCATATCTTTAGTCCCTAGAGAGTGCAAGCAGCCTTGCTTTTAATCTGTTTTTGAAATCAGACTTAGTTGTGAAAATTATTGCAATATAACTATCTGGGCAGAAGAATTCAAATAAGAATAAAAAGCAGAAGCAGGAAAACTTTTAAGATGCATGCAGGTGTTTCTGTTAAATAAAGGAGAAGAAGAAATACAACAAATATTTGTGTAGCATGATCATATCATACAGGGGCAACTCAAATAAAGCTGCCATGTATCTCAGACATTGTAGTGTAATGGAGATTTCAGTCCCCTCTTTCATAGCGTAACATCCTTTTATATCATTTGAAAATCAGCTCACTGCCTGAAAATTCGTGGCTTATCCACAAATAAGTCATTATGCATACAAACCACAGTGAATCTAAAAAAGGCTTCCAACAAACATCAGGCATTAACTTATTTCTTCTTATTAACTCTGTTTCAGTTTCCTTTGTTTCCTGTTTATTTTTTAGCTTCAGGTATTGCTAGGATTAGATTGAACCTTATACAACCTTTTTCTGGTTATTATTTACTGGGTTACCAGTTTGGCAAATGGCTGTTTTCTAGTGAATTATTTCCCTGCTTGAGTCACCAGTAAATATTAGTGACAAAATTTTGGAAGAAATCTATGGTTTGTGCTAAAATTGTAGTGGGTGTAATCACAGGGTAGTTAAGGTAAGTTGCTGTATATATGTGTTTATGTTTGTGGCCAATAACTTTTCAATATTTGACCACGATGAAGATATCAACCACTATTCCAAATTCTCTTGAGAGGCAAGGAAGTGTTATTTCCACCACTGCAGAAATGAGAAGTCAAGCACAGGGAAAATTAATCGTTGCCAAGGACCCCAATGGGGACCCATAGAGAATGGGTAATTCACCTTACATCTTCCCGAGTGCCGGTCCAGTGTCTTCACCATAAGATGGTCATTCTAGTTCTTTCATTCTCATTATTCTCATCAGTCCCACCATATTAATGCTTTAGAATAATAAATAACTTCTCGGTCAAAAAGTGGAATAGCTTATTCACCCTCCTTTCTGAAGGTGAAAATAAAAAGAATATAACTTTTTTTTTCCTCAAAAATAGGAACTGAAAACTTCAAACAGGAAAACGACTATTCAGGATTCAACATCTCTATTCAACAGATTCGTGAGCCACAAGCCATGCTCCCAGGGAAAGTATGTTTTTTTCAGGAAAAATGAACCACTGCTGCCATCTTCTTTGTAGTGCTTAAAGTTATTCTAGACTCAAAGCTCCATAATATTGAAAAACTCAATAAGAGGTTGAAAGTACCAGTAAGAAATTAGAGAATAAAAAAGTGCACAGACTTCAGGAACTTTGCAAGAGAAGATTTAGTTTTTAACCAAACCAGAAAATCAATATAAATATTACTACAGAGCATGATGAAATACCTCAAAATCAGTGTTAGAATTTGGCTTATGGTTAGGCTAAAGGTGCATAAAGATGGAGAATTAATTTTGTGATATATGGTTAGGCTAAAGGTGCATAAAGATGGAGAATTAATTTACTGAAATAGCCTTTTGGGATGTCTAAGCATTTAGTTGTTTATTTATAAGAGAAAATATGATACACCAGAAATATTATTAGAAGAGTTAGTTGGAATTTGTCTAACTTTGCACATTAAAAAGTTAGCTGGCTTGACTAAGCATGTTATCTAGGTTCTTCTGGTAGTCAACAGAGAGAAATAGTCACCTCCAGGGGATCATATACCATATGGTTTAGTCATCTATTTCAGAATGGGATGAATACCTGTGTGGAAGTCTCTCTCTCTTTCTGTCTTCATTGATTATAGAGGGAGCCTTGCTAGACAATAGTTGCCGGACTAGAATCCCATGAAAGGGTTTTACTGGTTTTTTTTAAGAGAATATTACTGTCTGAATGGGGATTGCTGTTTGGTCCAGAGTATGTTCTGGTTTTCTAGCTTTTTGCATGAGATGTGCAATATTTTCTAAACCCAGGAGGTGTTAGTATGAATTAATATCTGAGCAACATGGTCTCCAACATCAAAAGCAGCACAGGCTATATGAGGAAAATGACTATAACCGGCATAAGGTGCATTTTATGTTTTTAAGTGAGGGCCTTAGACACAAGATTTCACATCAGATATCAGCATTGACTTTTTACCAAAATGGAGGGTTTCAAAATCACAGCAAGAAAGTCCACTGGAAGCTTACCAGTTGAATCATTCAATCTCTATCATTCTATAAGCCCCAATGATTTTAACATCGGTGTATGATGTGAAATTTTTACAAAAATATTGAATTTTTGAGATTAATTATTGGACAACAGTGTAGCTTGGTAACCTATGTAATATCTTTTATGTCAAAAGCTAAAAAACTAGGAATCAGTTTTATATGGCTTTTCACATATTGGAAGCCACTGCCAAATTTCTCCTGTTGAATCTCATTTAAATCAAAAGAGGAAAAAAATCAGAAATGTATCCTGAGAGCGCCCTGATAATCTTTGACTGATGTTCACATTTACTACGGATATTCAATTTGTTACAGTCAGGAAAATAAGAAAAAAAAGAAGCTTTTTGCATCTTTTTCTTGACAGCACCAAATATCATCTAGCTATTAGAAACACACATCAGTTCATTTAAACTATAGCATTATAATGTGACAATGAATATCTACAATATGGTTGAAAAGCATGGCAATATTTTAATCCTTGAAGAAAGGAATAAACAATTAGAAGATTGATTTTGTTGCTCTTATATTGATTTTTATTATTATTCTTATTATAATAATTTACTTGGGTAAACCACATAGAATATAAATACCTAGCCTAGTAGCTGTAAAAAATATATTAAGAGACAAATCTTGCCAGAAAATTTTAGTAATCAACAGCACAGGAAAGGAACATCTACTAGCTTGCTTTGCTAAGTATGTTATAGGTGTATTTAACAGAGTTTGAGAAGAAGCCATCCACCCTTTTAAAAAGCACTATCTCATTTTAGGAAACGTGTACACAAATTTCATCACAAAACAGGATGTTAGTAACTGTCCTTAGGTGAACTCTATAGTGCTTTTTCTGCTAATAGTCAAGATGTTATGCTACCAGATGCATGTCTGAAGATGCTTTAATGGCATAATGTAATGTTGCACAGTATGGCATATATGTAACCTAAATGCATGTCAAATTGAGCAGAGGGAACAGCAATGTATGAGTAGAACACAAAAGGGTTTTTGCATTAAGGCTTTCATGAAGCACCTGCTCCTAAAGAACAACGGGGCAGAACATTAAAAAACCCCTCCTTTTTATCTTTTAAAAAACTGTAAAGTAACATTCAGCATTCATAATTCTAGTCTCTGTTATATGGTACAAGGGAATCCTGTAAAATTTTGCATCAAACAGAAGGTAAATCAAAGCTGTCCGCATGCTTGCATGCACATGTATGCATCCACGTGTTAGATATACTCAGTGCTCTTCAAACGATCACACAGGCATGCATACATAGGTGTGCAAACTTTTTAGTCCATTTTATGGTATGGGAGTTAAGTGACTATGGAAAAAATGGAATGACTATCCATCTTTAAAAGAAGTTTTCAGTTTATGTTATTTATGTTGTGGTTTTTTCTTTTAATAATGGTCAAAATCTAATAAAACTCAATAGAAAGAAATAGGAATTTTACTTTTGAAAGAATAATGGATCACAGAATTATATATAGGTTGTTACAGAAAAACATGCTTGAGCTAATTAAAGTATTGCAGGCTCCATTAAATCCACCAATGTGTTACACAGAATCAGAGACATTTCCGTAGTTGAAGGCAATCCATAATGCTTATGGTCTGTAAATATTAAATTTGATCCAAAAATTCTCTTCATAACTTTGCAAGTGGACCATTTCTGAAATACCATATAAGCAAAAAATTTACAGCTTCCCAAGGAAAGAAGCTTAAAATTAAAACATAAAATTTTAACATTTCTAAAAACATTCCTCAGAAATATACTAATTTTTGCTCTTTTAAAATGACATTTTTAACAAACACACACTTTAAAGTAGTAAATGCTATGTTTCGTTAAAATAGATTGTTGTCCACTTTAATTTTTAGTCAGATTTCAGCAAAGGTTGACAAAATTAAAAAACTATCAGTAAATAAATGTATTTCTATCAACAGAAAGTCGCAAGCAAAACCACTTTTTTAGTAGACTTTGCACAAATACAGTTTGGCAGGTAAGATATTTGCATTTTAATCAGCCAGTAATTACACACTTACCTGACTCAGTGGTTTTGGGAAAAGTTAAAAGTTTCCTAACCAGGTATTTTTTCCTGATGAACAATTATACTCTATCAAGTAAGTGTGTGGTTAGGAATTGTAACACAAGGGAATGCCGGCCTCAGTTTTCAGCTTAAATCCCCGTCATGGATAGATGCCAGATTCTTAATGGCTCTTCTGTCCTCCTCCTCGGTTCATCTTGGTTCACACAAGGAAACTGCTGTTCCTCAGCTCTCATCTCAGATACCGTGGGATGGTATCTTCTGTAAACAGAGAGAGCGTTTTTCTAGCCTTCACCAAAAGCATGCACTTCTAAAGGAAGTTGATAGTCCATTAGTTTGGGAAGAAGACAGGAAATAGCTGTACCTCACCAATCTTCATATCATTATTTATTTCAGGGGGTTTAGGGTTGTTTTTCCAATCAATGTTTTTCCATGTAAGAACAGCTTCTCTAATTATGCAAAGGTGAATCTTAGCATTTACAAAAAAAAAAAAAAAAATACAGATTGACAAAGCCACTAAAATATAGCACACCTGTTACACAGGGCTGGCTCAGTGGACAACATTAGTGCACACATGCAATGCAACTGGATAAGTAATAGTATTTGCATACAGCTTTTCTAGAAAGCCATGTAAGAGGACTCAAAGAAAAGATACATCTTGTATTATACATCAATATTACCCTACCTCACATGTCCTACTTTAAGTCATTAATAGTGTTTCTTTGTAGGGTGTTTTGGCATGTGCTACTGACCACATTTGCAATGAGCCTTGCATTCACCCCCAGCCCAGTATGTTAGCTTTTCTTCAGTGAAGGTTTTTCTGAATTTGGACCTTTATGGTGAAGTACTGGAACTATAATAGTTATTTTTTTCTTTCTTCCAGCTACTCCATGTACCATCTTCCTTTCCATTAATTACATTTTAAGGTCTGTTACCTGAAGTTTTAAAGAGGATTTCACTGAGAACTGATGAGAAAAAACCTTATTCTAGTCAAACTTACTGGCCTTTCCTTGTATTCATTGCAAGGATCAATTGGTGCAAAAGTAACAGAGAACGCTCTTAAGTTTCACAGAGTCGTGGAAGCATTATGGGGAAGGGACCCCTGGAGGTCACGTAATCCAGCCTCTGGCTCAGAGCAGGACTAGACTGAATTTGCCCAAGGAAAAAATCTTTTTTTTTCATGTATGCCATTATGTATCCAAAGTTATTATATAGAAAGATGAATTTAAAATTGAAAGTTTAGAATACTCTTCAAAGATGTGTCAAAATACGGAGGTTTGTATTTAGATTAAGAACAAAAATTACCTCCTTCACCTGTAAAACTTCTTTTAAGAGCAAAAAAATCTTTTAAGTTTTCTGAAAGAAAAAGTGATCCTGAGAATACAGCATTTCTCATTTAGGTATTATTAAAGGGAAATCTCAATTATTTCATTTTAAAATGCTAACTGCAGTATAAAGTTACATTTTACAATGTAGAATTTCTATTACAGGGTGAGAGTTTTGAAAGTAGAGTTCAAAACAAATGTTTTGAAAGAAAAGGGCTTCTATGAGAAAATTTTATATAATCATTTTTATAGAAATAATGCAAATATTCTTGATGAAGGATTCTTCATTTAATGTTTTGTCTTGTCTAACAGCCTTTCACTGACTGTCATTTATTACTAGTGGGACAGAATTCATACATAAGGAAAATCTGTCTCAAAACTGGAAACACCACATTTTATGACAAGCTATTTTAGTGCATGGGTGGCTCCTTTTTAAATTTTGTTTTCAATTTTTTTTCAGTAGTCCTCTATGTAGATAGCTAGAAAAGTTAGAACATCGGCTCCCTTTCCCCACATACACAGGTAGCTTAGGGTGTTTTACTAAAATACATTATAGTTGTACCAGGTAAGTGCTTCCTACAATTTACTCAAGAATATATCAGCAAAGTTATCAGAAGTAGATGTTAGCTGCTGAGTTAATGAGTTAATTCCTATTAATTGCCATAAGCATGAAATCTAGCCCTCAGGAAGGAATATGCTGCCATAGTTCCCTGCTATAGAGGAATCCAAATCTGAAAGACTCAAATCTTAAATATGATACAGTTGACATTGATGCAGTTGGCCAAATATTTAGCTAGACCACTGTTTCAGTAAAATTATGTTTTCAGTGATTTTTTGCAGTTCCCTTTTTATGTTATATACTGTAGAAAATGGAGAATGGGCATTATCTTGTAAAACTAATGCTAGTGTACTCTGCACACCAAATGTAAAATAATCGTCTTTGGTATGCGTTCATTCATGCAGGTTTTACAATACCGATGCTCTGCTGATTCAGTAGGGTAGTTTAGGTGCAAAATGAAAGGATATTTCAAGTCCCGAGTTTAACTTATGGAGTGTGAAAAGCAAACTCCACGTTTTCTAATCTATTGGAAACCTGGGTTAATGTGAGTTGGTACTGTGTCTGTCAAAAGAAAGACAGTTTTTACATAATGCAGCTGCTATGCTTTGACAATTTTTTAATTAAATGTTAATGTCATTTTTTACATTTTTTTCAAGCTTTTGCTTATACATGTGATGAAATAAGGAGAAAATTATTTACAGAGATGGCTATACAGAAAGTGAGACAAAAAGATGATATTTTACTGTCAAAAAATTGTCAGAAATACATTTCTGATTATATTTGTTAGCTGTTTATGAGAAAGGTAAACATTTTCTGGTAATAGAACCATAAATTTGTTTTCCTTTTCTTTTACCAAGAACTACAAAGACACTAAGTATGAAAGACAGCTGCAGTCACATATAAAGTATATTCAAACTAGGCTACAGAAGGAAAATGGCAACATTGTGTAACTAAAAATGTTAATCCTTTATATGGTATATGTCAAGTGAAGGACAATCCAAGATGCTTGGTGGAAAACTACAATGTGCTTTTTATAACTACGATGGGAATTTTTAAAAATTGCTAGAAGCTAAATCTGGAACAATATATTTCCTTTACTGAAAAGGAACTATAATCCCATTTGCTAATTTTTATTTTATACATGAATATCTGCAGAATTGTATGCTAGGTTTTTTTTCTTTGGAATAAAAAACGCCACCACTCTCCTGCAGAGTTTTCCTATTGCTGCAGCTACAGATGCTCTTGCTTTCTAATGTATATATGGAAGGAAGGCAGGAAATAATCTGCTATATATTACCATCTATCTAATATATTGCATGGGGACATAGTAACATATGTACATGGGGAATAAAACACATGTACACATTCTACCTGTGAGAGATTGGTATACCTCTGCCTAGCAGTTGATCACAAAGAAAGGACAAAAGCATTTGGGTTTTTTTTTAAGAATTTAAGCGCCAAGATAAGCTGATAATTACTTAGGTGAATAAAACTCCATCAATGTTTTATAGGTAATTTTCTGTCTGTGTTTCTCTTCATTCTTATTGCACAAGCTGATAACTCTAGTGTGAGTGTTCAAATCCTTCAGAGTGACCTGATTCCCTTCAAGTATCATGAGAAGAGATGTTCCCACAGTTTGTAGGTGTCAGGGGCAATCCCACGCCAGGGCTGTTTCCATACCCTACCTCTCCAGTGCCCTTCTCAGTCTGAGAGCTATCACCTCACCTTAGCTTGGTGAGATTGTGTTGCTCCACCAACCAGAGAGCTGTCATGGTTGTCAGCTTCGTTCTCAGCACAACCTAACAGCTTACAGTTAATTTTACCTAAATGGAACATGTAACTAGAAATGTTAATATAGCCACAGCGTTAACACATTAATACTAAAACTTGACATTCAGAGTTGCCAAGCTGTATTTATTTGTTTGCTTTGACTTATAACTTTTTTTGTTAACCAGTAGTAAAAAATCCTCATGTTGTGCATGTTTCAGCTGTCCTTTGTAATCAGGACTCATGTCAGCCAGAAGTCCACTCAAACCCGTGTTTTCCTCAGGATTGTTTCACCGCTTGTATAAACTAGAACATTCATTAACCAGTACTTCTGCGATCAGCAGAACAAATGTAGCCTGGTTATCAGTGGATCTTTATTTTCTGATTCTCTTATTGATACAAGCCATGTCTGAATCTTTTTCCTTGTTTGGGGCCACTGTAAGAGTGCTGTCTCTGGCATCAAATAAGGTTGAGCCAAGGCTCTTCTAGGATGGGAGTGCTGGTAGAGTCTATCTTCCCATCACTTATGGGATACCCTGTATAACATCTTTGGCCCATTTTGGCAAGAGATGTGATGAAAACTAAGTAAAAAATGCAAAGTTATGAGCTGAGAGGGAAGAAATACAGACAAATGCCCATGGCAAGATTGCATAATCCCCATTTCTTTAGGAAAACTACAGATAAAAGCGACTGTAGATAAAAAGTGAAAGAATGTGCCTCTTCAGTGATGATCATTTATTAATGGAACCAGAAACAGTGAAATACGTGGGCAGAAGGAGCTTTCTCTAAAGTATAAATTTCTCTTAAGACGTCTGGAACAGTTACTGTTCCTAGGCTTAAGTCTGCGAGGCCTTTGCCTTTATAAAGAATTCGGGGTGTGTTTCAGAGAGCTCATTCTCAAACATTTATCAAAGAAAGGACACGAAGCACAACCAATTCTGTGACCTAGAGAATTGTGTCAGCTTGGTGTTTGGGTTTTAATTTCAGTGTCCCCCTAAAACACCCCATAATCTTCCCTTTACCCAGGTCTTCAGGTAGGCAGATATTCTCTGTGTCATTATCAGCTCTTCACCAGGCTCAGCAGCCTGAAGGATATTTATATCACTTCCGCCTCACTAGCAGGGAGCACTTTAAAGCCTTAGATTTAGGGCTATGTCAGGGAAAAGTCCCTGACAGTTGAGCTCAAATGGGTCTCAGCTGACTGGCAGTTACAGGCAACATCCAGAACCACTTTTTAATGGGGACTGCAGGGCAGCTGGGTCTTGGTCCACCGACAGCCAGATCACCATCTCTTTCTAAGCTCCCATTGATTTTTGTCTGGCTTTCTTTCTCATAGAAATTATGGGTATAGGAGTGGAAATTAAGGGTCAGTCTGATATGGAGCTGCAAAGGAGGCTGAGCATTAACATCGACCCAGCTGACAAGCCGCAGTTCCCCAGGGAATTGATGAGACCAGCAGCACCACTGTCTTGTGGAGCCTTGCTTTCATCTGCAAGGAGCACAGGGAAGAGCTCTTCTGAATGGTGCATGCGGACCTATCCAGCTGGGTGGAGAGGTTCTGGGTTAATTCATGGGGTCACCAGAAGGGTCACTACTATGGTGCTTCATATTTGAAGCATAATTGTGACTTTGCTGCCATGCTGTTTTTGAATGCGTCAGGAATAACTCAACGTACATGAGCAGACATGATGCTGTCAGAGCAGAAAATGCTTTCTGTCTTTGAGGAGATGTCCTGCACTTTTGAAGAGATGATACATGAGCAGACATGATGCTGTCAGAGCAGAAAATGCTTTCTGTCTTTGAGGAGATGTCCTGCACTTTTGAAGAGATGATATATATAGAATCATAGAATCATTAAGGTTGGAAAAGACCTCTAAGATCATCGAGTCCAACCGTCAACCCAACACCACCATGCCCACTAAACCATGTCCCTAAGCGCCTCATCTACACGTCTTTTAAATACCTCCAGGGATGG
>NW_008795863.1:5395345-5434633 GCF_000699145.1 Aptenodytes forsteri | reverse complement strand
TGTATATATAATATAATATATATAGTATAATATATATTATATATGTATATATAAAAATATGTTTATATAAATATACATATTTGTGTGTACATGCATCTGCCACTATATGACATTTATAAATTTAAGTATGACACATATAGATGTCATATGGCCATGGTTATTTATCTACAATAAAATTACATGTCTCGTGAATTCAATGATCTTATTGTTTTCTAGTCCAAATATCATTTGAGACTTCTGCTTGATCACTCTCAGAAGACTAAAAATTGTTCTTGTATATGTGTCTGTAGTTCCCACTGCTTTCAGTTAACGGTACCATGCATGGAAAGAGTGAGTCTGGGTTTACAGACTATCAGAGTTACAATCAGCTCAGATTCAGTATTATTTTTTCAATAAAAAATAAACACTGGTCTACAAGAGGTGAAAGTGAATTTTGATTTATTAGTCTTTTAAGTTTTTTTGTTTCAGATTGTCTGCTTCCAGAAAGGAGGGATCTAAATATCTGCATTCCCATGTTTTTTGCAAGGCAGCTCAGGACTGTCTTCTGTTCATGGACTGTCCCAAATGCTTACCACATGCTGTTTCTTGAGCTACCTCTGCTGAAATTCTTTTGCATGAGGAAATACATAATGGCATATAATTGGCTATACATCATCACTAAAAATGTATTTTCAAAGTAGAGACCAGAAAAAGAATCATAACTGGAACTTTTTAGGAATTCTTGCAAATACAGTGGTGACACCAGTAGAAATATAATGAGATCTAGTATGCACTGAATTGATGTGTAGCTTCCATTTGATTTTGTAAAGTGTGTGTGGCCTGACCCAAAGTTAACATAATTAACTCCTGATGTTCACAATAAGACATGAAAAAAGGGTTCTGTAACAAGCAGCTACCCTCCCCTGTGCTGTGCATGTGTAAGGAGGTGGGGGTGATAACATAAAGTCCAGGATTGAATTGTCTCACACCTTCATATTGTTTCTTTTTCTGGCTATAGTCCCTTGACCTGTATTTGTTTTGCCTTCACTGTGCGTCAGTTCTTGAGGACATAAAGTATATTGACTATCTGATAGACCATTATCTTATTGTGAGTTATCTTCCTTTTTCATGAAAGGCTGTTAAAAGCTTATATGATCTTTATTATTCTTTGTATCTTTAAGAAGCTCAGTGAAGAATTCGTATTCTGGGCATGGGTGAGGCAAGATTTGCCAGGGTAAATAATTTATTTTATGAGATCATCAGTCATAGCTGAAGAAAAGCCTGACCACTTTCTGGTTCATAAAACCTCCCACTGTGCTGCTCGTCTGAAAAAGTAGCAGTAACTCTCATAAAAGGGTTTTTTTTTTTTTGTCTCTCTGCAAACATCAACTTATTTAATTATGTAGCCCATAACGGCTATTCCATTATACTTTGAACACTGGCTAATTAAAAGGCTGAAAATTCAAACCTTTGTGCTACGCTTTTGAGGGTTATAAAGGTGAAAAAAAGAAGCAAGTTTGGCTCACCCTGCCCCCTTCCCCTGATTTAGCTGTGCGGTCTCCCAGGACAGGAAAGATGAAGGCGAGCGCAGTTAATTGAGCATCTGGGGCAGCTTAGATGCAGGACAGGCATCATTGGGCGGAATCACATGGTAGAGACTCAGGCCGTGCTGCTTTCCATAGGAAATCAGATCATCATAAGGTGCAAATGCTGCTGCAAATTGTGTGCTGGAGACTGTGGTACCCCCTCCCAAAACCAGAACGAGAAGGAACTTCTCCAGCTGTCTTTTCCCTCATTCTTATATCCTACAGTCCACACATTCATTTCTAGTTTTCAGTCTCAGCTCATGAAGGCAGTATAAACTTAGAGCTATTGAATAGCATTTAAAGATAATAAATAGTTTACTCAGAAATTGTTTAACTGCTTTTCTCCCACTGCTGGCAAATAGTGACCTTTCCATTTTAAACTCATATGATGCACTAAGAAGTGAGTGCACAAGTGGGAACACTGTCAAGAACATAAAGCTAACCCAGAGCTCACTGTCTGAACTATTCAGCACTAATCACTTGAGCCCAGTCCTGACATGGCAGGGTGCAAATTGATAAAATACAACAAATAATGGATGCTGGGTAGGGGTAACAGAGCATGGTAAGAGTGTGTTGATTTTGCTTGTAATTGAAATTTTGCAACAGAACATTACATTGTTAACATAAATGCAAAGTTTTCAGAAGGAAAGAAAAATGTTTAAGGCTTGTATTCTGGTTTATGAAAGGCAAGAATTGAGTCTCTTTGGTCCTGACTGCAGTTTTGTTGTAGGAAAGAATTCCAGCACCTTGTGCATGCATACTGAAATGTCAAAAGTATTCATTGCAGGAAAGTAAGATGTCTTACTGCCCCCATCTTGCTGTCAAATGACATTGTTTACATACTGATTCCCTTCTCAGGGATATGCCTCAGTCCTCAGTGGCATGTCTTTTGGCTGATTAAGGCTTGAAAATTCAACTTTCTAATCTGCACCTTAAATCCATAAATGATAGTCAGGGTGAAAATTGATGCTCCTGTGAATATCTCTCTGTACCCCACAATGAGACCCATGCATTAACCTTCACAGATTTCTACAGTAATGGATCAGACTGCTTTAAACACTTATGAGTGATCTCATTAATGACTCTACTAATTACATAGTTAATCATGTCATCTTGAAAGCTGAAAAAATAGATAACAAACCATGGCTCCTCTTTTCATAATTTCATTGCTCTTTTTAGTTTCACTGTAAAGATACAGTAGGATAAAAAAAATATCAACTATATGCAAGTATGTTTTGACCTTTGTAGAGGAAAACAATTGCTTTTATGGCAAGGAAAAAAAAAAAGCTATTTGTGTTTCAGTATTTCAGGCTATAATGCTCAGATTTATGCCTGTTCAGAAGCTCTTGCATGGGTTTATTTCCAGGGTATTCCATCAAAAATCAGGGCAAAGCCATGATCATCTTGGGAGAACTATAATGCAAATGAAGAAATGGCATTGAATTAAGCTTAGTACAGAATGGGTCACACAAGGAACCCCAGTCCTGGCACAGAGGGAGCATAGAGCAGGCAAGGTACTCTTTCTTCTCATACTGCTTTCGCAGGTGCTTTCCTTTCTACTAGACCTTTGATATCCAAGGGATAGTCATAAAAACTGAAATAACTGTTGCCTGACCTGCCATCCCAGAACCTCCCTGACATTTGTGATAGGCCTGGGTGTGCATCTGAAGATACACACCGACATCAGTATAAAATTAGCCTACCATAAAACCTGTAGTCCAACCCCACATTATTCTATACATAAAATTAGATAAAAAAGAATTTGTCTGCTTCTTGCTTTCTTATTGTTTAGGTGGTAGCGGAGCTGCACATGCCCTGATGATCTTACAACAACAGGCGTTGAACAAGCAACAAAGCCTGTTTGCCACACTTTTCAGACCCGATCTGCTGTTGAAAAGACTTATGAAAACAAAGAGGGGGAAAAGATCCCACCCATGAACTCATGTTAAGAGCCCAGTCTTAGGCACCTATGCTGTAAAACACTGAGCATGCCCTATGTCTTCCCTCATGCCTATATGAGGAGAACAGGGAGCCTACATGTTCTCTCATGTTGCCAGGCCAGTGTCCAAAGAGTAGCTGCATTGCTGCCAAGACCATTGTCCTCTCTTTTCTCAAAGGAATAACCATAGATATTCCAAATGCCTCTATCTTCTGGACCACTCATGACATTCATGATACAATAAGTAATGATGGTCCTCTGGGCAGGGAGACTGTGTCACATTTTCTGCTTCGGGCTCAGATTTCTTGTCTTTCTGAAGGGTCAAAACAAAACCAGGACATACGAGTTCTGTACCAGGTAAGTTCTGCTTGGACCATACTTGGGCATAGACAAGAGAAGATGCAGTCAGTTAACATAAATAAAACAAGAAGACTGGTTTTCAGCAATGATGTGTCAGCCTTAAAAATGCTTCTTTCCAGACAACAGAAAGGTATTTACAACAAGTATTAAAAAGGCATAAATAGCCCTGCTGTTGCTCCTCAGGTTTTATCCTGAGTATGGATTTATCTCAAGTATTACCTTTTGGTGTGTGTGTGTTAGTCGCTTCTCAGATTTGTGGTTGTTGAACCATAGCCCATATAAAAGTATGAGAAAGCCTCTTCATTTAGTAGTAATTCAAGCTCCAAGTTCTAGGGGGAAACGAACAACCTGATTGGATAACAAAATCATAGAACCATAGAATATCTCCAGTTGGAAAGGACCCATAAGGATCATCGGAGTCCAACTCCCTGCTCCTTGCAGGACTACCTAAAACTACACCATGTGACTAAGAGCGTCATCCAGATGCTCCTTGAACTCCGACAGGCCTGGTGTCTCGATCACTTCTCTGGGGAGCCTGTTCCAGTGACCGACCACCCTCTCAGTGAAGAACCTTTTCCTAATGTCCAATCTGAACTTCCCCTGACACAGCTTCATATCATTTCCTCGTGTCCTATCGCTGGTCACCAGAGAGAGAAGATCAGCACCTCCCCCTCCACTGCCCCCCTCGAGGAAGTTGTAGACTGTGATGAGGTCACCCATCAGCTTTCTCTTCTCCAAGCTGAACAAACCAAGTGCCCTCAGCTGCTCCTCCAAAGTCTTGCCCTCGAGGCCTTTCACCATCTTGGTCACCCTTGGACACTAATAGCTTGATGTCCTTCTCATATTGAGGTGCCCAAAACTGCACACAGTACTCGAGGTGGGGCCTCACCAGTGCAGTGGAGTGGGACAATCACCTCCCTCGATTGGGTAGCTACGCTGTGCTTGGTGTACCTCATGACATGGTTGGCCCTTTTGGGTGCCAGAGCACACTGTTGACTCATATTCAACTTGCCATCAACCCAAACTCCCAGATCTCTTTCTGCGGGGCTGCTCTCCAGCCTCTCATCTCCCAATCTGTACGTACAACCAGGCTTACCCTGTCCCAGCTGCAGAATCCGGCGCTTGCTCTTGTTAAATGTCATATTTTTGTATTTTTCATTTATTTTTATTCTTTTGTTTGTTTGTTTGGTATTAATTTGATTAAAAATCAGGCCACTTACAGGGAAGAAGATTTTCATTTTAACAAAACCTGAATTTGTTTTAGAAGGATTGGATCTTCAAGACGGGAAACATAAATGTATATTCAGTTCACTATGAGTTCAAATTACTTGTTCAGCTAACTCTCTAGGAATTCATTGTTTGGATAAATGTGCCTTAGCTTGATCTACTTTCTCAGATGTCAGTTACCCTAGTACACCTGGTCCTTAAGAGACAAAAAAGGAACAATAGGTGAAATGAATGATAGCAGTTTTACAAGGCGGTCTGACTACTTTTGGAAGTCCTGATGATACTTTCCCAAAAGCCCTACTTATCTGGAAATACTTCTGAAAATCTTATCAGCTCCATCAGTGTTTGTGGTGCATTTTATACACTCTTGAGTACTTTGGATTTCTGATTTTCAATAGATCAGCTGCATCTGATGATAACTGAAATCAGAATGAAGTTTTTTTGGTTTATAGATTTTGTCTCAATGAAATCAGTTGGTGCTTATATCTTCCAGGTATGATTTTTGTATTTCCATCTGCCATAGGTGTAAAATAGCTTTCTTATTGCCTCACAGACTTTGGAATAATTCACTCAAAGGAAAAGGGGAAATTTTCACATTCTTTGTGCATCCAATCTGCTTCTCATTTTGGTTGCACTCTATAGGGAGCATGTGAACACTACTGAGTAAAGATCAGATGTAACAACCAGTTATTCTTAATCATTCCTATAGCTTAGAAAACACTGTACATCTCTCAGATATTTGAGCTGTGCCTTTTAATATCTTAAAATGCCTAAACATACACATACATAATCAGAATGAATTAAAAAAGAATGAAAAAAGTAACCTATAAACCTTTATTGACAACAAGCTTATACATAAGGACTATCTCTAGTTTCCAACTCATCAGACTGTATATTTGAAATATAACTGGAAGTAATTTTTACTTGATTGTGCTGGCATGCAAAAACATTACATGTAAACTAGAGAGTAAAAGCAAGGAAATTCAACTCTACGCTTTCAAGATTCATTTAAAATTCTCAACAAGCAGTTCAAAAATTGTAAAATCAGAATACCTGAGAAAAATTACCTTGATTTTACTGTTAAGTGGTTGGTATATAATAGGTTTATTCATTTTCCTGAAGCAGAGTCTGATTCTTTCCTTGTATTGTCTTTTCAATGCAATCGTGGGCGTAAATCCTGGTGGGAACATTTAAGCTTTGAGAAAGGGACTGTCAAAATAGATACAAAGATATTTTCAGAGGCAATTTAGAACAGTGAATATTTGAATCTTGCTCTGTTTGAATCAAAACAAAGTAAGCAAAGTCTTCAGAATTTATTGACACTATCAGTTCATCTGAAATATGTTTATACTAATTACTTGCTTAGAGTAGGTTTGTTTTGTATTATGCTTGATAAAATGAAACACATCTCTTGGGATGAAGAGAGGCTGATGCTACCTCCAAAGAAATAAATGATCCTGAAAGATGTTTGGTTTTCTGTGCCTAAGCCTTCCAGACTGCCAGCGATGGAAAGAGGAGAGTCACTAACCCTCTTTGCCAGCTCTGTCCATGGTGTACGGGCAACCTGCAAGAAGACCTTGTGTATGTCCTTTGCTTTCCAATTGCAAAGAAGGGGAATTGATACCGTGCCATTTGTAAAGTACTCTGAGGCATGTGGATGAAGGCCCTGATTATCATCAGTGCTTCTACTCTTCAAGAAGTTCCACGGTCTCTTTGTATGAGTAAAAAGTATTTAGATGAAACAAGTGAAATTATACTGCTAATTGAACACACTATCTCCTCCTTTAATATTTTTATATGAAAAGTTTTCTATATTAGTGATTACATATGCAGTGTCTCGAGTTGTGAAGAAGTATTTCCAAGAATGCAAAGCTATCGTTCTAAAATTGCTTTGCCTCAGCAGAAAATGCTCTTAATTCAATAGACAGGATACTAAACATAATTTATTTTAATTATTGTGCCGCTAAAATTGCTTTGCCTCAGCAGAAAATGCTCTTAATTCAATAGACAGGATACCAAACATAATTTATTTTAATAGAATGTATTGTGCCGGGAAAGGAGACTACACCAAGCTAGGAATATTGATGCAGGTAAAATGAGATTGTCACTCTTCTTGACATAAATGTTATTTCTCTTGAGAACAAATCCCTATCAATATACTTTAATAGTTACTACCTCTAGCAAATGATCATGTTATTGTCTGAACGCAATAGGCAGACATAAAAGACAATATTCTCCTTTGTTTCACAAGTTAAGTGAAGATTCTAGTAGAGCTTCTGAACTGGCCTCACTTTATTTTAATCCCCAAAACTTATTTTGACTCTCTGCATGTCAATTCTTAATTTTTATGTAGCTCTCATTTCTTTAGATTCTAGCCATTCTTTCTTTTCTTTCAGTTGCTTCTTTTCTTAATATTCCTCATATTTACATGGGAAAAATAGTTTAAATGCCAAGTCCCACCTCTCTTTAATATTGTTTTAATAGAAATCCCCTGGTAACTCTCATTGCACTGTTTTCAAATTCTATCCAATAATGCTTGAAATTTGTTTCTTTGTTCTTGGACTTTGAAATTTCTCCGCCTCTCCTTTTTGTCTTCTGCATGTCCCATTCCATTTTCTATTCTCCTTTATCTTTCACAAACCCTTTCTACTGCAGTGCAGTGAGCCTGATTCCAAAACTGAAGCAGAGGCTGAGCTGTGATTCATTTGTCTCAAAGGTGGAGTCCCATATCATCTATAGCTTCAGTTGCCTCTAATGCTGTCCTGAAACTAGCCAAAATGCTGCTTTCATTTCCTCCAGATACCCATAGTCCCTCAAGAGAATGAAAGGCATCCTAGATATGCATCTTCAGCTGTCAGGAAAGGCCATGGGAAATACTAGACCTATGGGCACCAAAGAGACCTTTTGTTCATGGAAAGTGTGTTATGGACGGTTATATAGACCCTAGAACATATTTTGTTGCTGAGAGGAGACTCAGCAGTTCCATCAAAGGAAAGGATCAAAGGAGGATAAGTATACTGATAGTTTAGGTGAGGGGTGATCAAATAGGGGAAGCTTACTTGTGAACAAAAGTTGGGGATTAGGTTGCCAAGCCTGCTTTCACTGAACACCATGGAAAATATTTAGCTGGCTTCCTCTTGGCCAACTGGGAGAATGTAAAGTGTTTTTAAAAATTCCACCTTTGATGAGAAAAAATGCTACACATCATTGCAAATTATTATTTTCATTCTCTGTTATTGAGGATTCCCTAGAGGTACTGCAGCCTTAAGTGGCAACTTGCTTGAATAAGTGCTGCTGCAAGGACTAAGAGAAGCATCAAAACCCATTTGAACCATTGAGTTACCTGGCTATTACAAGGGACATTTATGAAACAGGACAGCATTTGAACATTGACTTGGTATTTGAATATTCGCTGTGTTCATCCACTTCCTTTTTTCCAGTAGAAAATGAAAATAAAAAGAGCAAAAGAAGCATGCCTCTTTCTTTTAACCAGAGTAAATTGTACTAAGACAGCAGTTACCAGCTGGTGTCATAAACGATCACAGTTCTTAGTGACATAGAGTCTCAGAGATGCATGAACACATTCAAGTGGAGGCTTCCTCAAGCTTCTCCACTTATATTCAGGATCCAAAAATGAAAGAATGAGTTCTGCATTTACTGATCAAATAAGGACATAACATGCTGAATTTGTTAGATGCCATTTTTAATCGATACAAACAAACAAAACTTCTCAGAGGCATGCTGGTATCAGTTTCCACTAATTGACTCAGAAAAAATTGAGTGAAAAGCTTTTCTGCTCAGCAGAAGCCTTGATAATTTTAGGTAAATGTGGCATGTAGTTGAAAACGTGTTTGCCTTATCCACCAGTAACACTTTGTTTCTGAGACACAAACTCTCAGCTCAGGGATTGTAATTATCTATTTATACATCAACCAGCATAGCAGCACTAAACGTGGTTGCAGTTCATCACTGATTATAATAATGACACTGATCAATCTTTTTGCAAAGTAAACAGAAAAATGTATTCATTAGAGGAAAAATTGTCATTGGCAGTCCAGATTAGGTAAACAATATGTCAACCCTGAAAAATCTGGTAAGAGAGAGTGTTGGACATGCACTCAAGTCAAAGTAAATCTTTGTGGCATAAGGAATAATCCATTTGCTTCCTGCTATCAGAAACCTTCCCTCTTGCTTTGCCTGTCATTAAATATTGACACCTTCTGCTGAGCAGCAGAAATATTGGGAGCCTTCTGTCTGGGTCTGCTTGAAGAGACATTATTGATATAGATCGTGCAGCAGATTTTCTTTGTGTAATTTATGGGTTTGATTTTCTCATACACAAGTATTTGCACAGAGGGGAGGGGGTCAGACAGCACTATCAGCTGTCTCTTAAGCTGTAGCTTTAGGTCTAAAGAGGCCTAAAACTGTTCTGGAAAGGTCATTCTGAACAAAGAATCAATTCAAGTTACAGAGATTACACAAAACTTTGACAGAAAATGTATGCAAGAGTATGAAATTCTACCAATCAGTACTTATTTTGCCCTTGTGTTGATTTTTATCCACTTCCTTCTAGAGAAATCTGGAAAAAAAGGTCAGTCAATATAAATATCCCTTCCTGACAGTTCCAGAAGAAAACATTGATTTTTTTTCAATGTGAAGCTAAGATGAAAAGCACAGTCAAATGCTCCTTTTGTAGAATATTTTGAGATGTTCTGGATTTTGTTGTGCTTCAGAACAAGGCAAACTTATTCTACCTTCTTTACAGTAGGACTCCAGCAGATCTAGGTCTAGCCAATGCCTTTGTTGCTTGCAAAATTTTCTCACATAAGAAGTTGTGTCACCTAGTTATTAGGTTGACTTGTGTCACCTAGTTGACAGCTTGACTTACACAGAGACTTGGTAAACTGCTAGAAAGGTTTGTACACAAGATTTTATCCATATTTAATTTAACTTTAGGCTGTGTTTCATGTACTAACATGCCACACAAAATCAGATATAATTTAAGGAGTAAAAGACTAAGATCCCTCTTAACTACCATTCTTTTTTAAAAATAAGAAGTCAAGCAAAGGTAGTGAATGAATGGTAACAGATTTTATTGATTCCCCATGCCACTCTTCCAAAATGAGAAATACATTTTTAGGATACAAACATAACATTTAGATGAAGGATTATCATCCATCTAAACTTTGGCTGAATTAGGACCAAAGATTTTGAACCCTATTAAACACAAGTATGAAATTTTGAATAAGGCATACGATAACAAAAATATTCCCCACTGATGTCTACAGGGTTCACACAAGAGGACTTGATTCAAGCTTACAGACACTACCTTAAAATATTTATTCAGCATTTTCACAAGTGCCATTTTGCATGAAGTCAAAGGAAATGTTTAAGTACTTTAAGAAAGTCAAGTATTACATGTTTAAAAGTCATCTTTGAAAATATATTGATTTCCAAAACAGATGTCATTTATTCAAAGTTTTAAAAAAACCCTAAAAATAGAATCTTGTTGAAGTTCGGGGTACTATGAATATTTGTAAGATAAATGAGCCTATACAAAAATGGCACAAGTTGCTTGATTGATTGAGTTATGGTACAAATGCAAATCAGAACTTTAGCAATGTATTAAGACAAATATACAAATGTAAAGACGTTCTGAAACCCAGTATTTATTTAACAGGTTCTCTCATGTAGACGCGTAATTAGGAATTTCTTAGAAAGCTGTGTTTTTTAATTGTACCTAATACAGCATAATTGTCTATTAAGTTAATGAGTACGTAGGGATTCCTAAATCTGCAGATTGCATGGTTGCCATGTGTATATATTAAAGCCATATGCTCAAAATCATCAGAATGGTACTGAAAACCTCATCTAGACAGGATGCTGCTTCTCTCAGTTAAACAGCAGCTATGTTTGTTAGCAATTCTTTTTGCCATTAATTGGAATAGCCAAACTGAATGTCCTTGACCTTTATAGCATAAGAGTAAGGGACATTTTTGTAAAAAACAGCTCTTTTCAAATGAAATAGGATACTCCAAATAATGGGCACATAAAATCAGCAATAAATTTTGAAACCTGGGTGATAATTTTTCATAGATGTTAGTGAGACTCTGTTCCATAGTGAGGTCACCTAAACTGTGAACAGGTAAATAGTGGCACTTCCATTACTTAAAAAAACCTATAGGGGAAGAAGTAAAGGGTCAGAACTATGAAACCAATCAATTGTTAAATCCTTTTTCTCCCTTTCAGTGTGTTCAGAGGTGGGTGATTAGTTTATATGAAATTTCTCTGAATCCAGAGTTGATAGCAGATGTTGTGCTTGGTCAGTGTGACTGCTGATATAAAAGAATTTGCCCTTATCTTCTCAAGCTGGCCACGGTTCTGTCTTGAAATGCCATTTCTGGTTTGAGAAAAGGCAGTCTTGAGGAAGGCAGTGTCTCCTCCCCAAAAACTGGGTGCCAGCCCTCCTTTCCTCTTGTGGCTTTGCTGCCGTGTGTTTGCATCTGAAACTGTTCAGGTATCTTAATCTGATGTAAGAGATTGCACTGGGAAACATCACATGGCCTCTGAGAGAGTATTTAGTATTCTGATATTTCACTCCATTCTCTCTGGTAGGTACTGTCTGGAATGTTTTGCATTGATTTTCTGACTTATGTAAGAATAGGAGATACCTCCTTTTCTCAGATCTGGTTGGAATTTTACTCTGTGTCACAAATGGCATTTCCAGGACACAAAAATTTTAATTTACTAAGAAAGGGTTATTTTATTTTTTCTAGCAATGCCAGTGCTGATAGCCATGTTCAAGAAGCAGTCAGATTTTCCTTTGTTATTATCTCTCTGCGTGCCAGACAACACATTAGTAAAAAGCACCTTTGGGCCACATTGTGCCATCAACCTTTTGAAGCACTTTGAAAGTGCATTGAAATCAACAGGGAGTCCTATTTAATAGGCAATTGTACTGCCTCAGGATATTTGCTAAGAGCTGCACTATATTCTTGGATGAGATAAGCAAGAGAAAAAAAAAATTGGCACATAATTAGAAAATACAGTTCTTTCCATACACTTTGTTCAAACTAAAGCAGTCCTGTTGCTCTGGATGGAGTTTTGTTGGGCAGGTGCAGAGGAATAATCAGGAAAAGGGGGGGGACCTTGGATGGCACTGCTTATAGCACGTGAACAGCTTCCAGAAATGTTTTTTTGTTTTTAATCAGCAAGTGAAGGGCTGGCAGCTGGTTGCCGTGGGCTATAATTCAGCAGAGCACTTAAGCATGTAAGCAAACGAGACTTAAGCAGGTCCTCAAGGCGCTGATTCAGCAAAACCTGCCCCTTCCCCTCAGCAAAGCTCTGCCTCTTGACTGCAGATAGATGGTCTGTTACTGCAGTGCCTGCACCCCTCATGCTCTCCAGTCTACTGTCCCTCAGGAAAGGACTGGAAGGTAGGCTCTCCTTTTACAGCCTGGTAATGGAAGTGGACAGAAAGGCAGGGCAGAGAGAGATTTACGCCTCTTGCCAAGTTCTCACAAAGCCACATTGAATAGCAAGCTCGTCGAGATGCCAGGCAGCAGCACAAACACTACACCACTTTCTCTCCCTCACTTTGTTTGACCTGAAAAGGGGCTTGGTTATTCATGTCCTTAAGTCTCCAGCCAAGCGGGGTGGACAGAAATATTTGCCAAAGAGCTTTGTGTTGACCAGAATGTTCTCCGTGTTACCGAGGAGTGAAGCGTGGTGAGATTATATTTCCTTATGTGCCCCTGAAGATAAGAGAAAGCTTCTCAGAGCCTTCTGCAACATGAGCAGAGACTCGGCACTTTGTACACAGAGGAAGATGTCGGTAGGACTTTCCTGCACTGGAAGACAGACACAAAGAGAAAAAGCTTTATTAAGTGTTCTGAGAGGATCAAAGTATTCTTTAACAGTTAATACGTAATTTGAACACCTGACTAGAGAACCTTGTGTGGTATGAAACAGCCCAAAAGAAACCTTTATATAAAAATACTATATAGGATTTATAAAACACATGGAAAGTTAAAGTTTCTAACATGGCTAGGAACACTATATGTAAGTTCAAAAGTGCTTTGGAGCCTCGGTTTAGTATTTCAGAAGCTGAAACCACCAAGCTTAGGGACTTTACCCAAAAAGAGACTTGCCCCTGGTATTGCGCATCTCGGTGCCAGATGTCAGTATAGTTCACAGTGCTGAGTTAGGCACTTTTTTCCCTACACACTAAATGGGAACGGCACATGCGATTGGTCTGCAGAGCACCCCTCTGGAGACAGCTAAGATGGACAAGGGAACAAAAAGACAGTGTTAGACCTGAAACTGCCCATGGGTGAGCAGAAGTTTTGGAGTTCAATGCAAGCTTACAACAATTTAGTGGGGAGACCTCATCAGCCTTGGAGAACAAAACCTGCAGTTCACTCTCTGCATCCTTTCAGTTGAAGATGGACAGCCCTGCAGAGCCAAGGGCTAGGAGAGCAAGCAAGGTGACTTCTTTCCCCTTCTCTTCATAGCTGCGGGATGGATGCAATCCAGCTAATCAGCTCTCTACACACTGAAATGGTCATTTTATTTAATATCTACCTACTGTGTAGTAGTTTTGTCCAGCTCTGCCCATGAATCAGGACCATTATCCAGTAGCACAATGAGCCTTGCCGTTACTGATATTTGAAAGGTTTTAGAAGGACTAAAGAAGGACTTTGAAAACAGCATATTAAGTTTTGAGGCTGTTCACACTGTACAAATACAATTCTGAGGAGTTTGCTTACCGGAGCTAGAATCTAACAGGACGTGATGCTCTATGAATGCATTTTAGTATATCAATATTACTTGCAGACCAGGTTAACAGATCCCTTTTATGAGATTGTTGCTTTTATTATCTAAAATGTCTTCTAGACCCTGTATATTCAGGATTTCTGAAAATTCATTTTATCTTTCACTCTGATTGTTCGTATTACTATGTTAACAGATTATTAGAATGCCAAATGGAAATGAAATATGACCCCCAATATGTGTTTGTAATATAACCAGCAATGTACATGACAAGCTTGAGGAATGAATGAGCACAGAGATTGTGAAGGATATTTTATACCAGTTTCCACATAGTATGTCTTCCTCTTTATTCTGACATGTTCTTTGGTAATATTGTAATGGATAGCAAAGCAAGATTTGTCATGATGTTCAGATTAAAACAGACTCAATTATTTACTCACTGGAAATGAGAGAAGCACAGTAAAAACCAAGATGGAATACTACTTCTCAGAAGTCTTGGCTGTCAAAAGTAATTAATTTTTTATAATATTAAAACCTAAAAATTGTCGAACAATCAATAACAGATTTTGAGCATTTAAAATAATAATGATCTCATGCATGATAAATTACTTGTAAGAAAGGAAAGTTCATTTCTCCTCATAAAAAGAATTGCAAACATTACATCTTGGAGTAAGGGCCAAAATTTTAATCTTCGTCCCACAGTTAAGCTTATTTATATGAATAACTAATACCAGACCTAACAGGTACTTACCTAAATGTCATTCTCTCTATGTGACTTCTATTACAAAATGAGAGTTTCTTTGGTCCTACAGTGTGGTATCTATGTATAATGTTTCAAAGTCCTAAAATGTTGTTAATATTGATTCTTTGTATATTAGTCCTACTTTTAAGAAAAACAGCAGTGCCAAATAACTGAAAAAAACCCCTTTAACTAGACTCTGAAGGTAGTTTTCTTCCTGCTATGAACCTAACAAATAACAATCACTATGTTCCTCTTCTGCCAGCAGAAGGAATATGACCAAAGAAGAGCCTTGGTCAACACTGTCTCCTCTGAGTCTTAGCTATTGCTAACTACAACAGGCATTTAAATTAGTCAGTAGTTGAAGAGTTTCTGGTCCAGAATCTGGACCAGAAGTCACTAATTGCAAACACCTGGATGCCACCTCTACCTGCCTTCGGTCTTACATTTTACCTAGACAAAAGAATTTGTAAACCAAGACAGTGTCTCCCAGCAAGCTAGAGATGTGATCTGGAGAAGAACCAGGCATTCAACAAAAAAAGTCAAGGGAATTTAGAGATAAGAATTAAAGAATGAGACAAATATTAAGACATTGGGTTCTTAATTTTCACCTGTGGGAGAACTTTTGCTTCTGGAAATTCTCTGTTATAAAAATCTTTCATCCTCATTCACTATTGTACATATATATATTGTACATATAGAAATATAATCACCCTTTTAAATTTTTGTTCTTTTACTAATTCTTCAATTCCACCCTGCTAAAACCTATGCTATCAAGGAACATTATCATTAGGTAGCAATCTTGTTGGAAATTTAATTGGAGAACTCTAATTCTTAGGCAGTTCAGAATGATTCTTTCTGACCAATTTTATCATGTTCCTCTCCACTGAAGTGCTTCATAGTCCTTAACTGTGAGCATATAAAACTCTTCTGTGGGCATGTGATTACTTCTGTTTTGTGGACGGGAGACCAAAGTAGAAAAAGGCACTAGAAGTTGGGGTCATTTTGCCTTGTTTTGCTGCCTAAACAAACCAGGTGTATAGTTTAAGCTGGTCATCTAATGTCCCTTTCATGAGTGGTTATTTTAGATGCGTATAAAGTGGGGTAAATTGTCCTGTGGGGAGGCTTGATTCTCTCCATTGATTCTGGGCAGAGTTTATAGGAGGGCATCCCATGCTAAACAGCTTGTCTAAAATACAGACTAGGAGATGAACTCCGGTGCACTGGGTACAAAATGAGTGCGTGGCCCAGGAAACCATCTATCAGGCACTGGCTCAGTTTTCAGTGTTTTTGTGAGTGTTACTATACAGGCTGCATTTTAGATGGTGTAGTTAGGAGAGCTGTGTTGTAGTTTCAGACTAGAATAGATTTTAGCTGCATTAAAATAGTTGCCAATTCTCGCTGGGATTAGACTGCAAGAACTGACCCAGAACTGGATGTGTTGTCTTCAAGGAGATCCAAACAGTGAAACGCACGAGTGTGGAATGGCAGAAAGATGGGAATACCTTCCTCCAGCATAACAAACTCATAACCAGGATCTGCCTTAGCAACAGGTAAGGTAGAAAGTTGCCCAAAGCAGCGGCCAGCTGGGAGGAAGCGATGAAATGACCATAGCTCCTTTGCCAAGTGAGAGCCCTGGGAAGCCAGACTGGCCACCGCTCTTGGTGCATGGGAAGGAGCTGTTGTGTTTGGTGTAATGACAGCTCCTGAGGAGGGTGGTCCTCCCCAAGGCAGGAGGATCCTCTCCAGCCCTCCTGTCCTCTGGAGGGGTCATTGTATTTGAATTGAGGTATTAGCTAACTAATCCCAGATCAATTTTCTCTCAACAGAGAAGTCTTGTAAGCAAAATTATAAAGGAACATTTTAAATAGGAACAAGCTAGGGAAGGGGAAATGCAGAGGGGAAGGTTTTGGTAGAAGGGTAGAAAGCTATCATTTCATAAGGGAAGAAAAGAAGTTTGGTGATAATCTAATGATACCAATTACAAGTGATAACAATATTAAAAATGATAAAATGTTTATTAAAAACTCAAAACTAGAAATAGAGGGGAACTGATATTATTTAGAATTCATTAAATGCAATACAGAGAGAAGCGTAGCTAAATACAGACAAAAGTCCATGTCAGGAGAAGTAAGGATAATAGTTTTTGAAGGTAGATTAGGAATGAAGAATGATAAAATTATTCATAAATGATGACAAAAGCATATATGTTAAATAAATGTTTCTGCTCTTTATTTGTAAAATAACAGAGATGTGTGATTTGATTTCAGAAGACTATACACTTTCCAATTTTCTAGTACTCAGGAGAGATGTTGAGTCACATTTAGCCAGAGATAGCTATCTTAAATATCAGCCAGTTTTGATAAATTGAATCCAATCTGTTTGAGATAATCTTTGGTCTTTTAATATACCACAGAAACTCATTTGAAATTTGAAAAAAGCAAGGACATGAAGAACTGCTGGCTGACCAGAGTGAAATTAAAGGGAGGAGGTTGGAGGTTAGTAGAAGCATTGGCTGACAACAAAATCAAAATATAAGGGTACAGCAGATGTAAGTCTTTCAACAAAATTTTGTGAAGAGTAAGTCCTATTTCCATTCTTTGAGGTCAGAGAATTGGTTAATAGCAGCAACATAATAAACTTTTGTAATTTTGGTATTATAATTAAAACATTAGCACTCTAGAGCACTAATAAAATTCATGTTAAACAGATAATGAAGGGGCCAGTTGAGAGCTGTTGCCAGTGGGTAGTTGCCTTGAAATAAAGGTCCAGGGAGGATTAGGACCAGCCTGACACTGAGCATTTTCATCAGTGAAGGTGTCAGTGATAAACATTGCCCAAAATGTGACTCCAAGTGGTACAATGACTTGTGGAAGACCAGTGTGAGACCCATCACATAGAAAGATGTGTATTACATGTCCAGCCAGACTGTTCAAACAGAAATGGAGGTTTTAAACACAGAGGAATGTGAAAACCTCGCTTCAAGGCTAGCAGACACCTGTAGAAGTGGGGATGGTACACTTATAAGGAATGACTTGAAAACAATCTAAGAGTCCAAGGGGGAAACCGGTCCAGTTCCTGATTGGGGATGTGCCAGAAGGGTTGAATGCAGCTCCTGGATGAATGCACAAGGGACTTAATATGTAGGAGGAGGGAGATAATGCTTTTTTTGGAGACTGCCACAGTCAGAGCATTAGAAGGATTTCCCCATACAATTCTGATGTGCACATTTCACAAATGCTTCAGGGGGAAAATGATTGGGAAGAAATTGTGATTTGAAAATGAGGTAAAGAAAAAATCTGGACTGAAAATTCACCGTGGCAGACATAAGCTAAGAGTTAACATAAACAATTGCTGAATGTGGAGCACCATTTGAATGAGGTAAAGAAAAAAGCTGGACTGAAAATTCACCATGGCAGACATAAGCTAAGAGTTAACATAAACAATTGCTGAATGTGGAGCACCAAATTGTTGCTTGTATTGTTTGATTTATAGAACTTGACAAAAATTCCCTGTGAAATGCAGTGAGGTAGTTCTTAGCTTTGCAAACACATTTTCTACAACATAAAACAGTCAGTGTATATTCCCTAGACTAAGAATGGAGAAAGGCTAATATTTTCTGTTATTTATTTTTAACTGCAGCATTATTAAACAGAACTGAAACAGCTGCAGTACTGATGTTAGCAATGCAGAATTCAGCACTTGTTCAAATCAACACAAATATTCCTACTTCTCACCTGTCTCTAATTATTAGTGTGGTGCAGAATTAACATATATGGCAATGAGTGAGGTCCAGGTCCATAAGTAAAGCTTCTAGATGCTATTATAATGCACATAACAGCTAGTAATAATAATGAAGTGAGATCCCTGGAGTATTTCTTTGGAAAATTAACTGCAATTTGCCTGCCTCCAATATTTTAAATTCCTATTTAAATTCAGCTAGGGGGAATGGGACAGTTATGAAACCAAGTTTGCTCTTATTCTTATACCTGGTGAATAGTTTCCGCAGTAAATAAGCACATAGCATCACATAATTCAGTGTAATTGGGCAAGTTTTGTTTTAATAGAGTTTGCAGGACAAAAAAAAGGCACACGGAGAACTACTTCTCCAATTTATTTTTTTTATAATTTTTTTTTTACCTAACACATGTAGAATCTCTCCTCAGGAGTGCACCCTTTCAACAGAGGCAGTGATCTAGTCCTTATATTCCAGACACCCAAGTCTAAAAATCATTCACTGTAGAAGCTGCTTTCTGTAGTGCCTTTATATGGACTTTCTTTAAGAGTTATACATTACTTTGTTCCCAGGTCAAGAAAAAAAAAGAATAAAGAGTTTTATATTTCATTACTGAAAAGACTATTTTCTGAATTTACCCTATCTTAAATTCTATAGCACATCTCTAGTTTAGATGTACTCCTTTTTATCTGTGTGTTTATATAGACACATTTAACTAGATGGCCCAAACAGTGATTGTGTAATGAGCTGTATAATTGATTTAGGATATGGACTTAATAACAGATAGGTGGTTGAGGTAACCCTATTATTACTGCAGAATTAGATTTCAGTAATGCATTCTCTGTCCTGTTTTTTCCAAGAGAACAATGGCTTGAGCAGCTGGTTGAGTAACTCTTATCAGAGATGTTTTACATGCATCTAGTGGAACTGGGCTCAGATAATACTTAGGGTATGTCCAATGACAAATTTGATGTAAATAATGAACCGAAGCATTATGCCTTAGCATTTTGCAAAGTAATTACCCAAACTGAATAATTCAAAATAGTCCAACGCTAAATTTAAAATGTGGATGATAAGCAGCCTGTGGAAAATTGCTTGGATTGACTATTGAATTACCAGATTGTGGTTGGTGCTTTCTTTGAGACATATGGCTGCAATTGCCAAAGCATTCCTTAGTCCATAGTGGGCCTGGTCCCATAAGCATGTGCATAAGGCTACTTGTAGCAGGGAGAGCTCTCAAACTGAAGTCCTTAAGTGCCTATCACCTGCAACAGTAGAAATTATAGTGATTTTTTTTCCCGTTTTCATTCCTCTCTCTGCTTCAGCTCTGTCTATTGCTTTCAAAACCTCTGCCCCCTTATGTTGGCTGACATCCCAACTGCATACCTCTGTGTCCACCAACATAGGATTTTGTGTTCAGAAGGCTGCTGAATATCAGATTAACTATAAAATTCAAAATAGAAGATTCATTCCATGCTCTTCCGCTTCAAAAGAAAAAAAAATTAATCTGGACCTATAGCAAAATAATAAGATGCAAAATATTTTCATATGTATTATACCACTTATTTTCCAATAGCATATACTAATGAAATAAGCATATAAGTATTTCTCCCTGTTTATTCCACTACAGATGAGCTGATTTGATTACGCAGACACATGTGCTTATCTCCTCCAATTTTCCAGGAAACCGTATTAAAAGTGCTGGAAGCTAGAAGTGCTCCAGTGAGAAGCTAAAGCACTGAAATGATGTGACCTGTAAAAGAACTTACACCTCAAGAAAGATTTAGTGTTTTCTTTTCAGACCTAAGTGCAACATGTTCATACCATAGTGATTTGTACTAGAAGTTAACAATTAATGGATTAATATAAAATTTGAAATAGTAGATAGGAGGCTATAATACTACTACAGATGGCATTAGTGTCCAGTATTAGCTCACAAAGGGTGAGAAATATCCAATTTTGAATACAGATCATTCTCCAAGTAAAAGACCACAGTTTAGAGGATCCTTTTGCCACCTTTTTCACAAGTCAGCTAGAAGAGCTCTGGTAAGTAGATACCTGATATACAGCATTATTCTCCCACATCCAGCCTGCCGCGTATGGTATTGTATCGCCTGCCCCATCAGACATCTAGTTAGCGGTCTGGTCTGACCATCACCATGGTAACAGGGAAAAAAAACATTTCTCCGGCAGTGCTGCCCAGCAGCGTTAGGTAACACACATCTTGTTTGGTGCAGCAGCGAGCGCTGCGGCAGCCAGCACAAAACCCTCATCACCCCACACGGATCCTGCTTCTCCCTCCGCAGCTCCGGGAGCAGCGGCAGGTATTCCCTGTGACCCAAGGAAAAGCTTCAAGGTATTCCCTGTGACCCAAGGAAAAGCTTTGATAACAACCCCTTTAAGAAGCACGGATGGCGTGACTCAAATTTTTGCAGGCGTGTCTATGTGATAACCACAACTTTAATCTCTGTTTGTGCTGTTGCTCTGAACATCTGTTACAGAGCTTTGCACCTCTCCAGCTCCAGCCTGCTGAGACGCAGTTAGGAGACTGCTGTGAGTGTCAGGATGAGACCCCTCTCCGGCATGCTGGCTCTTAGCAGTGCTGTGCTGGACCAGAGAGCATCCTGCATTCTCCTGAGCTAAGCTGTCTTCAGTCCTCGGGCAGTGTTTCTTCTTCACCTCTTACTAATGGTGACCGAGGACTGTGGCCAAAATCTATTCTTTTTGCTGAGAAGATTTTAACCTCCTCCACAGCTTTCCAGATTGAGTACAAGTATTTTCCTCTTCTACATCCAGTTATCTGGGTTGCTTTGAAGAAAATTTATCTTCATATTTTGAACCCACAAGCCTACTATTTCCAAACTGTACAAGAATTTACTTCAGCAGCCCCACTGCATAGGACTGGTGCGTGGTTAAAGTTGGAATACTGTTTATGTTTATTATAACCTACCAAAAACATAAGTAGTTTTTAGAATTACAGTTTTAAAACTGCGTAAATTCAATAAAAACATTGCAAGCAATTTAGAAGTTTTACTAAAAATAATCCTTCCCTTGTTTACAGCTGAAATCAAGCCATTGTTTACCAATACTCTACTGTCTTAATTATGTGCTGTCTTTAATAAGCTAACTGCAAATTGCAATTAAATAATTAGATCTGAAAACCTTCACCCCCTCCTCCAAACAAATTAACTCAAACAAAAAAAAGTATAGAATTCCAACTTATTAAGAGAATTCTACATGAAACAACTGTCGGTATGGATGTACTTTGTATTGGGACTTCAACTGAAATTCAGCAACATCGATAAGTTATTTTTTGTATTAAAACCAGTCACAGATAGTGCAATTTTGCCTTAAATATCTGCTGCTCATTTCCACCCTCCCCTCTGCAGGTGTGCACACAGACGTGCACATAAAATAAAAACACCCCCCCCAGCCATAAACGCAGAACATTATCACCCCACACATCTAGCTATAATATGTGGATATGATATGTTGTTTCCAAACAGACACACATTTAATTTGGACGCAAAAGAGTTTGAGCACATGTCTGTTGGTTTACCTATTATTTTCTGACCCACCAGGGGATGGTAGGAACTCCTCTGTTACTCTAGTTGTGGTATCTGCAGCTCCCATACATGTGACACATCTTGGGCTTTTCCGGATCTTGGGAGCTATAAGCTCCAATGACTTGTCAAAACTCAGAATTTGGTTGTAAATCTAAAAGCCAGAATATGAAAGTCCTTAAACCTCTATTATCCTAGAAATACAGAGATGCAAAATACTTTACATTATTTTTTTCTTGTTATCTAAACTGAATCTTCCTTACTGCAGTTTATCCCGATTACTACTTCTCCTGTACTCTAAGGTTATCTCTTCACAGAAGATTTGTATGCCTATGAATACTATCACTGGTTTTTGCTGTTTGGGTATTGTTTGGGGGTTTTTTTCACTGCGTATAAACAACTGCAGGTTATTCAATTTTCCCTCTTAAGTCTGGCTTTCTAACTTCTGGGGCATTCGCACTCCCTTCTGCTGGGCACCGCCCTGTAGCTCTGCAGCGTTTCTAAGCAGAGGTGCCTGTAGCAGCGCCGGTCAGCTGAAATGGTGCTGAATAAGGTTCCTCTTTTGTGAGATTTTTCTTTCAGTACCTTACAGTCTTTCCTAGCCTCGTGACATTTTCACATTAATTAACATATTTTCTTTTCCATTTCACATGATTAATAATGAGTAGTACTAAACATAGGATGGGTAGTATCTTTACTTCATATATGCTCTATCCTTTGTGATGGTGATCATCACTACTGTAAATCCAGATTTCCAACTGGATATGTCTTCCATAAAACAACTGGAGAGTTTCCCCTGCTGGCATAAGAGAATACCATGAGATGATGTCAGAAACTTCTGCTTTTTCATTATAATGAATGGTCATTAGCTACAATAAAATAAGATACAATTTACTGTTTTTAATACTTCTAACAGGATTAATATTTGTGCCATCTGTGATGTCAATTTTCTGACATTGTGGGCTCTTTTAAAAATATATATGTATATCAACATTACACTTTAGTGTGTTCCCAGAAAGCCTACATACTTTGGAAGTCCATGACAGAATGGATACAGTCAAAGAGTACATCTTGTAAGAAACTGAATTTAAAGTGTCATTACCGTACACACTGAACAAAGTCACTACATTCATTCGTGCTTCCAGTTGTGTCAACATTACTCTGTCCTCTACTTTTCTCCAGATAAGGGATCTGGAATAAAGCTGTAAAAGATGACTGGAAAATAGATTTGTTTTAATCCAAAACACCGGTAACTATAAATTAGATGTTCCAGTCATCCAAACTTAGAAGGATTTTAATCTCATTTGCTTAAGCCTTCCTCTTGTCCACATCACCATGATGGTTTTGCCCTGCATCTCTCCAACCCTGCCCTAAGCTGCCAGATGCCTGCCTGCAATGCTCTTACAAGTCATCCAAACTCTTTAAAAATCGATGAGACTCAGCGGAGTAGAAACTCTATCATACCCTACACTAAACAACTGATTTCTGGCAATGCCCATGGGATGGCAGAGCATGCTGAAGAGTTGGCAGGCTGTTGATGGCTTCCTGAGCCGAAGATCCCACTGTGCCTGCTCCCATGCTCTCCTTGTCATTTCCCAGGAAACCCCCAAGACTTGCTCAGGCCCTCTGGATGGGGAGGGAGAAAGGGGTGCTGGGAGATGCAGTTTCAGTTTGTGCCAGTCTCTGAAATTTCATGGGTAATTAGTGTCACCAGCTGGTACTAATTGGGAGCAGGGGGAAAGGACGGTTAGGATCTCCATGCCCATTGCATACACTTTTGGTTGAGGCTCTGCTGGCATCTTCATTATAGGGAATCCTAGAGCATTTTTAGGGGTTTAATAGCGCAAGTTTTAGCTAAATTAGGTTTAATTTTTCTTAGCTCTTTGTAAGCTGAGGAAATCTATGAAAGCATCCCACAGTATTTTATATTGACTGATTTGGACCATTTGCCATTTAATTTAAAAGCACATCTCAGAACTGATTACTTGCAAGGTACTGGCCCTACTGAATGGAATAGCAAAACTCCCATTCATCCCAGGCAGGATTTTACCGTCAGGTGAAGGGAAGAGAGCTGGGTACTCCTCAGGTTTAGGCTCTAATAGAAGATTTTTTTTTTCTCAGTCTTCAGTTAATATTTGTTATGTCAAAGAGCCTGAATGTGGCTCTGCTTTGAAGCTTATGTATATAAAAAAATGTTATCAGTGTTGGAAAATCCAGCAAAAATTATTGCTTTTCATGAAGTATCTTGACATTTATTATACATTAGGAAGTAGTAAAACAGAAGAATCTACAGATTTCTATGATGTGGGTTATTAGCATAATGTCCCTATAATATGCGACAAGCCAGTGTTATAACAGTGCTATGATAAACTGTGCCAGTGATCAACATATCCCGGAGCTATGCATAGTGAAATGATATACTATTTTAATTATATGTCATCATTTTATTACAGATTACAGAGTATACCAATCACAGGATAGTTGAGGTTGAAAGTGGTGATCATCTAGTCCAGCTGCCCTGCTCAGAGCATGGTCAGCTAGAGCGAAAGGCACCTCTGGTGATCATCTAGTCCAGCTGCCCTGCTCAGAGCATGGTCAGCTAGAGCAGATGGCTCAGGATCATATCCAACCGGGTTTTGAATATCTCCAAGGACTCTACAGCCTTTCTGGGCGATCCTCACAGTAAAAAAAAAAAAATCTTATGCTTAAATGGAATTTCCTGTATTTCAGCTTGTGCCCATTGTCCTGACACAGAACACCACTGAGAAAAGCCTGGCTCCACCTTCTTTACTCCCCCTATCAGGTATTGATACACATGGATAAGATCCCCCTGAGCCCTCTCCTCAACCTCCATGTTGAACAGTCCCAGTTCCTTCAGCCTCTCTGCATATGAGGGGTGCTTCTGTCCTTTAATCATTTTTCTGGCCGTTTGCCTTACTCTTTCCAGTAGCTTCATGTCTGCCTTACACTGGGGAGCCTGGAGCTGGACACGGAACTCCAAATGGAGTACTAAGGTGAGATTAGCATGTCGTGCCTAGTAGACATCTACTTAACTGTCAGACGTAACAACGTGTACTGTAGTGCTGGTGGTCCAACCCAGGGTCAAAGGAGGTTTACCAACAAAGAGCAAACAGCCAAAATACAGTTTCTTGTAATAAAAAAATATCCTAGATGGCAGCTAAGATAGGTGCTGTTTATATGAATCAAATAGGGTTTTCTTTGTGATAGGAAATAATCTGATTGTAGTCGATGAGATAAAATGTGATTTGCATGCCAGGGAACCGAAATGAGAGAGTGTATGGGAGCGACATTGCAGACTGAGTTGGCAGGGACTTGTCATTTCCATCCCTTTGCATCTGACTGGATTGAGTTAGTTATTCTTAGCCATCTCACATAGATTAATATCTCCCAGGATGGCAATTCAACAACTTGCCTTGCCAGCTTTCTCTAGTTCCTTTTTGTTTGTTTGTTTGTTTGTTTCAGTGTAAATTCCTTACTGATTGTTTTCTTTGAATTATTCCTCATCTTCTCTGCATCATTTTTGTACTTTATTAGTATACAGTAGCAAATGTCACCTTCATTCCTGACTTGGTATCCTTCTTCTTCCCCTCTTTCAAACTCTTAGATGGCAACATTGTTTTCCTTTTTATTTTTTTTTTTCCAACCTCTGCCTTCATTATTTGCATCTTTAAGCAAATTCCCCAAAGCCCTATAGATTCTTGTGGGAGACTTTCTCTACTGGGCTGCTGGATTTGCATCTCTCATCAGGGACACTGTGTAATGTATCTGCTTGATGGCAACACAAGGAAAAAAAGGTTTTTTACAAACAACTTGCTGCCAGGCTCCGCTACACCAAGTGGAAAAAACCCATCGGTCTGGTTAAGTGGGATGTGGTTGTTAAAATGCCAGCCCTCATCTAAACACAGTTTGCACTATTAATCCTGAGTAAACCTGCAGGGTCACTCACACCTGGAGTGATGGTGACTTAGAAAATCTGTTGGAAGCATATTTCCTTTTCCTCTCCACTCTCTGATGGACAAGAGGTGTCATGTGGGAAATTTTGCTTTTGCCTGGAAATTATTACTGTCATTGGAGGAGCACCAAAACAGAGTATTCATTTTGTACACGCCCATGCCACCTTAAACTGCCAATGGGGTGGGTTTCAACCAGGTTATCAGACTGCACAGTTTTCCCCTCCTAGAAAACTGCAATTTCCCTCTTTCCTGAGGAACTGCATTCTCTGGCGTAGGGCCAGTCAGGTTGGGCTGGTGCTTAGAAGCAGTAACAACTTAATCCAGCATGGCTAAATCCTTGATGGTTCATTTCTCATAGCCCTGAGGAAAATCAGATAGAAGAGTTTTCACAGAAGATAGTTTCCTTCATATCAGAATATGACTACGAAGATGGTATTGACTTCTCACTTTCTATGTAATAGGCTTTGCTGCACTTTACTAATGTTATCTCCAGCTGTTAGACTATATTCTTCCTAAAGCCTGGGGAAGAACACAGGAATTTTGAAATTAGTCCTTGTTCACGAATAATTGTGTTTAAATCTATATGATGCTCCTTAGAAAAGATAACAGTGTGACTCTTGCCTCCCCAGTCTCTAACAACTGAAATAAGAAACGAATAGTTGCATTTTCTATCAGGAAAAAATATATTCGTGTGTGTTAGAGTACTGGTTAGAGCTTGAGAGATTATATTTGGGGGGGGGCAGGGAGAGAGAGAAGGGATGAGGGGAGGATACTTCCTCTAAAACTGTGGCAACTTTCGAACTTGGTTTAACAAAGTCTCTGGAAAGCAGGTGCCACCTTGCAGGATAAGTAATGTGGCTATTTAATTAAGCAACCACCTAAGCAGCTGTTTGCTTCAGAACATTGCTAGTAAACTGCAGAACCATTTGCACCAATTTAGACTGACCCTAGCCAAGCAGTAGGACTAAAAACCGTGTCCACTTTTCCTTTGTTGTTGCTCCAGCCTACCAATATTCTCAAGAAGAGAAAACCCAAACCAACAACACTTCATGGGATCTAATGTCTGAAGATCAGGAGGGAAAAGTTGATTTCTGCATTTTCACTTTGAGAGAATTTTAAACTCGGGGTGGAGATTGAGGGGAAAAAATCCTTTTTTTTCTCTATTTTTCCTGTTAAAAAGAACTGTTGAGGAAGCATAAAGATTACATCAGACTCTGTTACAGAGAGTAAAACATGGAATCCTGTATTCATTTTCTTCTCAAACCATCAGTTTAAATCTTTTGCTTTCTTTAGAATAGAATTGAAAACAGCATTCATTCTCCTGACTATGAATATACACCGATTAGGAATCCAAAAATAGATTGTCCTCAAAGGCATGCATTCTGCAGAATTGCTTACTCTGACAATGACAGGAAAACCTACAGTATCAGTTCTGCAGCTGGTCAGAGGTGGTAAAGATCTTAAGGGTTTGGAAAATTTATTGAAATTTGAAACAAAAGTTCAAATGAATCTATGTGAATTTGAGTGATGCCTGCAATCTATTTTTATAGCACACGTCCAGAGCATAAAACAGTATTGCAAGAGAGACACATAACCAATGACAAGCATCTGTTGCAAACAAGTATTATTAACACTTGCATACAGTGTTTCATTAACTAATCATAACAAAATTGTGAAATCAATGTAAGGAATTCTATAACTCTAGATCTTTACTGAATGATCACTGTTTTTTAGTCAGGCTGCTGAGAAATAAATTATTCATTTTAAGCCTCTTACAAATTTCAGCTATGGTTCCTAGTGGAGGTTTGATACATCATGTGCCATTTTGTGTACATACACAGAAAACGGAAAGGTCTGGATCAGCCAAGAGTACGCCAGGGTGCTGCACTTTGGGACACTCAATTTCCAGCTGTCTTAATGCTTGGCAGAATATCCAATGTCAAAATCAGCACTTGTGCTTCTGTGCATTGGAAGATTAGCCTTATAGGAATGTGCCAGTACACTGGCTAGAGACCTTTGCAAGGCTAATGATATCATATACTGTGTACATCTGAAATCTCATCCACTCACCCTTTTCTGGCCCACTGGGAAGCATCTCCTCTGCTTTAGAGCCACAACTCTTGACCCTCCCGTGGTCCTGGGCTCTTCCGCACTGTATTAAAGAAATATTTCAAGTTCAGGACTGAGGATGGAAAGCTGAGCCATGGCTTTTCCACAGTTTCTGCATGATTCATTGGTGGGGAGGCAGGGAGCTTGTTCATCCACAGCTAAGTCCTGCTGCCTCGTGTTAATATAAGCTGGAATGATATCAGGGCCTGGTATCACAGTGGGACCTATTGAATCTGCAAGGTATCAGACTAAGATGTACTTCATGCTATTCATTTGCCTTGTGCAGCCTAGATCAGACCATTTCAACAGATCATAATCTTGTTAGTGATAACCACAGCATAAACGTATTTTTCAGACAAATGGGTAATGCAGCAAAATAAATCGGCAGAGTGCTGCTTATAATAAATGCTAATCTGTGTGTTACAGATGCAGAATATCTTGTATATATTAGCAACATTAATCTTTACAACAAAAAATGTAAATTTGATAGTGCAAAGTCATCCAGAAGACCTGCATTACAAACACTTCCTGGCTTTTACAGAATGCATTTGCCAGTAGGATGCAAAAAAAAGTGATCCATATCGGCAGAGTGCTGCTTATAATAAATGCTAATCTGTGTGTTACAGATGCAGAATATCTTGTATATATTAGCAACATTAATCTTTACAACAAAAAATGTAAATTTGATAGTGCAAAGTCATCCAGAAGACCTGCATTACAAACACTTCCTGGCTTTTACAGAATGCATTTGCCAGTAGGATGCAAAAAAAAGTGATGCATATTTTTCATTTAAATGAAAAAACATTTAATTTTTGTTTTGGTTCCTTGATCTTGTTTTAGTGCCTGCTTATACATTTTCTAGCTTTTGAAAATAAAATAATTCATAATTATTAGTGCAAGCTACTAGTTGTCTTGCTGCCCCAAGAAAGGTAGACAACAAATGCCAGTGCTTTTCAGCTCTTGAAAACATTTACATTTTCTCTGGGTTAAACACTGTTATCAGTGTATCTAATCCAAGTCTGTTACATGGAACACAGCATCCATCTCTTCTCGTGGCCACCCTGTCCCCATGAAGTCCTTTGCAAACCTGAATGCTGATCTTTACAAGCACCTCATACTGCAATGGCCACGTACAATTCAGCTTCAGCCTCTCAGGTGCCCAAGCCTGTCCCCAGTCAGGCACCGAACCAGCCATTTGTGCTGCACACGTGGAGAGGGGCCAGGTAGGCTTTGCCAAGCATCCTTCAGGAGCAGGGGGAGGCACAGACAGGCTGGGAAGGCATGAGGGAGGAACCTGCAACAGTCTCCTCAACGGACCACCACACGAGTGCTAAATGGCCAAAATATCTGCTCTCTGCTAGGTAACCCCAGCCATGACTATATGCCAAGCCTCCTTGAAGGTTTGTCTTTAGGTACCAGTTCAAGAAAACACTGCTCTTCCAGTGCAATAATTCATATACATCTATCATCAGGAGCCAGATTGCCCACAGCCTTAATCCAGTTTATAAAGAGGTGCATAAATTAACCCTTCTGCAAGTCACTTGCACAGTCCTGGCAGAAGGGCTCACCAGAGGAGCCCGGGCATGTGCTGGGAGGTATGCCCTCGGATCCTCCTTGAGGCCAGGGGAGGGGAGGAGACAGGCAGCAGGCAGGCAGGGTTAATTTTTGCTGTCTGTGCCAGGCAAAAGAGCCCACCACAACTTTCTAAGGGCTTCTTTAAATGTTTGCTCTGTATAACGAGGGAGTGCTGGAGAAGCGATGTTTCTGTTGTGAGGCAGAACTTAAGCCTTTGCCTGAGGATGGGATGAATAGGGTTTTATTTAAGGTTGTACCTAAAGGCACAATCTATCCCTAATTAGTTGCATATTTGACCTAAAATATTTATTTTTCCTTTCATCCAAACCCTGAGTGATTTTCCTCTTGAACCTCATTCTTTGTTCTTTTCAGAACTGCAATAAATACTCCAACTTAATGCATTAAATATGAAAAGACTTACTGAAGGGGCCCAACTTATAAATGATTCAAAAGGCCATATGCTGGAAAGCATCTACTGGAAAACATTTATTATTAATTTCACAGTTTAGATGAAGTTCCTATAGGGCAGTCATTTATTAAATATTGATTTGTGTTAAGTCCACCAAATATGTTTATCTGTACGACATCACATATAACCAAATAGCAGCAAAATACAAAAATGTTCCAATCGCTGATTTAGGTGATGAATAGAAAGTGCTTATTTTGCTAAGGTACCAAACATAACCAAAGCATTTAGTTGAGACAGCAAACATTGTGTCACTAAAGCAAAGAGTGATTTGAGATAGGACGAGAGGAAATGGCCTCAAGTTGTGCCAGGGGAGGTTTAGATTGGACGTGAGGAAAAATTTCTTTCCTGAAAGAGTGGTGAAACATTGGAACAGGCTGCCCAGGGAAGTGGTGGAGTCCCCATCCCTGGAGGTATTTAAAAGACGAGTAGATGAGGCACTTAGGGACATGGTTTAGTGGACATGGTGGTGTTGGGTCGACGGTTGGACTCGATGATCTTATAGGTCTTTTCCAACCTCAATGATTCTATGATTCTATGAGAGTTAGAATAAGTAGCATTAAATTGAATACAGGAAAAACTTCTTGGGCAAAAAGTTATAAATATTAATTGAACTAAAATAAGTATGTTAATTAAGGACATGTCACCTTCAAAAGAAGAAAATTACTTTTCAGACAAAGATTTCATAATCTGAACCAAAACTACTACTGACTTATGGAAGTAATAGCATCCTTCTGAAAGGTGTACTTGAAAGAGCTGTGCCAAATGCTGGTGAGTTAACTCCTTCTTACCAGCCAGCTCTTTCTAGACTGAACAGATGGTAATTTACTCAAACAGTTCACACAGGTATCATTTTGTGATAGAGCCCAAACAAATGATGGTGAAGAATTAACATGATGTTGACTTTTTTTCACCCCTTTGGATCATTTCGTGTTAGACAGTTGGGTGCTGAATTAAAAGAACTAGCAGGTAATACTCTTCCAAAAATGAACAAGTGAGGTCAGACTGTATGGAGGTGCATGTAGACCGACAGGGGATCTTCAACAACATAATAAATTACTCCTGATTTCCCAAACTCAAAAAAGGAGAGTTGTCATTGTAGTGTTATTGCAACAAAGCATTATAATTAATGTTAACTACATTAACACCAAGATGAAACAAAAATATATGGCTGTACAAACTTGTGAATTATTTAGATGTTACTGCTGCTGGATCTATCTGAGGTGATCTGAATCCTTATTATAACTTCCCCACCTCCCCAGTAATGCTGGTCATTCACTGCGATCACTGTGATCACTGTATCTATGAGCCAGAAAAGAAAGGGCAGATCCACAAAGGAGGCTGATTTCAAGAGAGTGTTTTCCTTCAGTCAGTTCCACATCTCCCAGGATGGACATTTTGGGACTCTGGATTTTTTTACCATTCCTTTAGTCAAACTGTTCAATAGCCAAGCGGTCTTCCCACAGAATTAAAAAATACCCAAAGCTGTTCACAGATCATTAAGCCTGAATTATATTCACTGTTAGCAGTTCTAAGCAAGGCTAAGTAAGCCTATCCTTACAACCAGAAATTATCCACACAGAGGAATTTTCCTAAAGCATCAACAGCACATTCAAAGCAAATGTTCTCTAATGCTGGCTGTAAATAGTGATTCAGCATCAGTGATGCTGGAGATCTCTAGGAAATTTTAAAATAGCAAAGCCAGATCAAAACTTTACCGTGATTCCACGACAAGAGAAGGCTGATCTGAAACTTAGTGAGAACCCAGAGTCATCCTGTCACTTACTCGCAGTCCTTCAGCAGTAAATGGGGCCAGCAGGAGGTCTCTTCACCAGATCAAGGGATCTGGTAGGGAGGGAAATTCTTTGCAGTGATGGTGTCATGCAAGGGAGGGAGCCAACTGAGAGACACAGAGCAACACATCCAAAATATGAGTCCAGGTCTGATTCAACACCACACAGAAATTACTTGTGAAATCAGTGTCAGAACTATTTTAAGACTTTCTACTCTACAATCATCCTACAGTTCTGAGCGTTACGGTGCTTCTTGATATTGCTTTAAATTTTAATTTAACCCCTCCTTTAGAGTCCATACTGACCATGTCTTTCATTTTTAAAGTGCTTTCTCTTTTCATTGTGCTGGGAGAATGTAAGTGTGATTAGATGTGGTGTCCTGAACACTGCAGTGGACTAATCAGATAGTCAAGCCTAAAATAAAAAGTATTTTATATACAGTAAGACAATATACTGAATAACTTCCTTTTAGCTTTTCTACTTAGTTAGCAGTAAAGCTTAGTCATGATGGGGAAAAATTAAATGCGTAAATATTCATGCTGAAATAATAGACTCCACTCTGATGTCATTTACATTCGCAGGAATTAAAGTTGCTTTATCCTGCTATCCCACATTACAAGTCCAGATAATTCTGCAGAAACCTTTATGGATTTACAATAGCCTAAATGAAATCGGGACCCTAAGAGCTTACATTTCCACTCAGCCCTCATCGTGCACATGCATATTTCATGACCATCAGCACTAGCTCATCGGCTACTTTGCCATTTGCAATGAGCTACAGCACTGTATATTTCTAACCTAAAACACTTTTCAGTCTTCTATTGAGGACTGATTAAAGGCAAGGCTGCTGGCTCTATGAACAAGTGCCGAATGACAAAAGAGCTGTGTGCTCAGCTTGAAGATATTCCTCTGATGAAAGGATATACTTTTAAAGTGTGACTGCCATGTAAACAACAGCAGCGCATCTTTAGATGGTTGTCTGTGTCAGTAAAGGCACACCTTCGGTTTTCAATACCTCACCTCCTCCCACTTTCTGGGGAAGAGTAATGCTTACAATGTAATGGGGGCCTAATCCAACAAAATGAGAGGCCTCAAGAGGTGTCGCTTTGACTTAAGTGACAAATCTACTGCTAATGATCAAACAGCTTCTAGTAGTAGGGGAGTGCCGGATTGAACATCCCCACCCCATTAAAAGATCTAGCACTTACCTCACATTGGGCTCTCCAGTACTGAACATATGCTCTTATAAGTGACAGAGCACCGAGGGGACTGTAAAATTGATCCAGCTGAGACGATAATACATCCTTTCCTATTCACAGCTCCTTTATTAGATTCAGCTAAAACTAACTTTTGATGTTTGTGTGTAATGCAGGATGAAGTGATGTTCCAGAGGTTTGGAAGCTGTAAAATGCAGGAAGCTGTAGAAAAGACAGAAGCTTGGTTTAAGAAGCTTAAATCCCATGGGTAGATGCTGTTATTCATGGTTAGGATTTGCTAATTGAGATGTCAGCAGATCTGCTAAAGAAACTGTCCAGCTGTGAAATCCATCATTAGCAGAGTGCTGAAACAAAGGCATCTTCAAGAGCCTCTAGCTGAGGTAGCATTCACCCGGCTCAGGTTGCTCCCAGGGCAATGGGAGCAACTCCTTTCTTGAAAATGCTTCGAGTGTTGCACTTTCCTCATTTTCATGCTTTGGTGATCAAATTAAGTCCTTGGTATTGCTGCAACTTTTTGAAGGACAATGCATTTTCAATGACTTAGGTTTTGCAAAATATTTACTAGGTTTTGCAGACAATTATGTTTTTAAACGGTTCTTAGTTTTTGTGAGCAAGATCTCAATCAAATCTGGAAGAAATCTATCCTTTCCCCTCTACTCTCTCTACAGGAAAGATTTCTGAGAGAACAACAAATAAGCAAGTTGGGGAGGGTGATCCATGGATGTGTTTCAGAATTTACCCCATTTGGAACAAGTAAGCAGAGATCAGATTGTGGCTCCAGAGAGTTGCAAAAGCTGTGCTTGGCAAAGAACTGTCTGAGGTAGGCTAACAAAAATAAACCATGAAGTGGGATGTGAGAGGAAGATCAGATGCGGGATAGCTGCTTACCTAGAAACAAGAAGAAAATGCACTAGCCTTCAGTCCTCCCCAACATGCTGAGAAAGCAGGATGCTGACATTATTTTCCATGATCACTTCTTCTAGGAAGGTGATGAGGTTGAGGGGCAGGGTAACCTTATGTCCTTTGCTGTGATAACTTATTGACCTTTACAATAATTGTAGTTGGCTTTGCACTGTGAGATGGTGGAAATGTACTCATACATAAATGCATGGCTGTCTCCTGGCCATGAAAGTATTTGTGTGCTTTCTGAGGGGAGACTTTCTGCAGGGTTCCTCAGGGCTCTGCTTTTCTCTTTCTAAACTGATGTTGGAAAACTCATCCCACTGCCTTGGTGGAAGAGAAATCAAAGGGAATTATTACACTTGTGACGAGCACATGAAGCACTTCGCAAAAGCAAGGCAAGTCTGTGGAAAAGGAAGGGAGCTACCACAGACCAGACAAGGCTGGGCACACTCCAGCTCTGAAGGGCTCTGCAAACGCTCAGATCCAATTGAAAGTAAATGTGTCATTCAGGATGAGAGCTCGCCTCTGCTCCAATGCAGCCTTCTGCCTGCATGGAGGAATTGCCCAGGTGCCTTATGGGAGCCTCAGGGGGACTAAAGGACCCCTGGCTACTTGGCCAAGCCAGATGTTTGAAGTGTGTGTGGTTAACTTAAATGTAATGCATCCATATCAGTGTTTTCCATTTAAGAGTTTGTAAGAGTCATAAAAGCTTAACTAGTAAGGAAGAAGAAAGGGGTCTCAGTCACAAATTAAGATTTAGATGAGTTTTGGGGGAAATCTGGATTCAAAACTTGGTTTTGTCACAGACTTCGTTGTAACTTGTGTGTGATTTTTGTAATACGTCATTTCAGTTTCTCAAGGGTTGCTCCACAGGAGTATTAAAGAATGTTAAACATTTTAAAAAGTATCAAATATGCTTGGCCCTATAAGATTATTAAAGGAATACATATATTGGCATTTGTGAAACATTTATACATGGGGAAAAGGCTGGTTTTAATATTTCCCCCATATTAACGTTTGATCAGTCCAAGCAGTTACTTTACATTATTTTCCCTTGGTTTAGGAGGTTTTGGGCTTCCTGCTAAGTCAATATTCCCGTATTGCGAGTGGAGCGTAGAATGATGGCAAACAGGGAACGGTTGTTTCCTAATGTTTAGATTTTAAAATGGAAGCTCAGCTGATGTCAGTAAACCTGTCTCAAAAAGAGAAAGTGTCTCATTAAGTGTACATCTCACTCATCAGTAACTCTCATCTAACACTTCTTTCCTCTACTGGGAAACTTTGTGGAAAGTAAGTTATGGAAAGGAAAGGTCATTATCATTTTTAATTAAGATTATATGCAGTTATGCTTGAGATCTTGCCTTCTCTTTTTTGCACGCTATATGCACACCACTGTGAAATAAAATAAAATATGGTGTGTCTCTGTTTCTACAAAAGGATTCCCTTCAAAACTCTCTAAAGCCAGTTAGCTATGTCTCTTTGCCTGCACCAAGAATATCAACACACACTGTTAATCTTCCCAGTTCTCTCATTTCCTTCGGCTGTTTAAATTGTTTGAGGCAGTGAGTAGCAAACAGAAAATACGTTATTGCATTCTGTATGCTTCTGTAATTGTGATGCTTTTCTAAATGAAAAAGATTATACTTTTCCACTTTCTTACTTTGTCCCTTTCTCAACAATGGCTGATTCTGTGAGAGCCAACTTTATGCCAATTAAAGCAGTCATGGATTCTTCCACCTGGGAAAACTTCTGTTAGTAAAACCTGATGCAGCAGCCCTGCTTGCCCAGCCTGCAGCTCCTCCTGTGGACACCAAGGCAGGATTGCTGGGTCCAGCTGACATGGTGACCCCCTTCCAATAGCCAGGTCTTCCTCGCTCCCTCCCTCATCTCTGCTTGCTGCAAACCCTCGTCCCTAGGACTGCTGACCTATTGAAGATATCCTTTATAGAATAAAGTTAATCACACCCACAGGCAATGAAGACGAAACTATTCAGATGTAGATAGCCACCTTCCAGATGTCTATACTTGGGTGGTGAACCGCACCCAAAATAATAAATGTTATATCATAACCAGAGTGGCAAAACTGAGTTTACTGTACACCAATAAGAAATCCTAAGCTGGCTCTGGCTAATCCTAGTCAGTCTGGACACCACAAAATCCTAGTTTTAGTGTGGACACCACAAAGCCAAGCTGCTGTTAGTTCTACAGTCCTGGTCCTGTGTGTTGCTAATTTTCATTAGCTCACAGGTTCTTCATTACCATGGCCCATGGAATTGTCTTCAGAAACAAAATTGGGTGATTTAAAAGATTGTCCGCTTATAGGACCCTTCCCAAAAGGCAATATTGATTCTAGTGAATATCTAGTGAAGACTGCATCAGGTTTGTCTTCTTCTGCCCTAGCTAGTTCTCCAACACCACCCCATCAAGCATTTAATCCTTAGTCACCCTCATATGCTTTCAGCCATACTTCCACAGCATGCAACACACATTTTGAATTTCACACCGTGAAAATACTACTCTACAATAAAACTGCACAGCATTTTGCATTATGGGAGCTGAAAAAAATGAGGAAAAATCATAATACTGTCTTAGGGTCACATGAACTCAGGGCTAAGTACCTGATATCATGGACCAGACCAGTCTGCTCTTGAGGAGGCTAACCCCAAAAGTTGTGTGTGGTGAGCACCCTGCATTGCCTGCACTCCAGGAACTGGTCCTGGATGGGATGCATATGTCAGTGATGCTGTAGCAAATAAGCCCAACTTACTGCCAGGTTAACATTTACCAGTGCAGTTAGAAAACATATGGGACACTGCTGGAGATTTGATACTGGACACATCAAATTTAGATCTTATCTATTCCGTCCACTTCTTGTCTCTAATATATTTTGATTTTCATTAATGGTTTCCATCAATATTGTGATTGCTCCTCATACTCTCATGAACACAAGCAGTTTTGCGCCACCCCCACCCCCCCGATTACATCAAAACAATTATGTGTTTCAGGATCTTTACTGCAAATTTAAAACATTCTTCCTTATATTGAATACTTCCAACTAAAACCAAGTACCAGCAGTGCCTCATGCATAGAACCTGTATGAGGAAAACACCACCAAAAAGGAATCTTTAATCTAGTGCCCAGATGAAAGGTGGTTGTTAGGAAGCTGTGTTAGGGATGGGGGCCGAAGAAATCACTCTCACCACATACAGTAGTTCTCAACAGGAGACCTTTAACCGAGGTGGAAGTTGAGGAAGAGAAGGAGAATATAAGTTTTGAGGCTCCTGTAACATCGGTCACAGCATGACCTCAGCTCTATCCCTCCACTGGATGCCACTGCACTAGGGGTGCTGCTGTGTGGCCGAGTGGCTCCGTAGCCCTGTGTGCAAGGGCACGCAGAGGCAAGCTTCCAGGTCTTCTGGACCAGTGCTGCCAGCTTCCCTTTCGCAAGCGCTGACAAAATCACTTGCTGTCAAACCCAGTGTTTATCTATATGTCGAGATTATCTCTAGCCATCAGATTCTGAGTGTCTCCTAAAGATTAAGTTAGCGTGGGTGACTGTGAATGTATAAATACAGTGTGATGACTGCAGAGAGATCCAAACACCCTTCTGGATTAGAGGCCAACACAGACTTCACTCTCCAGACTAAGTATCTTGTTGAAGAAGTAGACTTATCAACATCAATTTGTTCAATTATGGTATCAGGTGAGCTCTCAACACGCTTCAGCGCTGAATCAAGCTATGTCAGGACAATTGTCTTTGATGAAACCAATGGAAGATTGATTATGGATTTAGATGGAATATGAAATCAAAATTCAGTCGTTGGTTGTCATTGACACATTTATAAACCGTTTTACCTCTCCTAAATTACAAAGTATGAACAGGTTTGAGTTGGGTAAAAAAAAAGACAAAGGGAAATTATGCACATTTCATTGTTCTTTACAACAACCAGGATTTTTAATTGCAGAAAACACTCATCAAGTATTAGCAACCAAATGTAGACAATATATATAGCACAACAAAATAGAATGAATAATCTGAAGCCTTTCCAGACTAATAAGAATAACTAATCTATGAATCAAAGGATAATTGAATATTCTCCAGTATCTTCCCTGCTTTCAACTATTTAATCCAAGTACCTTCTTCAAATGAGAAAATCTATTTTAGCTGAAAAAAGCTCATGTTTATTAACACAAAAATCAGAGCACAAAAGCAGCTGCTAGATAGCAATTTGCATAACTGAAAACTATGATTGTTTCATGACTTTCTTTGCTGGAAGATCAACTTTTTTTGTACTTGATTCTTTTTTTCCCTTGACATTTTTCCTTTTCATTGCAATCCCCCAAAATTTAACACAGCTCACTGGGGACAGCTGCATGGTCTCAGCCCATGCTACTCTACTTTCAAGTATTTAATTGGCCTCAGAAGAGCAATTAGCTGTATGTACTGCCTTTTTATCCATACGTTTTTCTGAAAACTATGTAATTGATGCAATATACCAAATATACAATTTCATGTGAAGTATCTGTAAGACAAGATACTGACAAACCTCTCATGTTTAAGAAAAAAAAATATTTCTGATGAATATAAGGAATATATACACATTTGTAAACCAAGAGATGTCTGATTTTATGCATTATTACATTTGAATGAGTAAAGATAGCAATTAGAACAACTAATTTTTAAAAATGTGTCTGTTGAATGTTTTACCATAAGAAATATACTTTTCATTATTTTTAAATAATATTGGTCCTAGTGATAGGGCTACCATTTTGTGAAATTGTGGTGGGCTGACCCTGGCTGGACGCCAGGTGCCCACCAAAGCTGCTCTATCACTCCCCCTCCTCAACTTGACGGGGGAGAGAAAATATAATGAAAGGCTCGTGTGTCGAGATAAGGACAGGGGGAGATCACTCACCAGTTACCATCACAGGCAAAACAGACTCGACTTGGGGAAATTAGTTTAATTTATTACCAATCAAATCAGAGTAGGGTAATCAGAAATAAAATCAAAGCTTAAAAACACCTTCCCCCCACCCTTCCCTTCTTTCCAGGCTCAACTTCACTCCCGATTTTCTCTACCTCCTCCCCACCAGCAGTGCAGGGGGACGGGGAATGGGGGTTGTGGTCAATTCATCACATGTTGTCTCTGCCGCTCCTTCCTCCTCAGGGGGAGGACTCCTCACACTCTTCCCCTTCTCCAGCGTGGGTCCCTTCCATGGTGTCCTGGTTTCAGCTGGGATAGAGTTAATTTTCTTCCTAGTAGCTGGTACAGTGCTGTGTTTTGGATTTGGGATGAGAACCATGTTGATAACACACCGATGTTTTAGTTGTTGCTAGGTAGTGTTTACA
>NW_008795863.1:5379060-5394466 GCF_000699145.1 Aptenodytes forsteri | reverse complement strand
CCCCCTGCTACCAAAACCTTGCCACACAAACCCAATACAGAAATATATGTATAATCTTACACAGTCGTCATAAAACGTATTTCTCAAAAATGTCTCCTCTCAGGGAACATAATTCATTTTAGTCCCAGTGTTTCACACCAAATTGACATGACTTCACTTTTATTTTTGAAAGCCCTGAAAATATAGACATAAAGATGAAAATGTGAAAAAAAGTTATGCATGCCATAGCTCTTACATCATTTTCAGCATGGAGTATGAATAATAGCTCTTATATTTTAGATCTTTTTTTTCTTTTTAATTGGGCTCATTTTTCAGCTTACATAAAACAAATCACCTCGGTAGTTAAGTGATCTTCAAATAATCCAGTTTGCAATCAACTGTTCTGGACCATATCTGAGCCTCGTGACCTCAGTATCAGAAGGTATATTTATGTGAATCATAGTGTTGATATTCATGTTTCTCCCTCTGCCACACTTCTCTTTCTTTTCCGCTTTTTAAATGTTAAATATTTTATACCCTTTCAGTTTCTAAGTGAATAGTTTGTTATGGATGACTGACAGTGCAGTTGTATAACTGTTTATCTGTTTTCTGTTACTTTTACTTCTCTTACTTTTCTGTTACAAAGTGCGTTTGGTGTCAGTCACGAGATCAGTTTGATCCATTTGAAATGAAAATCTTGGGTTTTGTACTAACAGATACCTCCTGCATGAATAGATAGTTACTGTAGCACAGATTATATTATTGGCATGGTAAACTAAAGGTTAAAAATGCTCAAATTTAATTTTCAAAATAAGACTCTAAAATCTTTAATATTTACCAAAATCAGTAATGGTTTGAGCACCTAATCTGAGCCTTTGTTAAATCTTTTGCAATTAAGAAGGGAATAATTTCATAACACAACATTTGCAAGGACAGAAATGGTGGTGTGGTACAATCTCTCTGCAGGGTAGCAAGAGGTTTTCCATCCTCTCCATACACTGACCTGCAGGACGAGCAGCAAATAACGGGTGGCTGTTGATGGTGCACTTTTAAAGAACACAATGCATTTAAAACAGCGGAGGTGAAACCTCTCTGCACTGAAATCAATAGCAGCTTGAAGGGAATCAGAATATCTGCTGGAACAAAGAGAAACAATCCATAGGAACAACAGAGTAGTCCTCAGTAAAGGTAACCATTGAAAGCAAACTGAGAAAGAGAATGGTTTAATATTAAAACCAAATCTAGTTAGAGAAAAAAAAATAGAGTCTTTCTACATAACTGTCCTGTAATTAACAAAAAGTTTAAAATCTCATCTAGGATTTATTACAGATGCAGACAGGCAGTGTATGGCTGCAGATTTCAGGCTACCACTTCAGCCTATTTATTCTGCCCTCAGCCAAAGGAAGGGACCGATGCCTGTGACAAATCCACTGCGTTTCTGGATTTCTGCGCCCAAGGGGGTGGGTGAGAGTGGGAAGTGGCTGCAGCAAAATCAGAAATATTTACTTTTTTTTCCTGGGAATTGAGAGTGAGTTCCAAAAGACTGCAATTTAAACTGGGTTTCAGCCCTTGTAGTCCTCAGAATTCGCTCAGTTTATATTGAAAGTGGCACATTGAACCCATAACAAAATGCTATTGCACTGTGGGTGGAAAAAAATTCTTTGGAAAGCATTGATGTGAGTAGCTTTTAATATGCTATTGCCAATCATCAATAATCTAATTCAAACTGACTGCAGCCATATTTATTAACTAATTATTAGCTAATTCATTGTTTTAAACTTTTCCTCACATTATATTAGCGACAAACCTGTGCTCTTATCTCTGACTGGAATTTAAATAGGTGGCAGGCTTTGTGTACGTCAATGCCTCTCCAATTCTCCTTTTTCCTTTTAACACAGTCTTACTTTCACAAATGTTCGGAAAAAAAAAATTTAAATGCTTAAGTCTTTGCATTATACAATACTGATTGCCCCCTGCTGTCACTTCCTTTCTACAATAACCTCACTATAATAAGGTGACCAGAAACGCTCACAGCATATTAAATATGACCTCATTAAGGGGTATAAATGTTCAACTACTATTGCTTTGTTTGTATCTCACACTATGGGTGAAATCAGTTTTTGGCTGTGTGCATGGATTTCACTGACCTAGTACTTGTGAGAGCATAATTTGGCTACTATCTCCAGTGAGCACTTAGTGTTAGTATTTTTCTGCTTTTTTGCTATATGGAAATCAGCATTGGAAACGGCCTAGAGCAATAAGTCTTCTGTTGTGGAAGCAGTTTTGGTCCTTACTATGATACAAATGCAAAACATTACTGCAACGTTTATTAGCGCAATTCTAAGGATGGGCTGGAGCCAAGTGGAAGAGCTGCTACAGGCTCACAGAAATAATGCCAAGGATTTCTTTCTTAACATTCAGCATGAAACTCCCAATTTAAAAGCAATCCAACATGTTGCTCCTAGTGGTGATCCACCCCTTCCCTTTTTTAACCTCCTTCAAACATAGGTAGCATCTTATGATTTCTTTCTCTCAACAACACTTCTTTTAATCCATCTGTCCAGCTTCATAATAGTTCCTGTTGCTCTTTTCTGTACTCCTGATATGTCAACATCTTTCTGGTATAGGGGTGCCTTGAACTGTGCAAAATTGTCGCAGATGAGGTCACAGCAAGGCTTCAAAGAGAAAAATTATTATTGCCACTTCCCTGCTCTGTGATGAGATCTTTCGCAGGCTGCAATTTTAATCCTTAGTGGCCATTTCAGTGGTTCTACCAGCTTTTATTTCAGAGTTTACGTGCAGTCTTCACGATACCAGAATTACCCATCTGTTGTGGAAGCAGGGCTGTTGTGCGCTGCAGGAAATTGTGTGTTAGACTGTAGAGCCAAAGCAAAGTCTAATTGGATGCCTATGGATACACCTGGCATATATACTAGCATATAACTTAAAGCCACAGTTTGCTCTTAGGTCCTTAGCTGTCCACACTGCATAGCTGCAAGTAAGCAGTACAGCTTTTTTTCCTAAGTGAATGAACTAGCTTCCTTTGAAGCAAAGCCCTGTGTGGTTTTGGGGACCATTCACTGCAAGGTCCCATCCAAGAGGCAGTGTAAAGAAGACAACCAGGTTTGGCCCCCTCTGCCCCCTTTCCCTGCAGGCTTTGGTCTCCCAGTTGCCCTGTGCTGGCACACCGTGCTCCAGGGTATGTCAGACGTACCCTCATGTTTCTGTCTTCCAGTTAAGCTCTTCTCCTGTGCCACTCACCCGAGCACCCCTAACTCACAAGCTTGCTTAATTTCTTCTTTTGTGTATATTTGCATTTTCCATCCTGGATGGGATTCTGTTGTACACCTAAGTGGGAGACGATATATAGCTTTAGTCCATGCTGTAAGCATCATCAGCTCCCTTCCGTCCTATGTGCTGCATGATTATCATCTAATATTTTGATATGTTACATACAAGTTGAATGGAATACATAATATCTTTCTAAATTAAAAATGGGTGCTAAACACTGACTATAGAGGATAAACTACCCAGCCATCAGTCATACACAGTTCAACTCACTGGCTCTGTTACCTTGCTAATATCAGAACTAAATATTCTACAGAAGTTTTTCAAAGCACAAACAAGAATATGAGGAGGAAATATCTGCACATACCCACTAAATCATTTCCTTTTTAATTTACCCAAAATATATGATCACTTTAAAAATCATGAAATGAAAATGCAAAGCAAATGCAAATCTCATAGAGAAATTTGTATCTACAGAGAGATCAAAAGCATGTCTAGATTTCCCACCAATCACAAGTATTACTCTGCTACCCAGCAGATTGTATTTAAAAGGATTTGTGTGGTCACCACTGCTTTCCCTGCTTTAAAATTGTACTCTGTCATATCTTGGTAAGCATGATGTGAAGAACTGAGAGAGCAGCAAATCAAAACAGCAACAAAAAACCCCCATGGCATAGAAATGGGTTACTGAAGAAATCACAGCAAATAAATTTCAGCAGGAGCAATGTCAGGTATCAAATAGGAGAGGAAAACATCTTCCTCCAGGCAGTAGAATGTATATTGTTTTTATCCAAAACCAGCAATGGCAATTCTGTAGCTAAAGATTAGCTGACCAAATTCAGCAGCACAAATCAAAACAGAGTATTCTAAAATAACTCTTCTAAAATGATTCATAGAAATGATGCAGACTCAAACTGAATATCAAGAACATCATTCAAGTGCAAGCCATAGCAAATCATAGACTAGGCTGTATCCAATATTCATTGATTCACACTGAGGATGAACCCTGCCTTGTAAAAAGATGCAAAATCTCCTTTCTCACTGCCTGGTTTTCCTAGACACTGCAGAGCAGGGCTGGTAGCGAACCCCATTCTCTCTCCAGGCTTGGGGCTCACCTGCTGCTGGCCTTTATGGGGACAGGAGCAAGAAAGAGCCAGTAACCTCAGAAAGTGAGCTCATTTTAAAAGCACCTAAACCCTGCGAAGGGGACCCAGGAAAGGCCAGAAGCCTTTTTGTATCCGGGCATGTACCAGATATAATCTGGTCTAGCAGGTAATGAAATATATCTCAAACTGGGTGTTTGGAACAACCCACTGAAGTCTTCTCCGTATCATTAGTGGGCTTTGGGTCTGAACACAAGTAAATTTCAGAAATAGGACAGGGAGCTTCTTGCTTTTAAGGAAAGATAATTTGGAAAAGCAAAACTTAATGGTTAATGTGTAACTTGGATGTAGCTGGCAAAAAATAGCAAGAAAAAAAATTGAATTGGTAATAAAATCTACAAAACTTTGCCACTCATTTAAGCTGATCTAGTACATGACTTTGCATATAAATTAATTTCGTTTCTAATTTAAGGGAAGATATGGTGATATGGAAGAACTAGAAAAAATATGAAAATAATATGTTTAGTGAGTCTACTCTTTTCATCTAATTAGTGAATTATCTGAGAACATAGAGTACTTGTTTTAAATTTGCTTAGTTTTTTACATTTTTAAAATAAAAAATTCCCACCTTGTGGATTATTTAGTCACCTACAATTCCTTATTACGGCTGTGATTTTATTCCTAAGCATAGTGACTAGCATTGTTTCCTTCTTGTAACTAACCTTTATAAACTGTAATTGGCTTTCAATCAAATGAATTTTGTTTAGTCACCAAAAAATGTCTTTTTGTGATTAAATAAATCTTGGGTGTTTACTGACACAAATCTTGATTTGCTTAAACACTTCCAAAAAGACATTAGAAGGGGATGCAAACATAGTCAACAAAAACTTTTAATTAGAAATCGTTTTCATATTTATTCATTTTTTATTCCTTTTCACTCAGTTCTAATATATGACTACTCAGTGATTGTAATCCTATAATTTGTCAAATTGGAAAGTTGTATAATACAAATTATTTCCTCTTTTCTGCTACTTAAAATTTAAGGAATTATTGCAATGATACTTTAACCTTTGCAACTTCACATTTTCCCCTTGTTTCTGTGCATCTCTAATTCTTGTCGAAGAAATTCAGGCAATGATGCAAAATAGTTAACACCTGACTAGTTTTGAGCTTGCATGAGATGAAAATTTCTCTTTATTTAGAATTTCTGCAGAAAACAGTTATTCAGACTGAAAGTTGCACAGGCTACGTAGGCAGTACAGAAAAATAGTCTGAAATGGCTCAAATAGAGAAATGTGTATCTTAACAATGTCTTAAAACTTCATCCCAGAGAAAACACTGACGTCCTAAAATACACGTGTAATGATCACAGACCAGATTTTCATATTTCATATATGTCTGTTCTCTTCTACCCCAGCATCTCGTAAACTTGAAAATGAAGAACTAAGCAGATCTATATGCTCTAGCAAAAGGCACTAAGTGATAGCCCATGGCCACTGGAGACTATGGTAGAAAGCGTTGCGGTCTTCAGAACGTGAGACACTAGAAGAGCATTATGTTGTTCAATAAAATGAAAATCATATCTATATATAGACTGACTGGAAAGACTCAACAGTTTCTGGAAACGGATAATAGTACCTAACCACAACCTACTGGTATAGCCACGTTTTATTTTAAAATCTTTCTTGTTATGTTTTTCTTTGTCTGTTCTCCATTTCCGTTATTTAATATACCCATTTGTGATATCCTGTACATTTATCTGCCAGGTGGAAGATTATTTCACTGTGGTTACTAATCATTTGGTATAGCATGAAGGGTAGCTGATCCCTAATGAGACTCTCTTAAAAAAGATTCTCTTCATAGGTAATTCTGCTTAATATAAATTTTATGGGGTAGCAGGGTCATGTTCCTCATCTCCTTTTATTGCTAGGAGTATTTATACAAAGCATGATAATATTAGTAATATTATTTTATGTTTGTGCTGTATTTTCCATCTGAGCTGTTTCAAAGCGTTTACGAAAAATATTTAGCATGCAGTAGATCTGTGAGGAGACTTTTCAGTCTCCTGATTTCCAGTCTTATCTCTGCACAGTTGGACCCATCTTTCTCATCCGTCCTGTAAGCTGTTGGAGTTCATTATCACCAGTTAAAAATAGCTCATCATACAGCTCGTTCATGTAAACAGACAAAATTATGCCAAACATATAATTTAGGTCAATTTATGCCAACAGTTTGGTTGATATAATAATTTTCCAGGCTGCAGTTTTTACAATCCATAGAGACTATTGCTGCTTATGGATGTCTCCACAAGTAAGCTGATTCCCTTCTTCCATCATCCTCCTGTCCCCTCTTCAGTATTTGCTCCATTGTTAGAAACTTTCCTGATCTGTGAGATGGAGCAGTGAACAAGGTCCCCTGCCCAGATAAAGCTTTAGGAGCAGTGAGGCATAGTCTACGCTTTTCTACTTTGACTTAGAAACAGAATAATTTAGGTAGAAAGAGTCCTTAGATCCAAGGTCCTGCTCAAAGCAGGTCTAGCTCCAAAGTTACCCTGTGTTGCCAGTGGCCTTGTCCAGATGAGTTTTGAATATCTCCAAGGACACATGTTCCACAGCTTCTCTGGGAAACCTGCTCCTGGAATTAACCACTCTCACTGTGAGGACATTTTTCCTCATATCTAATTTGAACTGGCTATACATGTGCTAGCACCGTCCCGATGAGGGCTTGGTTTCGTTGCTACCAGGATGTGCTGCTGATTCGTGCTCATTGTGTATCTGCCAGGCCCCCATGTCCTCTCCTGCCCAGCCACTTCCCAGCCGGCCGACCCCAGCCCGCGCAGGGGCTGCATGGGTTATTCCCCTGCAGATGCAGAGCTCTGCATTTGCCCTTGTTGGGCTGCATGAGGTTTCCATCAGCCCATCTCTCCAGCTTGTTGGGGGCCCCCTGAATGGTGGCCATGCACCCCAGTGTACCCGCCACTCCCCCCAACTTGGTGGGGCCCACAAACTTACGGAGAGTGCACACCATGTCCTTTCCACATTGCTAATGAAGATGATGAATGAGATCGGTCCCAGTGGTGACCTCTGAGGATGCTGCTTGTAAGCAGCTGCCAGTTGCACTGGGGACCACTGATGATGCTCAACAGTTCAGCCAGCTTTTCACCCACTTTATAATTCACCCACCCAGTTCACTTCTCTCCACGGAAAAAATTTGCAACAAACTCTCATTCCTTATAGGTTTAGAGCTGGATTCTAATTATTCTTTATTCTTTTACCAGCCCTACCTTTGCTAAACCTGACAGATTTAAGAAAGCAGGTAAAGCAGGTACAGAAAACTAGAATTAACAGCAAGAACTGCTTTCATTTTCTCCTCCCTTCTGCACTTTTTAATGAATGAGTATTCTAACTATAGGAAACTATGGGCAAAACACAGCTCACCATCGCTGCCTGTGAGGGAGATGCTGCTTCTTTGCCATCAGAGCTGAAGAGCTCCCTCAAATCCGTCCGTGGCAGAGACGCTCTTCGGGAAGGAAACAAAAGAGCAGACAAGCTGCCTACAGGTATTGCCGCCCAGAGCTCGGGGTTTACCTTCTGCCTGCTTGTTTCTCACCCCTCTGTAGTTACAACACACATCTGCTCAACTATCCCTGGGGACAGGTGATTAGGTGAAGTAATCCTCTTCTGAAGTGCTGTAGCTATTTCACTTAGGCTTTGAAAGAGGAAGATGACAAATCAAACCCATTCTGTCTCTCAGACATGATATCCCTTGCTCTTCACAGAGAGCACTTCCAATCCTGATTACAGGTTTTTTAGAGCAAGTATAAATGGCTCTGCTCCTTCCACTGGAACAAAGTTTTTTTTCTCCGTTTTTATTCTCCCCTAAAGAAAATGCCTGTTTCTGTTATATTTGGTATCAAAATTACCATCAAAACATAATCTGAAACAGTATGTAATTATTTTTTCATTTGCAGATCAGTCTTTGACAGACATGCCTGAAGGCAAAATAGATTCATACCCTTAACAACCTTCTAGCAGCTGAAATCTATAAACAGCTTATACAATGTGCAAATTGCTATTTCAACAAATCAGGAAGGCTTAAAACAAATCTTTGAAAAGCGAAGTAACTAAATTAAACTCCAAACAGTAAACATGTTTAGTAGCAGAGAAAACTGGACAGTCATCTAATAAATCTCTTTTTAATTGCATTCATTTTGTTAAAGGAAATATTTCAAAATTAACAAAATGTGGGTTGGTTCTTCGAAATGTTACACTGAAGTCAAAACAATTATGCTGACTTACTTCTAGAAACCATGAAAGCCCAGCCATGCTATGAGGTTAAGAAATGGGAACTTAGATACCACCCTACAATACATATCCTTAGTACACTTTCAAATTACAAAGGAGCTTAGGGACAAGTTGTATTTTAAATAACCAAAACTCCATTGCCTAGAATTGAGCTATGTCTTCTGCACTTTATTCCTGCAAGCTTTGCTAAAGCAGAAACATTTCAGATTTTGCAGTGAAACTGTACCTCTAGGAGGGATATTCAAAGAGTTCAAAGTTGAGATTTTTTTTCTGGAATCAGGAAACTGGATGTTCTGAAGAATTTGATTAAAACTAGCATGTGAATCATTAGGTCAACAAATGCAAAGATAATATGTTTCACACAGGCAGCTAGCTATCCTCAGGGACACGTCGATGGCCTTACCTGTCCATAAAGAAGTGTTAAATAATCTATTCTTAGAATTTAGTGAAAGGACCCAGCCATGCAGTCTTTTTATCTTCCCCTTTAGTTTATTTGTCCAGCTTCACCAGTCTGAGGAACAGAAATCAGTGTTGAAAAAGGAAGACAAAAAATTTGAGTCCAAAGGGAGACAGGTCCTCTCTTTCTTCATCAGCTGAACTCAAACCACACAGCACTGCACTGCATTTTCCAGAGAGGAGATGGTGCAGTTGGGGGGTGTGAGCCCCCCCTTACGCTGCCCAGTGCACAGGGACAGCCCCCTCACCAGCCTGTGCCCCACTGCCAGGCCGCATCACAAAGCTGGCTCGATGTATACCCAGGAGACAGTAAAGCCTCTTCTCTCTATGGACTGGTAAGATCCCTCTTCTTTGGCTGAAAGGAAAAGACGACTCCTGTGTCTTTCCTGTGGTTAAATGATGCAACTGTGTATTTCAGATTTGTAGCCTATTTACCAAGGCATGACTTTAAAATCATCACATGTACTTACCAAAGGGAAAATAAAACCCAGAGTAGGAGACTGATCTCATTATATTCAGAAATGCTTTTTTTCCAATAAAAAGTAGTATTTACTGAACTAATGCAATACTAACAATAGTTATCAGATTATTATTAGAATGTTTAAATGTCTACATCTGCTGTTCATCTATGGATGAGACACCAGGTATTAATACTTTTCTTATTATATCATTATCTAATTTCCAGATTTTGCAATGGAAGTTGGATGCTATAGAAAAGCATTATATAAACACAGCAGTATCTAAGTGGAGAGTTTTCTATTATAAGTGGTACCTGTGTTTTAACTACAGCTGTATAACAGTGAATCATAATATAATAATCATCCAAAAGATCAAAGTTAAATCTAGGGATGCATCTGTACAAAATGAAGCACAAGCAGATGCTCTCTCATGGGTTATGAAAATATATACTTAAACATTTTAGCAGATTTATGTGTTCTCCATTAAGTGGAAATACACTCTGCAGTTGTGCCAGCAAAGCTTAAAGCATTTAAAGCAGTAACATTTCTTGAAGATTTAGCATGCATGACTCCCAGTTAATACTCCCTAGGTATTTTAAAAACTGAATTATCTATTTATGTTTAAATTCTGAAACGTGTTTCATTTAGGTTGCTAGTACAAAGTCTCACTGAAGCTTTTTAATCCATTTCAGCTTTAGCAAACATTCTCCACAGTATTTCAGCTGACTGCCTTCCTGTTTGTCTTAATTTACTGTGAATAAATTTGTTTCTACAATTAGCACACAGGCCCCTAAAGCCAGAAATACCCTAAATTATTGCTATGGTGCATTTTGGGATGTAACTTAATTACTAAATCTAAGTACTAGAACAAGAAGCTTATTTTCAGTATTAGACAACTCGCAAGACAGAGTTGAAACTTCCCAATGGAACTATGATGATCTTCACACGTTTGACTAATGAAAACTACTTCAAGCAATGTGAAGCATTATGTAACATTCAAAAATATAAAACAGCTCCCTTTTTAGAACAAGAACTTTTATATAAGTCCGTTGAAGCATATTGGTCAATTAAGAGTAGTAGGCCTGTTATTTTAAACTCTTCCAGACAAGCACAGAACCTTTTGTCACTCCTATTGTGACTATTTGTGGGAGCAAGCAAGAAATACTGTGTGGGATTTGAGCTTTCCTCAGCCTGCGGATGTGCAGATGAACAGAGCCGATTCCTCTTTGCATAGTCGTTTCATGTGAAACACATGAGCAGCACCGGGTGCGGGGAAAGCGCACCTTTGGCTAGTGTTAGCTGGAGGAAACCTGGCTACTGTGCTGAAAGCCAGAGGTCTTCCACCGACCTGCGGAGACAGGTCTGGGAAGCTAGACGTACAACAGCAAGTCAGACTGCAGGCTTGGAGATGTGCGTCGCAACATGCTTTGTCATGCGTAGGAACCACAGGTATTGAAAAACTCTCTGTCAGGTTAATGGCAAAGCTAGGTATGACAATATTATCTTGATGTTTCCTAAGAAAATATGACTGTCACTAAAGTGCATGAAAAGCAACAAATTAATAGGCGGTGGAGGAAGTCGTGAAGTTGTCCGAAGTAAGCACACCACAATGGATTTGTCTGCAATAACCATGGTGAAAATTTCCTCAACACACTTAGGCAGAAATTTGTAGTGCTGTTATACAAGAGACTGAATATTTCAACTTACATTTCTTTTAAGTGTCACAAGGCAGTGACAACAACAAATGAAAGAGATTTGTTAAGGCATCTTGCTCTCTAGGTTTTTTGGGAAATGCGACATCCATAGCGATAAATGAACTTCTCTGAGAGCGCACCGGGCCATGCCTGCTGCTAGTTTCTGGGAGAAGAGTAATGCAGTTTCTGAAAGCCTTATCACAACATTCCCTTGCCTTTACGGTTTTGTCACTATGCCAGCATTTTAACATCACATGAAACTTAATTTTTTTCATAATAGCATAATCTAAATCGACAGTTTCGTTTCTTAAGTTACAATGAAATTTCCATACATGGTTCCACCTCCAGGCACGGCACCATCTGCAACACTGATTGTTAAGCAAACGTTGCTGCATTAGTCACTAGACAGGTATGAAATGAATGTGATCAAAATGTAAAAAACAAAATTAAACAACAGATTGGTGGGGAAAATAGCTTTCTGAAGTTCATATTACCTAGACATTTAAAACAATTATTCTTACCATTTTATTAATCCGACTTTGTTTAAGTTTTTCATAATACAGTAAACAAATGATCCCTTTGCTAATATCTCCATTTCTTACAATGGTCTGGAACAGATACTCTAAAGAATATGCCAATAAAATAATAATATAGTAATACATAGTAAAATCATACAGTCATGCTAGTTAATTCTCCAAAAAGCGACGTTTATCTCCTTCCTAATAGTAACAGTAATCTGAATGTTGTCATTATCCACATGCATTTATTTCCTCACTTCGTATTCTCTTGTTATTTTGATATCAACATTATACTGTCACAGTATCTATGACTAGTACTACTTACTGGCAGATAGTAAGGCAGCTGCTCACCACCAACTGATCTGCCACTGAGGTCCCTGGGCAAGATGGATGGATTTTGACCTTCATAACAGGCTTTTCTTCTGGAAAGTAGGGAGACAAAGGGGAAATCTATAGTCTTCTCGCACAGAGTAGGTGGGACCCGTGTGAGCTACACACTCCTTTCCTGGGAGCTGGGAAAAGTTGCTGTGTCCCATCTTTTGGACATAGCCAGGGAATATCATGGATTTGTCTTGGGTAGGTATAGCTTTGCTTTGAATCATTCTTTCACTGGCACTCTTTTTCCTTTTTTACATAAGGAAAGATTGAGCAGAGTTTTCTCTTAGCACAATTCATTGCCTTGATGATTTCTTTCATGGATTCTTTTGTGCATCTCCTCTCCAGTGCAAGTTCTCTTTTCGGCATCTTTTAATAGATATTCTTAATACTCATCTTTGTTGTCCTTTTTCGGATCCACCCACTTTTTTGGAAGCAGATTCAAGATCTATATGGTTCATGCATCTGTTTTTAACAGGACAGTGAAACTTTCACTATTTTCCATTCCATTTCATCCTTTAAGTTCACTATTTTCCATTCCATTTCATCCTTTGATGAAATCCTTATTCTAGTAATTTCTTTGCTTTCTTAGTGGATGGTGCACATTAAACAGCATTTCTTATTGAGCTCTCCACAACGACATCAAGTCTTTCCTCTGTGTGGTTGCAATTAATTTTGAATGAGGTGATGCATATGAGCAATTCAAATGAACGCTGCCAACACATATTGTCAGCTTTGACGTGTTGTTCCCTCACATAGTTTTGTTAGCTTCCACTGAAATTTTAGAGATATTTCCTGGACTTTTGTAACAAGTGCGTATTTGTCAGCTGTAAATTTGTCACATAACAGATCACTTCCTTTCCAAAGCCTGCAAAATTGCACAAAGCAGGATGAGATATATTACATATGACACTTGTTTAGGAAAGGAGGCTTATGGCAGTCCAATATTACTTAGAGTGGCTGGAACAGATACATGATTAGATAGTAAGATGTGTACAATTTAATGTGCAATTTTACATTTTGCTTGAAGAGTCATGTCAATGAAAATTGAAAAGGTTCCAGACTGGAAAAAAAAAATCTCAAATAAGAGTGCATTTTGCTTAAATCTGAAAGTATCATAAATATTTATTCCACCCGCAACCCCAAGTCCATTTCAAAGCCATTCTGATGTGCATATGGAATGTATTTTAAATAATCTAAACTTTTGGTCAAAATATATTTCAACAGTTAAACCCCTTCTGATTTTCTGGGCAGAAAAATGACCATTTCTTCATTTTCTGCTTGTCTTTTCAGACAGATGAAGTTAACCTTACCACTAGCAAGGGTTTAACTGGAGGAACAGGTCGAGGTTGGAGGAACAGGTCCAGGTTAGGGCAATATATGTCAGGAAAGATGTTGATCAATCAGAGCACACTGAGAAAGATCAGAATAACAAAGTGTAGAAATAATGACCTTTGAAAACTGATAGGATGAATAGAGGTTATTTAGCCCGATGAAGAAAAGACCACGGAGAACATACTAATAGTTTTGAAATACACAAATATCTGCTTCCTGTATGGAGGGTACATGATGTGCATAGAGAAGAAGAAATGAGCTTAAATAGCAGGCAAAAAGATTCAGTTTAGATATTAGCAAAACTGATGAAAATAGTGGAACTCTGGAGTTGATTGTCTGGGGAGATTATGCAGTCTCTGCTAACAGATGTCTTTAAGAAGCAGTAAGACAAATATCTGTTAGGAGGGTTATAGATCTTATTTTGATGCATGAAGTTCGGATCAGAAGATATTCGAAATTCTATGATTTCCTGCTTCTAATTTCTGATTCTTATTAATGATGATGTTTTTTCTGTCTCATTCCATGACCATCCATTTCTTTAGTCAGCTCTTAGGGATGTTATCTTCCCCTGGTTCTTTCTTTTAACCGTCTAACATTAATTCCGATTCCTTATGTACTAAGCAATGTACTGTCATTTGGTTTTCTGTCTTTGCCTATAATGCTATTCAAAAGTCATGCTTAGAGTTTCTAATTTGCCATTCATTTTATTTTACTGTGAATACAATACTGAAATAATCACACTGCCAGAATATAGTGTAATGTCCCATAATGTATAATGATTCTTCTAATGGTTCAGGTTTGAAATGGAATAATTTTCCTACACTAATCACCTCATTAAAGTACCATAATGGAAACCTCAAGTGGTCTCTGTAGCCTTGAATTCAAAAAATTACACCAATCTAAATCTCACAATTGACCTTCTAATGCTTCTGTAACAGAAGCCTCAACAACCTTCAATTGAAATAATGTTGCCAATGCATATTCATATATCTCACATTATAACACTAATACAGCAAAGTCTCCACGAAGTTTCATTGATGCTCTCCGGAGATTATTGCTGTCACGTGAACACCACTCTTGTGTGAGCAAGGAGTGCATGAAAGTGACAAATATAACTATTCTCCAAGGTTGCGCATCAAGATGGATGTCTTTGCAATGTTTCTTTTTTAAACTGAACAATTACACTCCATGTGCATTCAGCAAATACTAAACTCACCTTGACCTTCAGTTCTTATGCTGTAATTGGAGAAATGCTCAGCTGGCTAATATGGTTCCCATCTGTTTTGCTAATGTTCATGTCTGTATTATTACTTAATTTAGATTTTACGTCAGTTAGAATTAGATATGTTTCTGCTTTGAGGAGTACAGGACTAACTGGGTTTTGGTTTCCAGTCTTAAACGGAAACTTCCTGGTTTGCTTCTGCATAAGTAAAAGAAACTGTAAGATTTTCCTCGTGATAGGAGATACAATATTTAAGTAGAACACAAATATTGTGAATGGATACATTGAGCTGAAAAGTGCTACGTTATCGCAGAAATGATATTGTGCGGGTGCTGCTTGAACAAACATAAAGCTTGTTGAGGACAATGAATACCTTACAATGCAGAATGACAGAAAATTGTTGTCTCCTTCCAGGAAAAAAGTTTGAAAAATCTCTCAGGAAATGCAACTCTCTTATAAAGTGCAATTCTGCTCAAATTAAAACAAGATAGTGACCAAAGGTGGTGCCATTAATCCATGCTGACAATGTCTTTGCAAAACCAAGCTCTCCAAAGCCTTCAGAAGAACCGTATGGATAAGACAACAAAAAAAGTTTTAAGACAACAAAAAAAGTTTTTACAAATATATTAATGACAAGAAGAGAGCCAAGGAGAATCTCCATCCCTTATTGGATG